>NC_142763.1:13956293-14276056 GCF_054948205.1 Urtica dioica subsp. dioica
TCGATGATATCTGATCCACAAACATCAAGCACCTTCAATGCTTTCGCGGTGGTAGAAAGGTCCGGATCACCAGCAGTGATATACGGAATTAGCGCAACCTTCACAAAGAAAAAAAAAAGGCTCAGAGACCAGTCAAGATGCGAAAATGCATCTACCTACCCCAAATCAAACAACGTCTTCAAAGAAAAAATATTTGTTACAGATTTGACTAACACCACAGAAAGCTATTTTTGTAAAATACTATATCATGAACATTTGGTTCATGGAAAAACCGTGTCAGGAATACTAAATCATATAGCGTGGAATCTAGAATGTTAAAAAAGCTGGTTTTCCCCTAGACCAGATTTTCAGGTATATCAATGGTTTAGAAATTATATAATAATCTATTCTTTGGGTTTTGAAACTATACAGAAATCATTCTTTCTGCCCTCGACTACAACAATTTAACACTGTAGTTCTTCCAATTCAGCAACAAACGGACGACCAAGCGAAAAGAAATTTCAAGTGCTCGTATAGTTCTACAGAGTTAAATCGAGTAAGAAATTTCTTCGAACACCTTGCATACAATCCGTTTTGAAAAGAAGACAAAATCAAAGAGCAATGGCATTACCTTTCCGTTAGCCTTCAACCGCGTAAAGGTCTCGGAGAGTCCAACGGTGGGGACGGAGGTGAGAGTCGCCATGGGAGAGAACCTTCTGAGAGACGGAACGCGAAGGTGCGACGGAGGCGAAGGAAGAGAAATCCGGTGAGTCTGAAGTCCCTTCAGTTGGATAAAGCCACTGGATTTCAAAGCGAATGCCATAAAGTGAGGTTTGAGGATTGGAAATTTGGAATGAATGAGAAAGAGAGTGTTTCGGTGCTACCACGGCGTAACTTCGCAGCCTTTTTCGTTATATCTCAGCCGTCTAATTTTCCCTTCAGCTTTTTTGTTTGTTTATTTATAATATAAAATAGACTGTGAAATGGCTTATATGATTTGATCAAACAGTTGTAGATAAGCACGAATGAGACCATCATATTAAATGGATTAGTTGGTACGAAGATCACATAATTTGCTTTGCAATGCACTGTATTTGTCCCGACGGTATTATTTTCCTTTCTGAGAGAATGAACGAAAATGTCGTAGTCGATGGCTTTTTGTTTGTACGATATTCTCTGATGGCTAAGATTTGCGTTATAGATTTATATTTACAATTTCGATAAATCGGGACTTGGTATGGTTGAAATCAATATTAAAATTAGACTTTGTCACGTTTTTAGGCAAAAATACTCTTACGTTTTGGAATTCAGACTCATCAAAGATCATCGGAAAGCATAAGAAAAAATTTATTAAAATAAACAACGAATGTCATCGAAAACCATTAGAAACTACATGAGTTTCGTCGCAAACCATCGCAAGTCATCAAAAATGCATAACCAACCACGAAAAACCATAAAAAAATTTCTCAAAAAAAAAAAAACCCTAGTTTTCGTTTTCAAATAAAAAGTTTTCCTAAACCTTAAAAATCATCTTAAGTTTCATAAAAAAAACTGTATTAAATAATCAATTAACATATTTAAACTAAAATCGAAAAAAAAAATCACACGGGGCTGGATGAAATGAGAGAGGAATAAAGAAAAAAAAAGGTATAAAAAGTCTCATGGGCATTTTTGTAAAAAAAAACGTGACAAAAGTCCAGTTACGATATCCTGCGCATAACTAGCATATTCATTATTTTTTGCTCCTTAATAGGTTTAGAAAATGAAGTTCTCTTTTCATAAGCTCAAAATCATATAAGCCTCGTGCCCTTTAGGCAAAAGAAAAAAAAAACGCAAACAAAGAAAAACGTAAAACCTACATTTCCCTTTCTCCCATTCAAACACGGCCACACAAAAACAATGAAAAATAAACATATTGACCCTTCTCTTCCATGGACTCTCTCAACCATGGCCACGACACAACAAAGAAAAATGGAAAACTTGAAGAAAAAGGATAAAGAAGAAGACAATGGCCTCAAAACAATTCCTCTTTTTAAGAACCAAAAGAGATCCCAGTGATGAAGATGAAGATGTCGATACTGCTGATCAGCTAAAGAGCGGCTGAAGGTTGGTTCATCCGCGCGACGACGACCACAACTCTTTTCTCCGTGATGTTGGGTCATTTTCTCAAGGATGAATGCAGTTCCTACCCCCATCACGATTTTCCTTCGCATAATGACAACCACCATTTCGCCGTGACATCAACGCCACACCATGGCGATGACTGCAATTCCTCTGTGACACTTGCCCTCCATGCGAGGACCACCCTCGCTTCTTGTGATGACGGATTGGCTCTTTTGTGACGCTCGCCTTTATGACGGCGATGTTAGGCCCTCGCCCACCTCGCCTCTTCGACGGCAAGGTTAAGTCATCGCCCACCTTGCTCTTCAATGATGAGTTCTAGCCAACAAGCAATCTCCTAGCTGAGACGTGAGCGGCATAGCCAAAGGTCACTTTTTTTTGCCGAGGTCTAAGCCACCCGAGGCGATTTCCCAATAACCAGGCATTTGTGTAGCCGCTTGAGCGAGAGCTCAATCCTTGTCCGGGTCAATGACCCCCACTCGGGCCAAGAAGCCCTATGGGCGAGGCTCTCTCTGTGCCCGACCAATAAGCCCCGCGAGCCGACCTCCTCGCTCGGCCATGCCAAGAGCCCGCCTCCTCACTCGGTTTTGTCAGCGAGCCAACCTCCTGGCTTGACCTTGCCAGTGAGTCGAGTCGCCTCCTCATTTGGCCAATGCTCGTAAGTCGACTTACACATTGCTCGCGATCCAGTCTCTTCGCTTGGCCACGCCCGTGAGTCGACCTCCTCACCCTACTCTGTCTATGGCCGAGCTCCTAAAATTTGTTATTGATTCAATTAAACTACTTCTACATAATATACCTAGCAAAAATTTTGGATAGAGCAAATGCCAACATAAATGATAGTGTATATGTCGGGTTAAGTGATACCACAAATAGACATTACAAAATGATAGTAGGAAAACTTTAGTAAGAAAATGAAAATCAATGCACAAACAAGGAGTACTTTGGAAATGGTGAAGGTTTAAAATAATGAAGGTTTAGAACATAGAGAGAGAGAGAGAGAGAGAGAGAGAGAGAGAATTGGTTCACCGGTTGAAATAAAGAGAGGGTACCAGTTTTAGTTCATTGGAAAAGTGTTTATAGTTATGTTTGGAGTAAAAATGGGAATAGAAGAAGTGAGAGGAAAGAGTTGTTAATTTTTTTGTTTGATTATGAAATCCTAAATTCGACTATATCAATTGAGCTTGAAATTTGAAACCAAAGATTGAAATTTCGCGAACGAAAATTAGGAGTTGCAGTTTAGATAAACGTATTGTAAAAAAAAATCACACAAATTGTAATAATTGCGGGTATTTTTTTTATTATCAAGATATATATAAGATATGTAGAATTCTTATGCGCTACACGATTTATCAATAAAATTACAGTTTCTATGTGATAATGATGCGGTAAGTCAATCTTAGTTGAAATAAAAACTAGATGAGTTGAAATAATTGTTGAAAAAAAAATAGAGTTAAATAAAATGAAGATAGAAAAATGGCATGGGAATGTAAATTATTCCAAAAGACAGACCCTTTTTGCAAAAGAAAACTTTTAAAGCCGTTTAAAGGCCACTTCTTCTTTTCGTCTCTCTTCACACCCTCCTCTCTCTCCAATAACTAAACGGACACAGACAGAGAGAAAAGAGTAAAGCAAAGGAAACACTGAACTTGAATTTCAGTCTCTTCATTTCCTTGCATGTAGAGTCACTGCTCTGTTTCCCGGCTAAAGCATGGCGAACAATTCCTCCGAAACTCCCGGCGACGATTTTCTCGAGCAGATTCTCGGATTCCCTTCCTTCGCTTCCGCCGATGGATCCGACGGCGGATTGGCCGGCGCTCCCGGCGGACCGATGATGCTTCAGCTAAGCTCCGGCGATGGCTCCGGTGGAGGATTTCACGGATCGGTGTTTCCGTTGGGACTGAGCTTGGAGCAAGGTAAAACTGGCTTCTTGAAGCCCGACGAGGCTTCCGGTAGCGGAAAGAGGTTTCGAGACGACCTCGTGGTCGTCGATAGCCGAGCTCCGACGACTGTGAAGAATGTGAGCTTCAAAAAGGAATTCGTTTGTTTGCGTTTTGCTATAGTTGAGGTTTTCGCTTTTTTTTAGTTAGTTTGCCTTTTGAAGTGATAGAATTAGAAACTGTTCTTTGATTTCACATGCTATGCTTTATGTATTTGCATGTCAACGTCATCGATAGCTCTCTAAATCACGGAAAAAAATGGAATTGATTCTATTTTTTTTTTGTTTCTAACGCCATTGATATTCTTAATCTTGCTTGTCACTTCAATTACTATAATTTCTCTTTCCTTTTCTTATTGAGTTTTACTCTCGCTAATATTTGTCCACGTGGCATCTATTTCCAGCAAGTGTTCCACGGCCAACCGATTCCCGGAACTGTTTCTACGGCACTGCATCCACCGGCGATGAGGCCGAGGGTTCGGGCAAGGCGAGGACAGGCCACTGATCCTCACAGCATCGCCGAAAGGGTAATTTAGTAATTCAAGAACGTGGTTTGGCGTTTCTGTTGTTTTTGCTCACAAAGATTTTTCGATGTTGCATCGTTTTGGTGTAGTTGCGGCGAGAACGAATAGCCGAGAGAATCAGAGCTCTACAGGAGCTTGTTCCCAGTGTAAACAAGGTATACATGTGATTTTGTATTTTGCTTTCAAAGTTCTTATATCATGTTTAATACCCTGCTCTATAAACTGATAGAAATCGAACAGAGATCGTGTTTGTGTTTTGTTGACATGGGGTAGATGAGAATTGAAAAAAAAAATGTAAAGAGTCTGAAAAAAAAAAATTATAAGTTGTTTTTATTACTTTGGTTGTATATACATCTGGTTTTTACATTTCTCAAAAGTAATGCAATTGGCTTATTAGGTTACTAGCGAAAGAGCTGTTTGCCTTTGGCACTTTCTTTTTTAATAACCTTTTACTTCAACTACATATGTGGGAATTGTTAGATTCGCTCTGCTCTTTCTTGGAGAACTATTTGCTACTTTCTAAGATCCTTTCAAATCTGAACTGGTCGTGGTTAAAATCAGTGCGTCTAGTACTGTTGTATGACATTCTTAGTGGGATTATATACAATTTGTGGAAAGATCTCATGTATCTTCAAATAGAGTATTTGACTAATTTCAACTGGTAAGTATTATGAGATTGACCAATATGTGTAATCTTACTCAATGTACATACTTAGTAGTTCTGCTACTTGTTAGTGGTGCCGTATCTGAAGATATTTTTGTTTGTTTTGTGATGTTTTTCTGGTGGTGTGACAAATGTTTTAGTTTAATCGGCTTTAACGATATAAAGTGATGTGTTATTGTAATTTGGGGTCGTTTAGCTATTTAGAATATGGTTTAAATGACATAAAGAGGCTCTAAATGCCAATGATCCAGATAATCTATTGCTGTACTGCTCTTCTTTCAACATGCTTTGCTACCGTTTTTTTTTTTTTTAAAAATCATTTTGTTTCTGCAGACAGATAGAGCTGCCATGCTTGATGAAATTGTGGATTATGTGAAGTTCCTAAGGCTTCAAGTTAAGGTATATGCACAGTAGATACATAACATAATGAAACCTTATTAATAATATTCAGGTTTTAAAAAAATCATAGTATATAACCCGTACTTCATTTATTTTAATACTTTTTCTTTCTCAAAATAATTAGAATAAGAAGTGATCGCATTCTCTAATTAATCAGTTATTATTTTCTGAATCAACCGTTATGAGTTGCCATATACCTGGCAGCTCCAATTCTTGCTTAGTCTAAAATTTTTACGTGTTCACGTCAGTGCAATAAGGCACACAATCTTTCATGCGTTTCACAGATGTATTTGTTTAGGAATTTCTTTTTGTCTGGTCAAACAAGTACGAAATGGCTATTCCGACGTGTGAAAAGTTAGGTCGCGATAGCGATGTGCGCTTAGGATCAACCATGATAATGATTTCAGGCCACTCAATTCCTTTTTTGAATACTTTTCTAATCTACTTTACAGGTTCTAAGCATGAGCCGATTGGGCGGAGCTGGTGCAGTGGCACCACTTGTAACAGATATCCCACTATCATCGGTTGAGGTATAGATATTATATAGCACACATTTCCCACATTTTCATTAAATTTTCCTTGGAAAATCGTCAATACAATTTGCATAGATATCATATAGTCCAAAATTATATGATTTTTTTTTTTCCTTCTTACCCCTTATAAATTAATTTTTTTGAAATAAAATCGACCCCCATGACTGCAAATTCTAGCTCCACCACTGAATATAAAATTTGTATAGATATTATGTAGCCCAAAAGTATGTTTTTTTTTTTTTTTTCATATATGTCTCCCTGATTATTTTTTCTTCTTATACCCCTTATAAAATTCAGAATGTTATTTTATTTTATTTTAAATTTCCCCCCAAATCTTGGCTCCGTGGCCTCCGTCATTGAATATAAAAGTTGTATAGATATTATATAGCCCAAAATTATATGATTTATTTTATATATGCCCCCCTGATATTTTTTTTCTTCTTAGTTCTTACCCCTTACAAAATTTAGAATGTTTTTATATAAGATAAAATTGCCCCACGTGAGTGCAAATTCTGGCTCCGCCACTGAATACGAACCGAGCTTTGTCTTTTTTCGATTACAGGAAGAAGACGGAGAAGGCCGGAGAAATCAACCGGCGTGGGAGAAATGGTCGAACGACGGGACCGAGCGACAAGTGGCGAAGCTAATGGAGGAAAACGTGGGGTCCGCTATGCAGTTTCTACAATCAAAGGCTCTTTGCATAATGCCCATCTCGCTCGCCTCCGCGATATATCACCCCGACGCATCCTGCGTTGTGAAGCCCGAAACTAACCCTCCTCCGTAGAAGAACTACTGAATTTGATATTCACATATGGGGTATGTATTGTTGTGTCTATGCATATCCTAAAATCTCTTGGTGATAATTAAAAAAATATATATATAATAAAAAATGAGAAAAAAAAAATCCCACTAGATGCTTCTGGGTCCCATCCCAACAGCCCAATCTTTAATGGTTCAAAATGCAATCAGTGTCAGCTGCCATAGTCCTTGCCTTTTCCTTTCTTTCGACTGTTTTTTTCTCTTTTCAAATCCGGTTCGATGTCAATGCCAAGCCCAAAGTAAAGGAGGGATTTTGTCAAAGCTCACTTGATTGCTCTTCTTTTTCTTTGGATCATCGGTTATGGGGTGTGAGAGAGTGGGAAATGATGGAAGCGCTTTTTTAGTGGGACATCCAGATTTTTTTTTTTTTTTTTTTTTGGGGGGGGGGGAGGCATAGTGGGGTGTGGGACCTTGGAAAAGGGGTTAAAGGAGTACATGTAGATATGTTAAATAATATGTTGTAGTTTTTTGCTGATGTATTTTAGTCTTAAATCTGATATGATGCTAAGGTCAAATGGATAATGGTGGTTGGTTATGTGGAGTGTTTTGGTTTGTCTCAGGTCCAACAGAAAAATGTTAATGCCACTTTTCTAGGCTGTAAAATTGAGACTTGTATTAATCTGTGCTAGCCATTAATGGTGCAAAAAACATTGGGTAGTAGGTTGACCTTGCAGAGGTGGTGGTTTAGTGGTGTGAAAAAAGTGGTTGAACTTGCAGAGGTGGTGGTTTAGTGGTGTGAAAAAAGTGGTTGACCTTGCAGAGGTGGTGGTTTAGTGGTGTGAAAAAAGTGGTTAAAGTTGTGTGAAAAAGTGGACGAGGGAATTCTAGAATTGTATGGCTTGACAATCAGCTAAAACCGCGACAAAGTCCCATGTAAGATCTGGATAAGACTGATTATTATTGCTTGATTGATCTGGTTTTTGGGCAGCTCAACCATGTAACATGTTGATGCAATTTTAAGTTAAACAAATGAAGATAATAACTACTTTGCAATTAATAATAAGATCTTACAGTGTATAAATGAAAGATGACACGAACCATAAATACCCGTCGAGGATCCGTTAATTGTAATAATGTTTACTAGACTGCAATAAGTCAGAAAGTATTAAGGACATTAGCGATTGTGAGAAAAAAAAGGGTCTCAAATTCGTCTATAAACGTTCTTGAATGTTAGATGTAGATGATGTTCGATTGACGTTTTATGTGATCCACCATAGATATATGTGTAGGATCAGTTATAATACGACCATTCGTATGACTCTAATGAGATTTGTCTAGTCCGAAAAATGCATCGTTAGCCTCCCGTCCCAATCGACACAGTCAAAAGCAGCGATTGTGATTACAAGTTTTCGCATCATAAATGAAAGTTGTGACAGTTAAACATCGTATTGCAATGGTTGTGAAGACAGTCATCTCGACCTACCACTTGTCGATGAATTTTTTTTTCAATGAAAACTCCATTTGCATCAATGCAATGGGAAAAATATGATGCAAGAAGGAAAAAAGGGGTACACATGGGTGACCATGGGAGTCCCTAGCCAGTCAACAACTAGATGAGTTTCGTATAGAGGCACACATCAACGATGATAAGTCCGAGCATAAGTATAGGTCAACATTAGCATAAATGCCTTGAGCAGCCTCGCTTTCTCTCTCTAAAACTAGTCCACTTTAAACATTAAAAATGTTATTTAGCCAACGTTTCAATTATGTTTCAAATATACTCACTTAATCTGACGTTACAAATTTAATCACATTTGTCTTTACATAAATATCATTTTCTTGAAAAAGTTGGAAGAAGCCGTAGACGGCCAACATTTGCATTCATGAATCATATAACATAGCCAACGCTTTTGCTGTTAAGTACTTATGTTAAATTAAATTGATACATTTTAATTTTATTAAAATAAAATCCCTCAGTCTAAGGGATTAGCTATTATGGTGATATTCGAGAAGTAATTACGATTATTAGGGTTTGTACACATTTTGAAATTCAAATTTGTCTGTCATTTTGTTATATCAATTAGGTCAAAATTATTTTAATTTTCTAAGCGGTTTCTCTAGTTCATCACATTTCAAGGTTGTGTGTTCTGGTAATTTTGGTGTTTTTTTTTTTTTTTTTTTTTTTTTTTTTTTTTTTTTTGTGATCTAGAACATTTCATGGTTATTTGTGTTAATACACGTTATTTTTCAGTTTATTTCTATGGATTCCTTTACATTTTTTGTCATACCTTGGCCAAATATTTGATACTTTCTTTCTTGGCTGAATTTATAGACCCACTTACTCCGGTACTCATTGTTGTTTGTAGATAACAAGTAATCCCAGGTTTTAGGTCATATGGATGGCAGTATGTTTATTATGATTTTTCAAAAAAATTAACATAATTTTACAAAATAAGTTGTCACAATCTCTTTGTTTTTGTGTTTTGGAAGAAGAAGAACTGCGTGGTTTATTTTCTAAATAGAATAATGTCGCTATTAAAAAAAGAGAGTGGATATATTTTTAAATCTATGTAATAAATTCCATCTTCAATTTGTGATACCTAACTTAATCTAATGGTAATTTCACACCATATCCAAAATGAAAGTCATGAGTTCAATCAACATCGACAACAAATGCCCAGTAAAAAGTTTATTTCCAATTCTATGTGTGTCAATTAGAATATCATGATAACCAATCATTTCTTTCAAATATTTATTGCTAATTTAAGAAACCATATATTTAAGGGAGCCCGAGCAAAATAGCAAAGTCAAACGTTGTAATTGTCAAAATAGCCAACTTTTGGTTTATTTTTAATATGTAGCCAATATACCACATTAACAATAAAAAAAAATACAAATTTGCCCTTCATTTAAATAATATCAAATTAAAATATTTGGAAGATTCCCGCGTAAAAAAAAATGAAATTGGAATCGCGTGAATAAATGCCAACTAAAACAGATCCACCGTGATAAATGCATATCTAACAAATCCACCGTGATAAATGCTTATCTTTCAAACACGCAACCAAACCTACACCGCACGAGAAAAAATTCAAAAACAAAGTCAATTAACAGATATTAACGTTAATTAACAGGATTGAAATCGTTCAAAAACACATAACAGCAATTAACAGATATTAACGTTAATTAACAGGATTGAAAATCGTTCCATACATGAATCAGCTAGGAAGAACAAGGAAAAAATTCAAAAACAAAGTCAATTAACAGCAATTAACAGATATTAACGTTAATTAACAGGATTGCAATCGTTCAAAAACCTACATAACAGCAATTAACAGATATTAACGTTAATTAACAGGATTGAAAATCGTTCCATACATGAATCAGCTGGGAAGAACAAGTCCACATCGTACATTAGACATTAGCTGGGAAGGAGGATTTTCCTCTGCCGCCCTTCGATCTCCTTTGTCGCATTCACGAGGCACTGTCGGCAGTCATTCTTCGACATGTCCGGCGTGCACTGCGCCAACCCGTACACCACCTCCGACCCCGGATCCAACTTCTTCCCCGCCGCGAACTTCCTGCCCTCGGAGTTCGCCGCCTTCACTGCGATCTCCGACAACAGGCTATACGCCGTCAGCACGATCTGGTTGTCGCCGACTCGCCGCCGCTCGAGGCCCGCGAGAGGTTCGTCGGGGCGATCTGGTTGTCGCCGCCGCTCGAGGCCCGCGAGAGGTTCGTCGGGGGGAGGCTCAGGACTGCATACACGGGGCTCTTTTCTTTTTGTAGTAATAATAATATTGGGCAATCAAAATAGAATATCTTGGCAATCAAATCATAAATATGTTGGCAATCAATTTTGATTTTCTTTAATTATATTTTTTTTAAATTAAAAAGGGCAAAACTGGAAGCAAAATATTGGCTTAAATGTCACGTCAGCGAAATTGGCTATTTCTCAAAATAAATATAAATGTTGGCTAATATGCAATCTCAACGTTTGAATTTGGCTAGCCCGTCTAATTTGACTTATTCTTTCAGTTTGTATTCCAAATCGTAAAGCTGTAAACTGGGTTAGATTTCTTTTTTTGTGTTGGTTTATTTATATTTTTGAAGACGATAAACTTGGGATATGTGACAATTTCCTAAAATGATTAATGAATGGTATTTTGGATAATTGTATAACGTTAATTTTTTTTTAATGGTCACTGTGTAAAATTGATAGAATGTTGACTATTTATTAAAATTTAAGTTTGTATGTTAGTTAGCTATAGAGCCCTTCTTTTTATAAACATGTAATCCATTTTCAAGTTTGTAATGAAAACTTATATTTTTAATTTATACCATAATATCGTAATGAAAACTTATATTTTTAATTTATACCATAATATCGTAAGATAATTTTAAGAATATGTGAATTATATTGTTATTAAGTTATAGATTTTTAAGATGAAATGCATAGATTAAAATAATTTTAGAGTCGTTTCGGAATTAGTAAAAGTTATTTAATATTATAATAGAATTTTGTGACTAATAAAATTTATATGTGAATTTTCCCTATTCATTATTCTTTGATAGTGTGAAAAATAGAGTGGAATTAAATACAATCTAATTCTATTTTGTCTAAATCCCACTATTCTATTACAAGATATATACACATGCTTATATATAATTTATTTTTTAATTATCTTCACCTTTATTTCCCAAGAAAGAAAACTCTGAACATCCCAAATTCCCAACTAGTCCTCCTAAGCATCCGAATTGGCGCCGAGAGTTCTTGTAGAGCCAACAATGGCGGTAGAGAGAGCACTTATCTCGCTCCCATCGTTTTCTTTTTCTTCTTCTTCTCCTCCATCGTCTTCAGGAAGCAAGTTCATATTCCTCAACCCTAAATTCTCATCCCGTTTCTCCTTAAACACGAAACCGAACCAGTTAGGCTTCGCACGCCGGCGTTTCAAATGCACGGCCGATTACAATAGAGACTATTTCAACAATAACCAAGCGCCATCGTCCGCGGAGGCTTACCCTAGGCCGGCGGAGATTCAGTGGAAGAAGGAGCTCTGTAATACGGTGCACCTCATCGGCGTGGTCGGCGTCGCCGTCGAGATCAAGTACTTGCCTTCCGGAAAAGTACTCGCCTGGAGTCGCCTCGCCGTCAAGAAGTCCGCCACAGATACCACTTGGTAAATTCAATATTCGTTTTCTCTAGTACTTTCCCAATTTAATCTTCGTAGCTATTTTCTCTATTGGATTTACACATTCAGAATTAAGATACGTGGAAACTCAACAAGTACTCTGTCGTCGTAAAAATCTTAGTGTGATCATCATAAGTAAAATTCACTTTAGAAGTGATGAGCTAGAATAAATGGGAAGAAGAAAAACCTTCCCTGCAAAATTTACAGAGGGTATAGCATTTTGGAAGCAACATTCCTGCACTGATTACGCTTTAAAATGAAAGTGGCTACAAGATAATACTACGACATTTTGGAAGCTCAATCAATTGTAAGCTTGTCAAAACTTTATGCTTTTCATTCCAGGATAAATCTGACATTTTGGGACGACCTAGCAAGTACTGCTTTTCAGCATGTGGAAAAAGGACAACAAATATATGTCGTCGGGCGTTTAGTCTCGGATACAGTCGATTCCGATGATGGAAAACAACAGACATACTACAAGGTTTTGCTGTCGTATATATTTCCTTATATCCCTTTATTCCTTTTCCTTATAACTTAAACAAAGTATATCTAAATGGCCATCCCATCTTCTTGTTTCTGTAGGTGGTGGTTCAACAATTGAATTTTATCGAAAAGAGTTTCTCTTCTTCAGAAACCTCGTATGACCGCGGCGGTACTTCTGATTCAGTGGGACAAGGTGAGTCGTATTCTTTTCTTACACAAATCTGTTGGTACGGTGGACTCAGTGTCTCTGACACCCCTGAATGCTATTATGCAAATCTTCGCTTGCAGAGAGAAAAGTAGTTAGAAACAGCGATGGAATTAGCGAGGTAACAACAGAACAGTTATGGCAAGCCTTCTTTGCTAACCCTCTGGAATGGTGGGACAATAGGAACAACAAGGTATGATAGTGAGGTTATTGAGGTTGGCTTAATATAATAATGAATCTAGAAAGATCGTTAGAATTGCTTTCTCACATTCCTTTTCCTTACTCGTGTGTTTCTTACTTCCATGCTCTCAGAGGAATCCGAAATATCCAGACTTCAAACACAAAGATACCGGAGAGGCGTTGTGGATCGAGGGAAGGTACAATCCACCATGGGTAAAGTCCCAACTCTCAATTCTGGACACAAGAATGGGGTACCACAATAATCAGGATAGCACAAGGGAAGCGAATTTGATGGCAGGCGATAGTTTTTTGCATTAAAAAAGTATGGACATTTTTCCAGATTTTCTTGATATTTTACCACATGCTTTACCTCTCTATCTATGTTGTTGATATGTGCTGTAGAAGTTATGTTCATGGGATTTTTCGGCCTCTCTATGTATTAGCTCGTCTAATGGTTGTGCATTAATATGTTTGTTGAAAGAGAATCATATCGCAGTTTCAAGTATTCGTGTTTTTTTATATATGATCAGAAAATATTTTATCTCAACTGATGAACTATCCACTGCTCTGTAGTTTTATGGAAGAATAAATTTATATGTTAAATCCAGGCCTGGAAAGTGTTCCATGATTTATCTATGCCAATCTTTTCATTTTGGGAAAGTTCTTCCTAAACTTTGGCTTTTATCGATATGAATATGATATGTTGCACGCCGATCACATTAAGGAGGGCCATATTTTCTTACTATTTTAGGTATATATTAAGGAGGCCATATTTTCTTACTATTTTTTTAGATACATTAAGGCCCATATTTTCTTATTAATTTTTTTTAATATTATTAGAGACGATTGATTAAACCCAACATATTCATAATACGCTTAATGTCTTTTTTAGGTTTGATATTTACGAAGTCTTAAAAACAGACTTTCACCATAAAAGATGCCAAAATTCCCGTTAATTGCTTCAAATGATTTTTTTGAAACTATGTTGTATTTGGATATATGTTAGTTTTGTTTGAAGCAATTTAGGGGCATTTTGATATATTTTTAGATTAAAAGTCTATTATTCTTGAAACAAATGTTTTAGAGAGAGAGAGAGAAGATCTGTAACAGAATTCTGTTATTGAATTATTATGATTGCTTGATTGTTTCATTATACTGATTGTAATACTTATATGCTTATCTCAACCGCTAACTAACAACACGTCATATATTATAATAATACATATACAGTTCGCAATGATGACATTCTCAAGCTGAGTTTTTCAGAGGAGGTAATTTGTGCGATCGAGTTTGACTGCTAGGGTTTGGTTGAGGGAGGGTATTTGAAGGTTCTGATAGAAATTCGCCATTGCCGAGTATGAGGAGTTCGGCGTAGTAGAGGTGTTTGTGTTTGTTGGATTTTTTGTTTGGGAATTATTTTGAGGCTCCGCCATTGTTGGATCAGCGAAGCTCTGATACCATGTATAGAAGAGATAGCGAAGCAATCTAGAGAGAGAGAAAATCAAGAAGATTTGTAACAGAATTCTGTTATTGAATTATTATGATTGCTTGATTGTTTCATTACACTGATTGTAATACGTATATGTTTATCTCAACCGCTAACTAACAACACGTCATATATTATAATAATACATATATTATCACAAATGCCAACCCTAATTAATTAATTAAATATGATATTAGGTCTGATTAATAAAACTTCTCTATAGTTACTATTGGAAAGACAAGAAATGGGTTTCATGGAACGTCATGGCTCATGACATGGTTTCTAAAATCATCTACAATCCACACTATTTTGGTGTGGAAATTGACACATATAATATCATATTTAATGTAGAATTTGGTGTATATTAAACCCATACTATATTTTACATCAAATTGATGTAGAATTTGGTATGGTGAATACTATCACACCAAATTTTGTGTGGGATTGTTCACCCACACTGATATGATGCAACAACATTTTTAATTGCAAATTTATCCCAAAAAAATAAATTATATTTTTGACCATATTTAAATAGTTAAAAAAATAAATTACTAATCAATAATAAAAAAAAGAGTAAATAAAATAACATCAATAAAATACATAACATTAATTAAACACAATTCATACCAAATAAAATACACACCAATTATACTAATAATAATACAAATACAATATCAATAAAAATTAAACTTATCACACACAATATAATAGAAAAAAATAAAATACAAGTGCATGTATAATCAAAATATGCATGTTTTGTGTGTGTGTGTGTGTGTGTTTTTTTTTTCATGTGTGGGTTTCTTTTTTTTTTTTTTTTTTTAATTTTAAGTATTTAATTTTATCTATGAAATGTAATGTTTATGTAATATTTAGGATAAATTACAAGAATACCCCCTGAATTCAAGGGTCGTTAACGAACTGCCCCCTGAACTCGAAATTTCCACAAAAACTATCTTGAACTATTGTTTTGCTGCGACGTTGTCCCTTCCGTCAAATTTATTCTAACTCTGTTAAAAATTTGGTGACGTGGATATCAAATGTAATTTAAAACATGTTTAATTATCAAGTTACTTATTATTATTATTATTATTATTATTATTATTATTATTATTATTATTATTATTATTATTATTATTATTAAAGAAGAAGTGAAGGTCATGGAATCATAGGCTTGGCAAGTGGATATCAACTGTGATTTAAAACAGCCCGAGCTCTTGAGGCCATCGACCGAGAAAACAAAAGAGAAGGAAAGAGAGAAAGACCGAGAAAAAGAAAAGAAGAGAGAAAGAGAGAAACGTGAGTGAGAGATCGTGAAAAAAAGAGATTGATAAGAAACAGAGCAAAGGTGTGAAAGCTCACCCTTGTGGTCTCGTTGGAGCCGCACGCGAGGAAGAAGAGCTTCGCCGGAGGTTCTTCGCGGGTGTTCGACAGTGTCCAACAAGGAGAAGAGACACGCTGAGAAATGAGCAACGGAGAGAGAGAGAGCGATAGAGAGGGACAAAAAAGAAGAGACCGCCGAGGAGTTGATGACTCGCGCTCTCTGTGGTTGCGCGCGTCGTGGGTCAGCTGACAGAAAGAGATTCTCGCCGGAAAACTTCGCCGGTAAGCCATGTACCTTCGTTCTCTTCCTCCGATTCTTCATGGTGGTGGTTTATGAGCTGAATGAATTGAATTGCATCCTCTAGGGTTTCGGTTTTCAAAAATTGATTTAGGGATTTTGGTTCTGATTGCTTGATTTCGTGGTTATGTGGTGTTTGGCTTCGGGTTTGGCTCGTTTTTGTGTGAATTCGTGTGTTAGGTTTGATTTCTGAAATCTCTTCGTGTTTTAGCCGAAAATTTGATTTATAATTAGGGGTTTATTATTCTTTTTGGACATGGTTTGGCGTTTCTGAAATTGGGTTGGTGTTCTTGGATGTATGTTTTGGTCGGCGACAATGTGTTCAAGAATTCAACTATTTCTCTTTGCCAGGTAAATTTTGTTCTCAACTCGAAGGGCTTTTGGGTACGAAATAATAGGAGTCTTCGACGGGTTGGTCGTCCAGAGGATATGGGACAAGTACTTCGTGAAGAACCCGACGACTCTGCAGATTCTCGCCCTGTCACAACCGCTCGTCTGCTAGTATCGGGTCTGGCCGGCGATTTCGTCCTCGAGCAAAGGGTTCCAAGTCCTCATGATCGAGAAAGAGGAGCAATGGATTTTAATAATAATAACTGAGAGTAACTTGATAATTAAACATGTTTTAAATCACATTTGATATCCACGTCACCAAATTTTTAACAGAGTTACAATAAATTTGACGGAAGGGGCAACGTCGCAGCAAACCAATAGTTCAAGATAGTTTTTTGTGGAAATTTCGAGTTCAGGGGGCAGTTCGTTAACGACCCTTGAATTCAGGGGGTATTCTTGTAATATTGTTGATATAGATTTTTTTTATTAATTTTGTAGTATTAACATAATATGTAATAGTACTAAAAATTAATTTGATATTGTTGATATAGAAAAATAATATAATATTTAATAAGGTTATTATTGACATAACACATTAATATAGAGGTTAATATACAATTGATATGAAATAATATTGAAAGGTATAAAAAAATAATATTTTTTTGGGTGTAAAATCGGTGCTCTGAATTAGAAATGAAAACATGTTTGAGATGACAATCGCACTAGTTTGATGTAAAAGTTACCCAATTAAATGTAATGGATTGAAAGCCGTGTAACAATATAGAAATAGACCTCGTTAAATCACAAGAAGTATTTGGTAACATATTTTTTCACTTCCAAATCAGCAGAAGGTGTAGATCTACACAAAACTGTGGCGTAATATTTTATATCATCATATATGTTAATTACATTTACATGTATACCGAAACTAAAAAAAATAAGATTGAATTCGTCTGTACATCTACTACTCCTTTTTCTTATATATGTAAATAAAAAAAACTCTTGAATCCTTCTTCATGTAGTTCTGGTTTTTATTCAGCCCCGAGTCCTCTTGTTTCAGATCCTTTCATGATCCTCAGCCTTTTGCATGAACCAATAAACATACTGCAAAATACAGAAGAATAACAACACCATGAGCCTGGAGATCTGAGAGAGATTTTTTTTTTCCGACAGAGAGAATTTTTTTCAGAGAGAGAGAGATTACTCACTTCCACGGAACGTCTCCAACGAGCATCCAATCGCCGTCTTTATCTTCGTACGTCGGAGCAAAATCAGATCCGTTGTAACCTTCTCTCTCGGAGTAATTTCCTGAAAATAATGACAGCAAAAGAGCACCGTTAGATCACTGATATTATCATCGGCTTACGATCATCAATAGCGTACTGAAAAGTGTTGGTCTAAGAGATCTTACCAATAGCGAGATGGAACATATTCTCCAACGCTTTCAGAAGCTCGGGATAGCTCTTGTATACCAGAAGATCAATCTTCCTCAGAAACGGAGCTCCATCGACGCTGATCTTGACGTAGTTGACTCCACAGCCGTCCGATTCGCTCGAGGCTTTCTTTACAGTCGATTGCAGACTGTTCTTCCTGTACGACCTGATCGGAGGCCATCCAACGACTTGCGCTCTGAAAAATCGACAGCAAAAACAGATAAGAATTAGCTTATTTTCTCAAATCTCAGTCAGTTATCAGGCTTGGAGATCGTGAAAGCATCGGAAACTTACTTCGCTGGAGGAGCGATATCTCCACCGTCCGATCTGATGCACTTGGCGACGGATCTACAATCTCCATCGCCAGCCTCCTCAGTCGCGGATCTCTTGTTCTTGTTGCTCTCAGATCCAGGCAATCCCAAGCTCAGATTGAGAGTTTCCTCGTCGAATTTCGCTGATGTCCTTGCAACTTCCATTTTTTTGTGCTTTCGATTTCCAGAGAGACGATAATGTGTTGTTATTGTTTTTTTTCTTGTTTATTGCTATTGCTGTTGTTGTTTGGCGATCTGAGAAATGAATTTTCGTTGAAGTACTTAAAGAGGAGGAGAGAGGGAATGATAAACAGCACGAACAGCGTCGCACGCGTTGGATAACCGACCAATGAGGGCTCGACAGAAGAGGCTCAGCGGGTCCCACGTGACAGCCTGATTGTGACTGCTTTGAGTGAATCTGATCGCTTGGGATTCGTGCCGGGGAAGGGTGGGACAGCGTGGCAGGTTGGTGCTAGACCGAGAGGGGACAAAGGAAGATGGGGCTTGGGAAAGTGGACCCGGGACTACGTGGCTGTCATTGATTGGTTGGCACGGCCATGTGACGCTGGTTTGGATATTTTGGGGTCGGTGGGACCGAGTGTGAGTGTTTGTTTCTCGTTCGGGTTCGGGATTTGTCGGCAAAGTTGACATGTGGGATGTCATGTGGAAGACTTTCTACGCAGATCTTACCCTGATCTACCGTTTTGCTAGTTGACCTTCCCTTCACCCTCGAATTATTTCAACACAAAAATTAATATTGCTGAGTTAAATGTTTATTAAATTTATTACCTTGTTTTTATGTGATTTTTAATCATAACTTTACTATGATATCAAAACTTAATATTAGAAACACTCGTCAAATTAAGAGCATTTTTAATAATCCACCTGAAAGACTGGTTAGTAATTTAGACAAAGATGAAGCAACTAATTTAACCATTATTTCACATATCTATTAGGATAAAAGACATATTTGTCCCCTAAACTACGGTGGTGATGAAAATACACTCCTTGTAATATAAAATCGACCAATTTACCCCTCAATATTAATTTTTGTAACAATTTTGATCTTTTCGTGTATTTTGACTCAATCTGTCAGTTATGTTACCATATGTTTAGCACGTGAGCATTTAATCGAATGAAACTACCAAATAACCCTTCTTTATTATGGGAAAAGAATCTCTCTTTGTAAAATACCTCTGGAGCACCGAGTGGTGGTCTGCCATTGATGAGCTCAGAGAGGAGGGCTTGTGACCATCGCACTGAACAAGATCGGAGAGCACATCGGCGATTGGGAACACTACACGCTGAGGGTTAGCAACTTCGACGGACAGCTCCGCCGGATCTACTTCTCGGAGCACAGTGGCGGTCGGTGGGTCGAGGCTTCGGAGTTGGAGTTCATCGCCGGAAACAAGGCCGTTGTTTACGCGTCAAGGCACGGCCACGCGAGCTTCCCTCACCCCGGAACTTACATTCAGGTATGGACATGGGATTTTTTTTAACTGTTTTTTCTTGGTCATGGCACCCAAAAATCTCGTGTTTATTTACTTTCAGGGCTCGTCGAAGTTCGGGATCGGGATGAGGAACGATGTGGCTCGGAGCGAGAATTTCATTGATTCGAGCACGAGGTACGAGATTGTGGCCGCGGAGTATCTGGGTCGCGGGGCGGTCAATGAGCCCGATTGGTTACAGTACATGAGGGAGTGGAGTCCGGCGGTGGTCTACGATTCTCGGTCGGAGCTCGACAAGTTGATCGATCTCCTTCCGTTTTACTTGCGGTTCTCTGTTGAAGAAAGATGAACAAGAACAGGTTGGCTTTGCTGGAGCAAATGGTGTGGTGGCGAAGAGGTGGGCTTACCGAAAATGCCCTTATTTTGAGTATCACGTGAGACCCACGTGGTTACTTTAACTGACGGAGAGCCAAAAAAATAGACGGAAGGATCACATTGATACAATGCCAAAGATTATGGGGAATAGATCGAGATTTCAAAGTCTAAGGGGTGCATATTCGTAACCGCCATAATTCAGGGGGCAAATATGTCTTTTATTCTATCTATTATTTGCTTGATAGAGCAAAATAACTCTAGCAAAATATATTGGGCCCAATTTTTTTTCAACACAAGTGAAAATGTAGCAAATATGTCTCACATCACACTTCTCTTCGTGTACACGTATACCACACACCAATTTTGGAAATGAATTTGATCAACAACCATACGATATTGTGTATTAGTTATTTCTTTTTTCTACATTATGTATTCGTTAGTTTTTTTTTCTTTGGCAGTGTGTATTGGATAGTTTTTTTACATTGTGTATTAGTTTTTAGTAATGAGATTATATGTGTTGTGTTGTTATATATGATTAATTTATTTAAATTTCTAAATTTTATAATTACTAATCTTTGAGTAATATTTTTTTTGTGTGAATAATTTGTTGACATAATTGTTTTTTTGTAGACATATAAATTAATATATTGTTGGTATAATATAATCAAACTATTTTTCTAAAAAAAAAGTAATTACTTGTTTTTCACTTGGCCTAATAAATTTAATTCTACAACTTTTAATAAATTTACTATAGTTGATAACAAGTGAGAATTGAATAAAAAGTAAAAGAAAAATATGATTAACATGTGGGATAAACTCAAGCTAGAAGAGGGATTTAGCTTACCAATGAGGATGATTGTTGCTTAATTGGGTTGTAGTTTGAGAAGCTTATACGCCAAATGAAACTAATGTGGTATAAGCTTACCGCTGAAGATGCTCAAGTAGTTCGACTGATATAGGATCCGCTAGATGAATTCCGAGCGTATTTATTTTGATACCATAACTCAGTTAAAAGTTTACAAGTTTATGTAAGAAAGTGTATATTTACTAATGAAAGCGTCATCTATAGGATGATTCGTTCTGCGTTTTCATAGGATTATCAGCTCAACACCAATCTTAACGGGAGATATGTCAATATAGTACGAGGAGCAAAAAGATAAAAGGGCGCCCGACCTATACCAAATATGGAAGAATGATCTAGGGCGAGATTTGAAGAAAATCTCCAGGCCCGAGATGATAAATTGCTCAATCGCAATTAAGATTAAGCATTTTGGTTGCATTATATTGAAAATCTATAAATAGTGGTCTCATCCATAAAGAGAAGTTCCATTTTCTTAATACAAAATATATATTATGCAATTGAGAGAATCGAATAAAAAAAAATAAAATTAAATGTTCAAGCATATTAGTCATAAAAAATTCAAATATATGTAATAAGGAGATTCGAGTATTGCAAACTTTTAAATTATGTTTGTCATAGATTGACCCTATCTTTGTGAAATGACATTTCTTATGATCTAAAAAACTCGAGCTAATTAAGTAGATTTCTATGTAGTCAATTTCGCTTGATAAAATAACATTCTTTTTTGGGTGGGCATGAGGCATAATATAGCAACCTTGACTACTTTTGATAACATGGAAGAGAAATTGGTGGTGCTCATAGCAATTATGGAAGAATTTATGAAGAATCACAAAGCCACCTATTTAATGGAAATAGATCATTCACAACCAGCAAGATGCCCATCGCTGCATATCTCGCAAAATGTCAGCTAGGTATGTCGATGAAAATGTTATACGAGGTAATTGAGCCCTTTTGGTATATCTCTAAATCTTAGTTCGCACAAAAGATATTTGATGAACTCAACCCCTATTATTTTGATCCTTCTACAATCAAGCTTATTGATGGGGGAGCCAACTCATTGGCCTTCCTTTCAGTGTATGTCTCTAGAAACAAACAACAAAGCTATCCCAATTGCAGTGACGACAATTCTCAACAAAGTGTTGGTTGGTAACCTCTTGAGTAAGGAATATAAGGACATCGAGACATGCTTGATTTCACTCTCATTGTTCACTATCTTAACATATGAGCAACACTTCAACTTTTGAAATAGAAGCATAACTAATTTCCCCTGCCTAAAATGACATCATCAATGCCAAAAGGGAGAAATTATTATAGAGCAATTTGATTCGACAAGTCTTGCACAAAGATTGGATCACAAATATCGTCCTTGTACCAAAGAAATCAGGGGAAACTATAGTCTTGATTCACTTTTCCAATTTATATAGAGCCTGTATGAAAGATGATTTTCCTTTCCGAAGATCGATATGGCGATAGATTAAATGATTTGATATAAGCTATTATAAACAATATCGATGTTATTGGTATCTGTAGCTAACTAATCACATACAAATTTGAATTTTGATAAATAGCTATTGTTCTGTTAATTTTGCAAAGTAACCATTAACGAAAATTAAATGTATATAAATATCCAAAATATAACAAAAATTAACGTTGTCACATCAGATTCAATAGCTATATTTAAAACTTTGTCTAAATAACAATGTTAATATTTCAAGTGGCTTATTCCATTATATTTTTTCTTTTTTGTAAACCCTAATGGACCACCATTGTGCTATGATTGTACCAGAAATAACTAAATAGAGAAACCAAAAAATATATAAATAAATCACAGTTGCGGGCAGATCTAACACCATGTGTCTTATGCTGAGTTCATACGCCGCCAGGATAAAAATGACATCACTAAATAGAATGTGAGTAAAGAGACGATGAACTTGGAATATGATAAAGTTGATACAAAAAATATTAACATTTAATCAAATCAAAAGTTTGAAGTTTGAACACAAGTTTAATCAGGTGTAGTCAAATAGACAACCTTCATAATCATTACTCAAGTGTTTGAAAAATTGGAACTAACATGTGGTTCAGAGAGATGCCATAGATCTCACTTTTTGGAAACGAACAGTGAATTTCCTACGACCAAATATAAAAATTCCAATTAAAGTTAATGTCATGGCGACTTCAACATGTTATCGAGCGCATTAAAAATCTCGTATTCTAACCGCAAGTAGCAGCTAATAATATAATAATAGGATTAGTGATTTAATTTGGATGCAGTGTATGGAAATTAATACCCACCACCAAACTACAGCCTTTCCACGAGCCAACACTCCGACAGAGCATTAATGAGAGTGGTTATTTGTACTTTTTAAATTATTGCCCACTGGTCTTAAAACGTTTAAACTTCAACAAATACATACTAGAACTTATCGTAGAAATGTAATTAAATTCAGGGAAAATAACACATTTATACCATGTGTTTTAGTGAAATATCGAGTTTAACCCTCAAGGTATGTTTGGTTTGATGGAATAAGGTGGAAATGGAATGGAATAGATTCCAAAAATATTTATTCTGGTGTTTGGTTCATTTTTACGAGGAAGTAATCATCATTCTGTATCATTCCACAGAATGCTCATTACTCAATTTTCATTCCATCACACAACGAGAAGAATGAGAATTCTTTAGACTGATTCTCTATTTTCCAATATTAATCCTTTATAAATAATAATTTTTTTTTTGTTGTGTTTAAAAGAGTGAAAATCATTTTGAAACTTCAGAACATCACACCGTCGCCAAACGTGTCGAAGTCATGTCGCCGCCGTGGCTATGTCGGTCGTCGCCGTGGCTACGTCGGTCGTCACCGATTCCCGCATCGCTCGTCAAAAGCTTGATGTATTACCTCGTCCAAACAAAGACCCATGAAACACGATTACAAACAAGCTTTGACGATGGACACGCTGGCCCGCGTGACCATTGCTGAGCGGGGTTTCTTAAGCCCGTCGAGCTTTGCCTTTGGCGCATCGAAGGCCCGTTGAGCCTCGACGGTCTGCGAATCGAGCGCGCCGAGCTTGTCGAAGACTCTTCCCGAAGATCGCCGAGACGAGCTTCCTCAGGTGCTTGATGAGGAAGTCGACGGCGAGCCCGACCGACCGCGGCGGCCTCCCTGGCCAACGGTTCTGTTTGAAGCCCTTTAATTTTTGGTTTCTTATTTTTTTTTTTAACTGAAAAAAAAAAGTTGCAGAGGAATAGAAGATTTGGGGAAGATGAAGTTGCAAGAAGAAGGCTATTTTGGTAACTTCAACGGTATTCCATTATGTTATTAAATAAATGAATAAAATCAAACCAAATGAAGTAATAAGTTTTGCATTCCATTACATTCTTATTCCCATTATCATTCTCATTACCATTCAAATTTTAGTTTTGAACCAAACATCCCCTCAGTTTTCAAAAATGTCGAGTTCATACCATCTGTTTAACTCAAATGACGAAATTATACCCCCTGTTTAACTAAAATGACGAAATTATACCATGAAATAGACAACAGTGTCACGAATATTATTTTTATTGACTTTTCATTGACGTTGACTATAATATTTATATATAAAGACCAATTATCTTTATTCATTCGCGCCATATATGTAATTTACTTAAAAACTAAAAAAATAAACAACAATCTCTTAATCGTGAATAACACAGAAAGAGGCAAAAAGGTAAACATCGATAGTTGATAGTCATCAAAATCGCATATTCGAATAGAGAATCCAGGATTTAGAGTTACAATTCGAACACGGAATGAAGTCATTTCTTAGGAGGTATGAGTTTTATTATTTAATTTCAATTTAAGGCTATTTTTATTTCAAAATTGAGAATTTGGAAGTTAGGGCACTGATTTATATTTGATTTGATTTTTCTTATATAAGAGTTAATATCAATGAAAGAGAGATTTGTGACGCTGTTATTCATTTCAGGGTATAATTTCATCATTTTAGTTAAACAGATGATAAAATTTCATCATTTTAGTTAAACAGATGGTAAAATTTCGTCATTTTTGAAAACCGAAGGTTAAATTCGACATTTCACTAAAACACAGGGTATAAATATGTTATTTTTCCTTAAATTTATGTCCGTAAAGTTTATTTAATGTCACGGACAAGCTTCACGCTACACGCCAAAACTTAATGTATGAAATGGTATGGGATCGATCTCTCTCGTTCATGTGCATGAACGAGTATTATTCAGTTGTACTGATTTTGACACAAAATCAAAACAAGCCGACGATGGAATTTAATGCACCATATAACTTGCACGTGCTCTTGTAGTAACATCATATAGTCTTTGCCCACTCTCCATCACTCAAAATTAAGTACATAGCACATAGACAAGACAAAAACACATAAAATTGAATCAATTAATATTCTATTATAAAAAAAGCACAATCTAGGTGAAAATTTAATTTTTACGGGTTAGGATGTAATATTTATTTGTACAGAATTAAAACAATCATAGGTTGAACGATATATATAATATATAGCAAACCAGTACAATATATTGTCATGTTTGTAATCCAAACCAAATCAAAACTTAATTAAACAAGAGACACAATAATCAAGCTGAGTATCTTGGAACACATATATGGAAATTCTGATTGCTTCTGTCCATCACATAAAGGAAGAATAATAAGACAAATAAATAAAACAAAATTAATACCTTCATATTAAGCCTTAGCACGTAACACACGTTTTAATTATAAATATTACAGACATATTACAAACACTCTTATAGCAAGCTTGCTCAGTCCATACGTGCACACCTTAAGTTTCTTGATGAAGCTGAAGATGATGGGATATCAAACGAGCATGTTGAGCCACAGAGAAATAACTATATATAGTGCTTATTAGCTCCTATTCTTGCATTTTGCCATGGCTCTTGGAGCTGAAATAGCCCAACCGGGGGTAATTAAATTAGCATAACATATACTAATTAGGATATTTGATCCTTCGACAAAACAGACTTAAATGCATATATACTAATTTAATTATTATTAAAAAAAATTGACTTTATTTTCATAAAATAATTTGACTTAGCAAAAATATTGTGACTAATGATAAATACTTACTTTTAGAAAAATTGCTAAACATATTGGTAGTATGCCTACTTCTTTTTATTTATTTTTATTTACTAACATATCCGGCTTAGAGCATATGCATATTTTATGATTATTAGTGGCAAAATAAACAAATTAAATTCATTTTTCTGTTTTCTATTTTAAAATTTTAAGTTAATGTCTATATATCGCGAACAATTTGTAGTTATATTGCTAATTGTTGTAAATCTTAACAACATTGCTAATCATAGTCGAACTAATATAGCTAATTTGCTACATCCGCTCCTAGCAAATTAGTTTGAGAAAGAATAATACAAGTACTCCAAAAGTTTATTTATCATATGTTAAATTATTATAATTAATTAATGGCACTCAAAAAGCAGCTGCTATAAAATGTGAAACATTGACTATTCCAACGTAAAACCTTAAAACAGTTATTTTTAGAAAATCTAATATTCTTTAAACAGCTATATATTATGTTTCCTTTTTAATCAATTAATTATTTGTTTTTTTTTTCAGAGCAAAGTAACAAATATCGTTCTAAAAAAAGTATACTCAGCGAATCAAAGCTGCTATATATAGCTAGCTAGGTAAAAAAATTAGTTCTTGGTCGTGTAAACGCAAAAGATCACATTTCTCTTAACTACAAATCAATGAATTAATTTTTGGTATAACAAAAATTAAATGATTTTGCATGTGCGAGGACTTACCAAGACCAACGGCTTCTTTTCCTTTCATGATGCGCAACCTCTTGCAGGACTCAACGAACATCCTGTTTTTAATTAATAATCATTAAATTACTGACGAATCAATTATCAATTATATATAACATTATATATTGATTTCTTCAATGGTCAAGGTAGTTGTAGAAGATCAATCTAATAAATGTTAAATATAAATTAATTAAGTGAGTACTGACTCCCAGGGAACATCGCCGACCAGCATCCAGTCACCGTCCTTGTCTTCATATGTGGGAACGTAATCAGAGCCGTTCAATATATCCATCAGCTTGCTCTCATTCATAAAGTCCTTCATTCCATGGGATCCACAGTTTCCTTCAGACAAATTTGAGAACCATACAATTTCAATCTAATCGAATAGACAAATGAAGTGTCAAGCTGCGATCCAGCAATGACTTAAATATGAGGTTGACATTCAGAGTTAATGCACATATATAATACATATTATATATATATATATATATATATATATATATATATATATATATGATGTATCATCAAATCAAACTATACATTCAAACTCAAATAAGACAAATAAGTTATAACTAGTCACAGTTTGTTACCCAGCTAGAAAAAGTAGCTAGTAGTTTATCACCAGTACATTTTGTGTAATAAAAAAATCGATGTTATGTTAATAAAAAAAAAAAATCATTCAAAGCTAGTTAATTAGCAAAATAGTCAGAATTTTTATTCTATTTTGAAAAAAATATCTAATTAATACAAAAGGAAAAACATTTATTAACATTTTGATACTTGTAAATTGTAGCTTTTTTTTTTTTTTTTTTTTTTTTTTAATTTTACAAACACCTAAAATACTTACACTAAAATTAACAATTTCAACCGGCTTTTAGTAAAGTTCCAATCTCTAATTGAGCAAAAAAAAAAAAAAAAAAGAAGCTAAAATTGTAAATATGTGAAAGTTGAAATATTGTATTGATGAATGAATTAGTACCAATGGTAGTGAACATATTTCCAAGGGCATCAGAAAGCTGTTGGTAGCTCTTGTACATTCCAAGGTCAACCTTGCGGAGATAAGGAGCTCCGTCCATGCTAACCTTAACAAGCATTGTCTCGCCATTATTGGTGTCGGCGCTGCTCTTCTGCACCGCCATCACGTTCTTCCGGAACGACCTCACCGGTGGCCAACCCACAACTTGTGCCCTACTCATACATACAAAAAAAAAAAAAAGTATTCATAAAAAGCATACCGTAATTTACGCTAATTGTTTTGATAATTACGTACGCGGGTGGCAAAATAGTTGACATGTTTTGTCCTTAATTAATTGGATTATTAGAAATTGAAGAGCTTTATTAATTATTGGACAACTAACAAGTTTGAGCACTAGCTCAGCAGCTTCATTTTGGTACCACTATTATTGGGCTAATTAATTACATAGGAGTTTGGACTGCATACGCATATTTTAATTCTATTAAGAGAAGTTGTAATTTTCTTGTTAATATTTTAATTTATATGAAGAATAAAAAAGCATATAAAATCATAAATTCATTCCCAAATCAGCAAGAATCAATTAATAAAAGCATTTAACGATTTTGCCTCTGAATCACCGTCCGCATGTGCTCGTATATCATGTTTTCCATTTACGTTTTAATTATATCATTATTACACATGTCTTTTGCATCTTTTATTAGAGTGGGTGCATTATTAATTAAACAAAATAGCCACAAATATAAAACCGTTATTAAAATTAGGCACAAGTCTAAAAATCCATTATTGGTCATCTTCCATCTAGCTGGTCGACATATAGATTTAATCATTTAGCTGTGATTTAGTAGTCACTGCATAACTATTTGTGATATCTTGTATGCTTTAATTTTCCCATTTCCTCATAATATTTTCGAGGTAGTTTGCATGTACACAATATGATACCCCGCAATTAGATATTCAGAACTTATCTATGTGGGTAATTTTTTTCTTTTTTTGGCTTGTGTTGTAATTTGAATGGTAACAAATAGTAAAGTATTGGCGGTAACAAATTTATTAAAGTTCTCATTTTTATGAGTAAAATGAAATTTCAATTTTAATAAACATTTCCGTTTTAAAAAAAAAGTTGCATCCTAAATCCAAACAATTACACAATAAGATAATTTTTCTTTTCAAAATACCACGGATATTTTGTTTTCCTTTCTGTAACGTCTCTCACTCAAAAACTACAGATCTAGGTCCTTATGATCATCTTCCCTAGATCCCAAGGAATTTATGACAACTTAATTGATTCACCAAACAAAAAATATCCACACGAACGCATACTGTACCAGATATATACACAACAATCATATTACATATATTATATAGAAAGAAAACAGTCGAAGCTTACTTGGCGGGAGGCTTAGCCGGATCATCAGCAGGAAGAAGAGTCTTGTCCTTTTGCATGTTGACACTCTTGTCAGCAGATTTGTGATCATCACCATGATCTTGATCCTTTGAAGACAGGTTGAGCTTCAAATCCACACTGCTATCGCTGCTCTCATCGCTGCTCTCGGTCTCAGAGAACCCTCTCTTCCTCATCACTCCCTCTTCAGAGCCTCCGCCGCCTCCGGGCAGCCCTAGCCTCAGCTCCGTCTCTTCGAATCCCATCTCTCTCTCTCTCTCTCTCTCTCTCTCTCTCTCTCTTGTTTGTGCTTGTTGTGGGTGATAATAATAGAAGTTGGCGATAAGGGAGGGAAGGAAGGGGAGAGCTTCTTGGGGGGTATTTAATATATCCGAAAATGAGAGTTTATTCATCTATTTAATTTCATTTGGTGAATGAGAAAGGTATAGGTACAGGCAAGTGCGTGTGGGGTTTTGCTCTAAAGACATGAAAGTATGGAAGTGACACGTGGATGAAGATGTGAGCTGGAGATGAGAAGCTTGCCGGGCTCCGTGACGACACAGTGATGTTATACATCCTATGATTGTTGGGTTCACAAAAGTCGAACCTTTGCTATACGACGGAATTTAGACACCCCATGTTGCATTATTTTTTTTTCCTCTCTCTCTCCCTCGCCAATGTATTATTTTATTTTTTTAGTTTTTCCTTGTTTACTAAACTGTCTACTGCTTCACGTAATTCCTTTGAAACGATGATCGACTCAACTAATTCTCATGGTATAATTAGTTGATTCAATATTTTAATGTTGCAGTTTAGCTAACCGAGTCTGGTTGACAGTTATTTATTCAATGTAGGAAAAAGTCAAATCATATAGAATATACGAAATATACGTTTCATATCTCAGTGGCCAAAAAGTTCTTACGTCGCTAGTTATTAGTGTTGAAGGAGTATACAACATACTGGCAGAGAGAGCTTGATAGGGAAAATATTGTAAATCTCTCACTACTGACTTGTTATTACAGAGATGGCTATATACACACTACTATAAATTTTGGATTTTACAACGATGTACAAGATTCAACAAACGATACAAAATCCATTTAAAATTACTAAATGTGTAATGAGAACGCTATTCAACTATCGATTGGAACAACTATAGTTTGAATAATTATCTGTAGGTGCAAGTACAATCAAGCAAACAATCAAACAAGAAGAAAAACAATAAAGTTCACACATATAATTTGGTAACCATGTTCGGTGATAAAGTATCTACTCAGAGAGATGGTACGTTCGGTGGCGAGAAATAATTTACTATAATAATCAGAGGTATAAGCACTCAGGTTTGCATACTCCCTCTCAAACTGCTGTCTCCTCTAATATCCGGTGAACTGCAATCTAAGCTCCCCTTAGATCTGAGATCCCTCTCACTTCCAGGCGACTCTTCCCCCGAAGACCGCACGTACGTCCCTCTCCCGAAGATCTTCTCAACGTATCAACGCAAACACACGCACTCACAAACAAATAAAATATAGCAATAGCAAGCTATCTTAAGCTAGTTATGATATTGACCTTCAAGGTAGAGAGACTGATTCGAGAATAAGGTGAGTGTGTACTGTACTAAAAGTTCCAATTGACCGAATGAAACTGTAGATGAGTTTTATTTATTCAATAACAGAATCTTCATAAATTAAATCGACCAGGAAACCAAATCCGATCGTATTTGCAAAGATCTCGGAACTAAAAACATAATATTTTTTAGTTCAGTTCACGCAGGATACACCACGTGAATTATGCAACCCATATCTTGAAGTAGTTGCGAATCGTCTTGAACAACATAGAACACACAGTTTTGCCAAACTAAAACCATGCCATAGAAGGAACCAACACCTTTGTAAAAAGTTCAACATCTATAACGTACATAAACTGTTGTAGAAAGTAGATTTTCTACAATGCTATGAAATCGTTGCAAGAAACTTGACTAAAAACACAGATATCTCTCCACGATGCTGTATTGTTTTTGTTGCAGCGAGATTTTCAACGTTACAATTCTACTGTTGTAGAAAGTCTCACTCCAACGATATTTTAGTTCGATGCGGCGAGCATCTAAAATGGTATAGTCCTACCTTTGTATTGAGATTTTCAACGTTACAATTCTACTGTTGTGATTCTCGCCGCGTCTCAAATTGAGTTGTTGCGGCGAGATATTGTTTGTGTACAATCTTCCACGATGGAAACAAAACCGTTAGAAACTAATTTTAAAATATATTCCGACGTTTTTTCGATTCGAAACACCTGAAAATGAGCCACAAATCTGTCCAATATACAAATTCATTCAAAATATCCGCTAACTAGGCACAAATATCCATAAAATAAGCATCCAAAACCCACAAAACCCTAATCGTCAAAATCTACAATTGATTGTAGATATATGACCCACTTTTCTCTTACTCTCTCTAGATCATCCGGTGTATATGATTTTATATTCTAGAGTTTCTTATAATATCATGTAAAGTAAAATGTAATAATTGCACTCTATCGTCGAGTTGTTTAGGATGTCCGCCGGAAATTTTGATCAACGTTTATTGTCTTACTTCCAAACTTCAAAGACAAAGAGGAAGAAGATGGAAATCTAAATGTGTGTTTGTGTATATAGGTGTTTACAAAAAAAGATATTATTTTATGAGATTTGGTATAGTTAGAAGTAAAGACAATAAAGTACTACATAATAAATTTTTAAATAAGATAAAGAGGGAGACAGAAAGAGGTGATAGAAGAAAAAGAAGAAGGACATAGAAACAACCATCATAAAAAAAGGCAATTAATAATATTTTTAAAATTTTTAATATAAGGAAAATAAATTTGATTTATGATTTTTGTATGGAGACTAACTTTATAATTGGAAATTATATTATTACTTTTTATGTTCAGACAAAGATATCCGTAGTCTAGAGTCTAGACATCAATTTTTTCTCACCTTAATTTTTTTACTTTTAATCTCCCCAATCTCTCTCAGCTTTCTCTCTTTCTACCTCTAGAAAAAAAAACCCAAAATCACATTCAAATTTGGACCAAGCTAGTGAAGTTGAATTACACTCAAATTCTCATTCCAACTTAAAAAGTGAAGCTTTCCTAAATTGTTTTTAATAATGTCACAATCGATGAATAAGTTTACTTTTATCTTAACCTAGTTATAAAAGTTGTTTTAACCACTTATATTACATATTCATTTAACATCATAATCAATTTTTGTATAGGTCTATTTTCTTGTAAATTTTCGGAGGGTGGAGAGTAGTGGTTGGTTCGAAGGGTGGGACCAAGCAGATTAGGAAGTTGCATGTGCGGAGATTCATTGGCTAATTAAGTGAGTAAAAAGTGGGACCCACAAGACCGAGCATGTGATCGTGTTGCCTGAGCTGCCCCAATGTCAAAACTCAAAACCCTATCCCAAGTGCGTCGCTGCAGGGCTTCCCACACATTCCCTAAAAACCTTTTCATTATTTTCCATGGCTTCTTAATTAAATGTATACATACATATTTGTGTTGTGTACATGAATGTGTATGTGTGTACGGTACATAGCATCATTAATATTTTACTGTATACTACCCCGTGTTGAGTTTCCTTCCACGCATTAAGAGCCGTACAATGGGGCCATACAGATATAGCATAGATACCGGGTGTAATAATTAGGGCCCTTGTTTTTAGCCAAGAGGTTTCTTGTAGAGTAAAAAATTGACATTTTTCACGTAATTAAGGAGAATCGCGACTATTATTGATCCTGTGGACAATCGAACATTGAGGCTTGCAAAATCGAGCATTTCGGATATGTAAATAACTTATTAGAGGCGGAGTCACGTAGGGAGCAGTGGGTGCACGACTTCCCACTGACTCGAGACTAAAAAAATAGTAGTTGTTAATATATAATTATTCAAAATTATATAATATATATATTCATAAATAAAATAAGTGACCAATGTAAACACAAGTTCATGGCAACTCATTTGGTTAGTCGCTTAATTGATGTACTCAAGATTTCGGGTTTGATTCTCATTGGGAGTAATTTCTCATTTTTTTACTTGGTTGGAGTATAGCATAGCAAAAGATGCACTATTTTGTTTAATGTTGTTATCTTTGCAAGGAAAAAAATGAAGATCAAGGAGGTGGTGATTCTTTTGTCGGAATAGGATATTCAAATTGGCAATAAAGAGAGGTTGAAAGTTCATGTTAGTGGCCTGGATAGTGCTCACAACATATTGCGACATTTTTCAACAACCAATCCAATAAAGACAAAGCCGAGTATCATGTTTGCTTAGGGGCATCTATTGATTCCGCTTGATTTCTTTTGCGACAAGGACTTCCTTTTCATGATCATGATGAATCTTCTAGTTCAAGTAACCAAGGTAATTTTCTAGAACTCTTGAAATTTATGGGTCACTTGAAGAAAGAAGTCAAAGATATGACACTAGTGAATGCTAAGTATGTATCACCCGATATATTAAAAAAGATATTATTCATATTGCCGCAAATGAAGTTGTCAATGTGATTGTCAAGGACATTGAAGATGCTTTGTTTTATATTCTAGTTGACGAGTCCCGTGACATCTCAATGAAAGAACAAATGCTATTGTTTTGCATTATGTGGATAAAGAAGGGTGTGTAATTGAAAGATTTGTGGGTCTTGAACACGTCTTAAGCACCACGGCTACCTCACTTAAAGCGACAATTGATAGATTGTTCTCTAGATATGGTTTGAGCATAGCTAGACTAGGGGGACAATGTTATCAATGGAGTTAGTAACATGCAAAATGAGTTCAACGGTTTAAAAGCACTTACTTTGAAGGAGAATTCGAGCACATATTACATCCATTGTTTTGCTCATCAACTTCAATTGGCACTTGTGGGCGTGGCAAAAAAGCATGTTCAAGTTCTAGAGTTCTTTTGTCTAGTTGCTAGTGTGGTGAATGTTGTTGGAGCATCATCCAAATGCTCCAACATCCTCTAAGAGAAACAAATTGCTCACATTTCGTTAGCAATACAAAATGAAGAGGTTGAAAGTGGTCGATGCCTAAATCAAAGTACAACTCTTAAGCGTCATGAAGACACGCGTTGGGGCTCACACTATGGTACATTACTTAGCTTGCTCACTTTATTTTCATCTACTATTGAAGCCCTTGAAGTTATTGTAAACGATGCATCTAGTTGTGAGCAAAGATATGAAGCAACTAATTTGTTGGAAAATATGCAATCGTATAGCTTTGTCTTTTATCTACACTTGATCATGATGATATTGAAAATTTCGAATAAATTGTCAAAAGCACTACAACGAAAAGATCAAGATATTGTAAATGTCATTTCCTTAGTCAAAGTTTGCAAACAAAGACTACAAGGAATGAGAGGAAATGGCTGGGATTCTTTTGTTATTCAAGTGTCATCTTTTTGTGAAAGCCACAATATACAAGCACCCGACATGAGTGATATCTACATACTTCGAGGAAGATCGCAGCGCTAGACGTATGAGACTATAAATTTACGTCACTACCCCGTGGAGTTGTATTACTTCATCATTGATATGCAACTTCAAGAATTGAACAATCATTTCAACGAGGTAAATACTACATTGCTTCTTTATGTAGTGTGTTTGTGTCTCGATAACTTGTTTGTTGCTTTTGAGAAGCAAAAGCTAATTCAACTTGCCGGTTATTATCCAAAAGATTTTTTTCCGATTGAGTTCATGGCACTTGATGATCAACTTGAAAATTATATCGTTGATATGCGCTCAAGTCTAGAGTTTTCAGATTTGAAAGAGATTAGTCATCTTGCAAAAAAAAATTATTGAAATAGGAAGAGATAAGGTATATCATTTAGTTTATCGATTATTGACATTGACATTGATTTTGCAAGTTGCTACTGCTAGCGTAGAAAGAGTCTTTTCTGAAGCATCTCGTAATGACCAAGTTACGCAATCGTATTGGAGATAAGTGGTTGAACAACGACTTAATTATTGAGAAATAAATTTTTGATTGCATTGATAATGAAGTTAGTATGCAACATTTTTAGAAATTCAAAACTCGTCATGAAAATTTGTAATATTTTTATTGAGTTTGATAATTTTATTATGTATTTTGTATCTTTAATTTTGTTCAATTTTTGTTTTTGTGTGTTCCCCTTAAATTTAATTCTTGGCTGTGCCACTGTATATAACCATCATCGGATCAACAATTGTAAGCCTTGACGGTCTTCTTTAATAAGCGAGTCAGCGTCCAAGGCTTGATCATCGATAAAAACATATAACAAATATGCCATCTCAAACATATCTTGTCAAGTTGGCTCGTTATGAAATTTTTTTCGTCGCGTGTATTTTTAATTTTAATATATAAATTTTTTGCAACAACAAATGTCATCGCTAATCTCAAACTCCAAACACCCATTTTACGTCATTTTTGGCAAAAATAATTATTAACCGAATATTATTTATCTTAATCACATTAAAAGTTCTAATAACCAATATACTTAATATGCTAAATTATTTTTATTTAAATAAAAAAATATGAATATTATTGTATATAATGTCACTGGTCTACTAGGTTTACATGATAACATGTTTGGATCGAATGCACACGTCCAATTCCAGTGCAATGATATTGTCCAGAGCCTAGGGCACCGTCAATTTCATGTTCCTTCTTAATCTTATCTTTAGCTCCAGGCAATCAATGTATGGAAGCTTAAACGGTGTAGGCCTTTTTTTTTTTTCTTTCTTTTCTTTTGTAGTTTTAACAATTTCAGCTAGCAGAAAAAATCAATAATGTATATACATTAAGATGAATATATATATAGCCAAAAACAAAAAATTTCCATTTGGTTGCTTTTTTTTTTTTCCTTATATGTCTTCCATGATAATTTTTAATAGAGCTAGAGGCGAAGCCAGAAATATAAATTAGGGAGCTAATATGCCTAAAAATATATAGTGTCCATATGAGATTAAAAACTAGTAAAAAGCGTAATTTGTTTTTTAGATGGGGAGCTGAATGAAGCAACTTTCGATTCTTCAAACTTATTATACAATAAGCCTTTTAAAAGAGATAAAGTGAGTATACAATCTTTACACACTTGAACACTCACAAGGATTTTGTTTATCAATTGAGCAAAACCGTACGCAAGATGGGAAAAAAAAAAGACATTTATTTTTTTTCTCTCTGAGATTTTGAATTTTGAGAAGAACAAACAAAATGAAAGCTTGTATGCTATGGAATAATTTCGGCCGAGGCAAGTACAAGATCATATGGCCATATTCCCTTTAGTTTCAATAGCTCAAAGACAATTAGAGGAGTTACAAAGTACTAATTCCGTCCATGCACAATATTGCCAAAAAGCTGTGCCTTCAATGCAAGTCTTAAAATTCTGTAGCTGTTATCTTACGATATTTTATATTCTTAGAATACCTCATATTCTTACACTTTCCATAATACCTTAATTATTTATATTCATACGAGTTTGCCCTAACGTTAAATAAAACCGAGAGGAAAAATCTAAAATCATAAATTTTAAAAAGAAAATCAAACAAATAAGAAAAATACTGTAAAAAATTGTATTTATAAAATAAAAATAATAATGATATATTTGAGAAATTAAATTTAAAAGAATATAGTGAGTTTATTGAGATATTTATGAAATAAAAAAATAAATAAGATATTTGAGAAATTAAGTTTAAAACAATGCACAAGAAATAAGCGAGTTTAAGAAGTAAAAACGTAAATGTTATATTTTGAGAAATTAAGTTTAAGAACAATGTACCGGATTCAATTTTTCCACTGGGAAGTGGGAATTGCACGATGAAACTAATCCTAGGTAGCATTATCAGGAAAATACTATTTTTCCAGTTGTTCACGATTATTATCGCAAAATATAGTGGTTTTTAAGTTGTAATAATTTTTTTATGTTTATATATTAAAAAAAAATTGTTTCTGCTCTATTTAATTTAATTTTTTTTTATATTTTACGATTTCATTTTTAAAAAAATAATCTCAATTATTTGTTTACGGTTTGCAGAAAAACTATTTTTGAAAAAAATAATAACAACCACTTTTCGCACATTAAAAAGAAGATTTGCCAAGACTAGGACCAAATTAAGGGTGATTTCCAATTTCCTATTTTTTAAAAAAATTTACCAAACTAGGAGTGCTCTATAATTCTCTACATGTGCTAATACTATTATACCCTTTTTTTTTTTATAAAATCCAATTTTTTTCATCTCCCTCTCCCCTCTCCCTCTCTCTCTCGTCCATTTTCATTCCCTGTTTCCCTTTTTCTTTTTTCATTGCTTCGCTTTGTCTCTCTCTGCGCTCCCTCTTTCTCTCCCACGTCCACCCTAACCATCCCACCTTAGTAACCGTCCCACGCCCCTCCTAAATCGCTACCTAGAACGTGCTAAGGGCGATACCCAAAAACCCATTTGCGTAAAACGCTACCCAGAATCCATACCCAAAAACCCCATTTTCATCGCAACATCGCAACCCATATTTCTAAATGTCTTCGTCGGGGAAGACTGAAACCAAGAACCCATCACTCCGTCGTTCAAGTCGATCGTCCCCCAACAAGACACAACCTTTACCAAAGAAGGGCGGGAATGTGTCAGGGAAATTGTCGCTGTCAAAGAAGAGGAAATCTGCCCCATCGCCGAAGAAATCACCTGCCAAACGGCTGAAGCGAAGTGAGAAAATCGGTGAAGATGCCGTTGAAATGGTAAGCAGATGTTTGCATTACATGACAGAGATTTAGTTACAAAGGTGTAACTAAATGTCGAAAGATTTGAGATTGTAGTTGCATGTTTTATATATAATGTCAAGTATTAGTTAGTTACCAAAGTAGTAGTGACGAAGATGTAACTAAATCTGGATAGAATGGTTTGCTGTAGTTACATTTTACAGGCTTTAGGGAGACGTGTAGTTACAGTGACGAATTTAGTGACAAGTCTTAATCTAATCACACCCTTGTTTAGTGAGACTTATGTCTGTAGTTACAGAAGTTGAAAATAAAATACTGCTTCAGTTCAGTTTATGACAGAGATTTAGTTACAAAGGTGTAACTAAATGTCGAAAGATTTGAGATTGTAGTTGCATGTTTTATATATAATGTCAAGTATTAGTTAGTTACCAAAGTAGTAGTGAGGAAGATGTAACTAAATATGGATAGAATGGTTTGCTGTAGTTACATTTTACAGGCTTTAGGGAGACGTGTAGTTACAGTGACGAATTTAGTGACAAGTCTTAGTCTAATCACACCCTTGTTTAGTGAGACTTATGTCTGTAGTTACAGAAGTTGAAAATAAAATACTGCTTCAGTTCAGTTTATTTCAGATTGTAGTTGCATGTTTAATATTTATTGTCATTCAATAGTTAGTTACCAAAGTAGTAGTGAGAAAGATGTAACTAAGTCTGGATAGAGTGGTTTGATGTAGTTAATTTTACAGGTTTTAGTGAGACGTGTAGTTACAGTGACGAATTTAGTGACAAGTCTTAGTCTAATCATACCCTTGTTTAGTGACACTTATGTCTGTAGTTACATTATTTAAGAAGTTGAAAATAAATTACTGCTTCAGTTAAGTTTATTTCAGATTGTAGTTGAGTTTAATATTTATTGTCATTCAGTAGTTAGTTACCAAAGTAGTAGTGAGAAAGATGTAAGTATGGACAATTTCTGGATTGTGGATAAGTTGTTTTAAGAAGTTGGAAAGGAAAAAAAATATTTGCTTCAGTTTCAGAAATTGTAGTGACAAGTTGTAGTTATATCTAATCCCTGTTTTAGTTACATTTATGTCAGTAGTTACATGGTTTAAGTTGTCGAAAATAAATTATTGCTTCAGTTTTGTGTTTCATGATGAATTGTAACTAAATCGTCTGATCTTTTGATTTGTGTTCAGTCATGGCGACGTTATGTCAGTGAGGACCAGATGGGCGAATACAACTTCAACTTCCACGGGAATGTGGATAACTTTGCCGAGAACTGTGCAATGACACATAATCAAATAGATTTGTTCAAGGAATCTTGTTTTGGACGCTTTCTGTCCTTGCCAACAATCACCCGATCTTCAAAACTAATTAGCAATATGATGTTGAGAACCAGGTACTACGAAGGACAACCTCAATCGGCGGACAAGCTACTTATCGAGCTTGGCGGAACTCCTAGGGAGTTCACGAAGCAGCATTACGCAGATATAATGGGGTTGAAGTTGGCCGAGGATTACAACTTCAAGGAGATGGAGTACACTGACGTAATTGAAAAAGGCCTCTTCGACGAGACTTTCCAAAAGGGGGCAGGAAATATCTCCGCTTTCATTGAGCCGAGCAAGGAATGGGGCAACGTAAAGCGGACTCGCTTCCTACTTCTCCATTTCTTATACAACGTGCTTCTCTCTGGCCAACCGGTCAGTCCATTGCCGACTTCGTCATACATAAAGATGGTAGATGATCCCGACGCATTCAACAACTTTCCGTGGGGCAACGTAGCATGGGACTACTTCATGTCCGGGGTGAGGTCGTTCGTGACGAAGGCGAAGACGAAGCGAGGGACGAAGTCGATGCCGCATCTCCCTGGGTTCTTACATCCTCTGCAGGTCTGGGCGTACGAATGCATCCCGAGACTTCAAGAGCGAGGTTTCTGCACGGTCTTCAATGCTTCTGCGGATCCCTTGTTGTTGAAGTGGTCCTCGAACTCCAAAGTGACCGAGCGGGGTATCCAAAGAATTGGGCTCGACGATGTCAAATTCAGAGATCTTGGCAGCGAGAAGGCTGGTGACGAGGAGCCCGAGTCCTCCAAACCTTCGCGAGACTTTGTTTTGCCGCCTGCCTCGAAGAAGACCAAGTCGGGTGACACAAAAACCGAGGTACGTAATTCGAAATTAACTTTTAGTGACATGTTTAGACGGTAGTGACATGTTGAGTGAAAGATTTTGCGACTGATTTTTCAGGAGCGATTGACCAACCTAGAGAATGAGGTCGGTCATCTACGAGTTGACCTGGAGGAGATCCGAAAACACATAGGTTCGCTTGCGCATGACCTAAAGCACGTGTTGGAGGATCTTGACATGCGGTCGGCAAAGAAGGCGGTGAAGGACAAGATTTTGGAGGAGGTAGCAGAGAAAGAGTCTGAGGAGAGGAGGAGCAGAGAACAGACTGAGAGAGAAAATATCGACCATGGTGACGGAGGGCGACGAGCAGGTGAAAGTGAAGCCTGTGAGAAGGAAAAAGAGAAAGAAGAAGAAGAAGAAGAAGAAGAAGAAGAAGAAGAAGAAGAAGAAGAAGAGGGAAAGAAAGTTGAAGAAGAAGAAGAAGATGAACAAGAAGAAGAAAAGAATGAGGAGAACGAGACCCTCGTCGGTGACAAAGACTCTCTCACCGGTGAAAAACAGGTTGTCACTGGTGACGAAGAGGCTGTCATCGGTGAGAAAAATGATGTCAGTAGTGACCCAACCGATGTCACTACCGATAAAGAAGAAGATACAGGAAATGAGAAAGATGGAGATGAGAAGAAAAAGAAAAAAGAAGACCGGGATTGCAAAGAAGAAGACAAAAAAAAGGACGACGATGCTGATGATGATGACGATGATGGAGATGAGGCTAAGCAGGCAAAGCAAAGAAGTGTAGACTCTGCTACTGGTGATGCGCTTGAAGGTGATGCAGAAGAAAAAGAAGCGCAACCCGTCCCAGCAGCTGTCGGTGGATGTACTGATGCTGCATCTCCAGCCGAACCAGCCTCATCGTCATATTCAACCCAAGTGGATTCGGATTCGTCTGCGTCTTCAGGCATTGACGCGGATGCTGAGAATTCAGATTCTTGCACACAAGTCACCTCTAGCCAGACTTCTTACTCCCAAGAGCAGCGGCGCTTTGAGACTTACATGTCCAATGCGTATGATTCGTCGAAGACATCTCGGAGTGAAGGAGCGTCAGAGATAATAAACATTCCAGACTCTCCGGTAAATTACTTAATTCCGGCAATAATATATGGAATAATATATAGAGATTTACATCGCATGCCTAGAGTGACGTCTAAGAGGTTTACTGACATGTTTAGTATGTAGTGACATAATTCGGTTTTAGTGACATTTTCTGAAGTTAGTGACCTAAATCTACGATAGGGACATGTTACAGCATGAGTGACATTTTTCTTGTTTATTGAAATGTACTTCAGTTATTGACATGTTTATGCGTTTGTGACATTCGCTGAATGGAAATTTTAATCTTACAGGAGAAGAAGAGGGTTAGGAGAAGTCCATTGACATGTTTAGTATGTAGTGACATAATTCGCCTTTAGTGACATTTTCTGAATCTAGTGATCTAAGTCTGCCTTAGTGACTTGTTCTGAAGTTAGTGACCCGAATCTACGTTAGAGACATGTTAGAGCATTAGTGACATCGTTCTTGTTTATTGAAATGTACTTCAGTTATTGACATGTTTATGCGTTTGTGACATTCGCTGAATGGAAATATAAATTTTAATCTTACAGGAGAAGAAGAGGGTTAGGAGAAGTCCACAAGCATACACTCTCACAGTGCCGAAGGTCTACGCTAAATTCACCATCGGAGTAAAGAAGCCAGCAAAGCATCCGCTCTCGGAGCCTAAGGCAGCGCCGTCTGATGTTGATGTGGATGACATGGCAACGTGGTTGAAAAAAGGGTTGAAGAGGTAACATATACATCATAATTTTTGCATAATTTAAGTACTGGATTGCTGCTACAATAACTATGTAAAAAAAAGGTCCAAACATGATGTTGGGTACGCCGCCATCCACGAGAAGCTGCACAGGAGGTTCAATTACCGGGTGTTTGATACACGTTCGAAGACTTGGTTCTACCAGCTCTGGACCCCGGTTAAGTGGTTGTCTGGAGATGTAAGTGCATGTTTTTTTTAACGTAAATATTAGGGAAGTCACATGTATATGTAAAAATTAGTGACATGTAAATATGTTGTTTCAGCACTTGGATGTGGCCTTCTATTACCTCCGAAAGAAAGGTTTTGTCAGGGGTATCACGCATCCATACACGACCACGAACTCGTTTTTTAGCATCCAGCTTGGTATGGTTCATGCAGAATGAAGTAAACACGAGGACAAAGAAACTTATGACTGGACCAGGAAATGCGGTGTCGTAACTACAATTGTTTCACCGAAATGCAACAAAGATGCATTGTTGCCCTGGATCAAGGCTCAGACGGTTTACATTCCGGTACTGAACGTCAACAACAACCACTGGCTCCTAGTCGTAGTTTCCGTCCCCGGAAGAACCCTCACCGTTTATGACTCTCTACGGTGTGACACAGAGTACGTGCATCCGGTGATTTCTAAAATGGCTGAACTGATCCCCGTCATCATGTGCAAACGAGTGTATGATGGTCCTTCTAAAGTGTATCCCAGCTCCACACCATTCCAGGTCGTTCACGCCGGTTACATGCCACAACAATTGAACGGGTAATTTTTCGAAACATAAACAATTCAAAATTTGACTTAAATAGTAACCTGTGTGTTTGTTTACAGTGGTGATTGTGGCATGTTTGCCTTTAAAACAGCAGAATTTCTTGCACACGGCTTGCCTCTGACTGAATTGCATCAAGAAGATATGACAATGTACAGGAAAAAGCTGTGTATGGAACTTTTCAGGCATGGTGCAATCAAAGCCGCGAACAATTGCGAGTCCGAGGTCGATGAATGACTACCGGTGACTAGTACGATGGAGTTGGAATTGTTTTTCTTTTTTCATTTTGTTTTTCTTCTTTCATACGGAATTGTATTGGTTTTCTTATATCGGTTTTTAGAACATGTTGTTATCAGTACTTACCAGAAAACGTCAGTAGTTACATCTGGATTAATTCAATCATGTCACGAGTTACAACGGTTGATTGTAACATGACTCTAGTTACATCGGAGTTTATTATAATTAGATTCGTCTGCGTCTTCAGGCATTGACGCGGATGCTGAGAATTCAGATTCTTGCACACAAGTCACCTCTAGCCAGACTTCTTACTCCCAAGAGCAGCGACGCTTTGAGACTTACATGTCCAATGCGTATGATTCGTCGAAGACATCTCGGAGTGAAGGAGCGTCAGAGATAATAAACATTCCAGACTCTCCGGTAAATTACTTAATTCCGGCAATAATATATGGAATAATATATAGAGATTTACATCGCATGCCTAGAGTGACGTCTAAGAGGTTTACTGACATGTTTAGTATGTAGTGACATAATTCGGTTTTAGTGACATTTTCTGAAGTTAGTGACCTAAATCTACGATAGGGACATGTTACAACATGAGTGACATTTTTCTTGTTTATTGAAATGTACTTCAGTTATTGACATGTTTATGCGTTTGTGACATTCGCTGAATGGAAATTTTAATCTTACAGGAGAAGAAGAGGGTTAGGAGAAGTCCATTGACATGTTTAGTATGTAGTGACATAATTCGCCTTTAGTGACATTTTCTGAATCTAGTGATCTAAGTCTGCCTTAGTGACTTGTTCTGAAGTTAGTGACCCGAATCTACGTTAGGGACATGTTAGAGCATTAGTGACATCGTTCTTGTTTATTGAAATGTACTTCAGTTATTGACATGTTTATGCGTTTGTGACATTCGCTGAATGGAAATATAAATTTTAATCTTACAGGAGAAGAAGAGGGTTAGGAGAAGTCCACAAGCATACACTCTCACAGTGCCGAAGGTCTACGCTAAATTCACCATCGGAGTAAAGAAGCCAGCAAAGCATCCGCTCTCGGAGCCTAAGGCAGCGCCGTCTGATGTTGATGTGGATGACATGGCAACGTGGTTGAAAAAAGGGTTGAAGAGGTAACATATACATCATAATTTTTGCATAATTTAAGTACTGGATTGCTGCTACAATAACTATGTAAAAAAAAGGTCCAAACATGATGTTGGGTACGCCGCCATCCACGAGAAGCTGCACAGGAGGTTCAATTACCGGGTGTTTGATACACGTTCGAAGACTTGGTTCTACCAGCTCTGGACCCCGGTTAAGTGGTTGTCTGGAGATGTAAGTGCATGTTTTTTTTAACGTAAATATTAGGGAAGTCACATGTATATGTAAAAATTAGTGACATGTAAATATGTTGTTTCAGCACTTGGATGTGGCCTTCTATTACCTCCGAAAGAAAGGTTTTGTCAGGGGTATCACGCATCCATACACGACCACGAACTCGTTTTTTAGCATCCAGCTTGGTATGGTTCATGCAGAATGAAGTAAACACGAGGACAAAGAAACTTATGACTGGACCAGGAAATGCGGTGTCGTAACTACAATTGTTTCACCGAAATGCAACAAAGATGCATTGTTGCCCTGGATCAAGGCTCAGACGGTTTACATTCCGGTACTGAACGTCAACAACAACCACTGGCTCCTAGTCGTAGTTTCCGTCCCCGGAAGAACCCTCACCGTTTATGACTCTCTACGGTGTGACACAGAGTACGTGCATCCGGTGATTTCTAAAATGGCTGAACTGATCCCCGTCATCATGTGCAAACGAGTGTATGATGGTCCTTCTAAAGTGTATCCCAGCTCCACACCATTCCAGGTCGTTCACGCCGGTTACATGCCACAACAATTGAACGGGTAATTTTTCGAAACATAAACAATTCAAAATTTGACTTAAATAGTAACCTGTGTGTTTGTTTACAGTGGTGATTGTGGCATGTTTGCCTTTAAAACAGCAGAATTTCTTGCACACGGCTTGCCTCTGACTGAATTGCATCAAGAAGATATGACAATGTACAGGAAAAAGCTGTGTATGGAACTTTTCAGGCATGGTGCAATCAAAGCCGCGAACAATTGCGAGTCCGAGGTCGATGAATGACTACCGGTGACTAGTACGATGGAGTTGGAATTGTTTTTCTTTTTTCATTTTGTTTTTCTTCTTTCATATGGAATTGTATTGGTTTTCTTATATCGGTTTTTAGAACATGTTGTTATCAGTACTTACCAGAAAACGTCAGTAGTTACATCTGGATTAATTCAATCATGTCACGAGTTACAACGGTTGATTGTAACATGACTCTAGTTACATCGGAGTTTATTATAATTAGATTCGTCTGCGTCTTCAGGCATTGACGCGGATGCTGAGAATTCAGATTCTTGCACACAAGTCACCTCTAGCCAGACTTCTTACTCCCAAGAGCAGCGACGCTTTGAGACTTACATGTCCAATGCGTATGATTCGTCGAAGACATCTCGGAGTGAAGGAGCGTCAGAGATAATAAACATTCCAGACTCTCCGGTAAATTACTTAATTCCGGCAATAATATATGGAATAATATATAGAGATTTACATCGCATGCCTAGAGTGACGTCTAAGAGGTTTACTGACATGTTTAGTATGTAGTGACATAATTCGGTTTTAGTGACATTTTCTGAAGTTAGTGACCTAAATCTACGATAGGGACATGTTACAACATGAGTGACATTTTTCTTGTTTATTGAAATGTACTTCAGTTATTGACATGTTTATGCGTTTGTGACATTCGCTGAATGGAAATTTTAATCTTACAGGAGAAGAAGAGGGTTAGGAGAAGTCCATTGACATGTTTAGTATGTAGTGACATAATTCGCCTTTAGTGACATTTTCTGAATCTAGTGATCTAAGTCTGCCTTAGTGACTTGTTCTGAAGTTAGTGACCCGAATCTACGTTAGGGACATGTTAGAGCATTAGTGACATCGTTCTTGTTTATTGAAATGTACTTCAGTTATTGACATGTTTATGCGTTTGTGACATTCGCTGAATGGAAATATAAATTTTAATCTTACAGGAGAAGAAGAGGGTTAGGAGAAGTCCACAAGCATACACTCTCACAGTGCCGAAGGTCTACGCTAAATTCACCATCGGAGTAAAGAAGCCAGCAAAGCATCCGCTCTCGGAGCCTAAGGCAGCGCCGTCTGATGTTGATGTGGATGACATGGCAACGTGGTTGAAAAAAGGGTTGAAGAGGTAACATATACATCATAATTTTTGCATAATTTAAGTACTGGATTGCTGCTACAATAACTATGTAAAAAAAAAAGATCCAAACATGATGTTGGGTACGCTGCCATCCACGAGAAGCTGCACAGGAGGTTCAATTACCGGGTGTTTGATACACGTTCGAAGACTTGGTTCTACCAGCTCTGGACCCCGGTTAAGTGGTTGTCTGGAGATGTAAGTGCATGTTTTTTTTAACGTAAATATTAGGGAAGTCACATGTATATGTAAAAATTAGTGACATGTAAATATGTTGTTTCAGCACTTGGATGTGGCCTTCTATTACCTCCGAAAGAAAGGTTTTGTCAGGGGTATCACGCATCCATACACGACCACGAACTCGTTTTTTAGCGTCCAGCTTGGTATGGTTCATGCAGAATGAAGTAAACACGAGGACAAAGAAACTTATGACTGGACCAGGAAATGCGGTGTCGTAACTACAATTGTTTCACCGAAACGCAACAAAGATGCATTGTTGCCCTGGATCAAGGCTCAGACGGTTTACATTCCGGTACTGAACGTCAACAACAACCACTGGCTCCTAGTCGTAGTTTCCGTCCCCGGAAGAACCCTCACCGTTTATGACTCTCTACGGTGTGACACAGAGTACGTGCATCCGGTGATTTCTAAAATGGCTGAACTGATCCCCGTCATCATGTGCAAACGAGTGTATGATGGTCGTTCTAAAGTGTATCCCAGCTCCACACCATTCCAGGTCGTTCACGCCGGTTACATGCCACAACAATTGAACGGGTAATTTTTCGAAACATAAACAATTCAAAATTTGACTTAAATAGTAACCTGTGTGTTTGTTTGCAGTGGTGATTGTGGCATGTTTGCCTTTAAAACAGCAGAATTTCTTGCACACGGCTTGCCTCTGACTGAATTGCATCAAGAAGATATGACAATGTACAGGAAAAAGCTGTGTATGGAACTTTTCAGGCATGGTGCAATCAAAGCCGCGAACAATTGCGAGTCCGAGGTCGATGAATGACTACCGGTGACTAGTACGATGGAGTTGGAATTGTTTTTCTTTTTTCATTTTGTTTTTCTTCTTTCATACGGAATTGTATTGGTTTTCTTATATCGGTTTTTAGAACATGTTGTTATCAGTACTTACCAGAAAACGTCAGTAGTTACATCTGGATTAATTCAATCATGTCACGAGTTACAACGGTTGATTGTAACATGACTCTAGTTACATCGGAGTTTATTATAATTAGATTCGTCTGCGTCTTCAGGCATTGACGCGGATGCTGAGAATTCAGATTCTTGCACACAAGTCACCTCTAGCCAGACTTCTTACTCCCAAGAGCAGCGACGCTTTGAGACTTACATGTCCAATGCGTATGATTCGTCGAAGACATCTCGGAGTGAAGGAGCGTCAGAGATAATAAACATTCCAGACTCTCCGGTAAATTACTTAATTCCGGCAATAATATATGGAATAATATATAGAGATTTACATCGCATGCCTAGAGTGACGTCTAAGAGGTTTACTGACATGTTTAGTATGTAGTGACATAATTCGGTTTTAGTGACATTTTCTGAAGTTAGTGACCTAAATCTACGATAGGGACATGTTACAGCATGAGTGACATTTTTCTTGTTTATTGAAATGTACTTCAGTTATTGACATGTTTATGCGTTTGTGACATTCGCTGAATGGAAATTTTAATCTTACAGGAGAAGAAGAGGGTTAGGAGAAGTCCATTGACATGTTTAGTATGTAGTGACATAATTCGCCTTTAGTGACATTTTCTGAATCTAGTGATCTAAGTCTGCCTTAGTGACTTGTTCTGAAGTTAGTGACCCGAATCTACGTTAGGGACATGTTAGAGCCTTAGTGACATCGTTCTTGTTTATTGAAATGTACTTCAGTTATTGACATGTTTATGCGTTTGTGACATTCGCTGAATGGAAATATAAATTTTAATCTTACAGGAGAAGAAGAGGGTTAGGAGAAGTCCACAAGCATACACTCTCACAGTGCCGAAGGTCTACGCTAAATTCACCATCGGAGTAAAGAAGCCAGCAAAGCATCCGCTCTCGGAGCCTAAGGCAGCGCCGTCTGATGTTGATGTGGATGACATGGCAACGTGGTTGAAAAAAGGGTTGAAGAGGTAACATATACATCATAATTTTTGCATAATTTAAGTACTGGATTGCTGCTACAATAACTATGTAAAAAAAAAGATCCAAACATGATGTTGGGTACGCCGCCATCCACGAGAAGCTGCACAGGAGGTTCAATTACCGGGTGTTTGATACACGTTCGAAGACTTGGTTCTACCAGCTCTGGACCCCGGTTAAGTGGTTGTCTGGAGATGTAAGTGCATGTTTTTTTTAACGTAAATATTAGGGAAGTCACATGTATATGTAAAAATTAGTGACATGTAAATATGTTGTTTCAGCACTTGGATGTGGCCTTCTATTACCTCCGAAAGAAAGGTTTTGTCAGGGGTATCACGCATCCATACACGACCACGAACTCGTTTTTTAGCGTCCAGCTTGGTATGGTTCATGCAGAATGAAGTAAACACGAGGACAAAGAAACTTATGACTGGACCAGGAAATGCGGTGTCGTAACTACAATTGTTTCACCGAAACGCAACAAAGATGCATTGTTGCCCTGGATCAAGGCTCAGACGGTTTACATTCCGGTACTGAACGTCAACAACAACCACTGGCTCCTAGTCGTAGTTTCCGTCCCCGGAAGAACCCTCACCGTTTATGACTCTCTACGGTGTGACACAGAGTACGTGCATCCGGTGATTTCTAAAATGGCTGAACTGATCCCCGTCATCATGTGCAAACGAGTGTATGATGGTCGTTCTAAAGTGTATCCCAGCTCCACACCATTCCAGGTCGTTCACGCCGGTTACATGCCACAACAATTGAACGGGTAATTTTTCGAAACATAAACAATTCAAAATTTGACTTAAATAGTAACCTGTGTGTTTGTTTGCAGTGGTGATTGTGGCATGTTTGCCTTTAAAACAGCAGAATTTCTTGCACACGGCTTGCCTCTGACTGAATTGCATCAAGAAGATATGACAATGTACAGGAAAAAGCTGTGTATGGAACTTTTCAGGCATGGTGCAATCAAAGCCGCGAACAATTGCGAGTCCGAGGTCGATGAATGACTACCGGTGACTAGTACGATGGAGTTGGAATTGTTTTTCTTTTTTCATTTTGTTTTTCTTCTTTCATACGGAATTGTATTGGTTTTCTTATATCGGTTTTTAGAACATGTTGTTATCAGTACTTACCAGAAAACGTCAGTAGTTACATCTGGATTAATTCAATCATGTCACGAGTTACAACGGTTGATTGTAACATGACTCTAGTTACATCGGAGTTTATTATAATTAGATTCGTCTGCGTCTTCAGGCATTGACGCGGATGCTGAGAATTCAGATTCTTGCACACAAGTCACCTCTAGCCAGACTTCTTACTCCCAAGAGCAGCGACGCTTTGAGACTTACATGTCCAATGCGTATGATTCGTCGAAGACATCTCGGAGTGAAGGAGCGTCAGAGATAATAAACATTCCAGACTCTCCGGTAAATTACTTAATTCCGGCAATAATATATGGAATAATATATAGAGATTTACATCGCATGCCTAGAGTGACGTCTAAGAGGTTTACTGACATGTTTAGTATGTAGTGACATAATTCGGTTTTAGTGACATTTTCTGAAGTTAGTGACCTAAATCTACGATAGGGACATGTTACAACATGAGTGACATTTTTCTTGTTTATTGAAATGTACTTCAGTTATTGACATGTTTATGCGTTTGTGACATTCGCTGAATGGAAATTTTAATCTTACAGGAGAAGAAGAGGGTTAGGAGAAGTCCATTGACATGTTTAGTATGTAGTGACATAATTCGCCTTTAGTGACATTTTCTGAATCTAGTGATCTAAGTCTGCCTTAGTGACTTGTTCTGAAGTTAGTGACCCGAATCTACGTTAGGGACATGTTAGAGCCTTAGTGACATCGTTCTTGTTTATTGAAATGTACTTCAGTTATTGACATGTTTATGCGTTTGTGACATTCGCTGAATGGAAATATAAATTTTAATCTTACAGGAGAAGAAGAGGGTTAGGAGAAGTCCACAAGCATACACTCTCACAGTGCCGAAGGTCTACGCTAAATTCACCATCGGAGTAAAGAAGCCAGCAAAGCATCCGCTCTCGGAGCCTAAGGCAGCGCCGTCTGATGTTGATGTGGATGACATGGCAACGTGGTTGAAAAAAGGGTTGAAGAGGTAACATATACATCATAATTTTTGCATAATTTAAGTACTGGATTGCTGCTACAATAACTATGTAAAAAAAAAAGATCCAAACATGATGTTGGGTACGCCGCCATCCACGAGAAGCTGCACAGGAGGTTCAATTACCGGGTGTTTGATACACGTTCGAAGACTTGGTTCTACCAGCTCTGGACCCCGGTTAAGTGGTTGTCTGGAGATGTAAGTGCATGTTTTTTTTAACGTAAATATTAGGGAAGTCACATGTATATGTAAAAATTAGTGACATGTAAATATGTTGTTTCAGCACTTGGATGTGGCCTTCTATTACCTCCGAAAGAAAGGTTTTGTCAGGGGTATCACGCATCCATACACGACCACGAACTCGTTTTTTAGCGTCCAGCTTGGTATGGTTCATGCAGAATGAAGTAAACACGAGGACAAAGAAACTTATGACTGGACCAGGAAATGCGGTGTCGTAACTACAATTGTTTCACCGAAACGCAACAAAGATGCATTGTTGCCCTGGATCAAGGCTCAGACGGTTTACATTCCGGTACTGAACGTCAACAACAACCACTGGCTCCTAGTCGTAGTTTCCGTCCCCGGAAGAACCCTCACCGTTTATGACTCTCTACGGTGTGACACAAAGTACGTGCATCCGGTGATTTCTAAAATGGCTGAACTGATCCCCGTCATCATGTGCAAACGAGTGTATGATGGTCGTTCTAAAGTGTATCCCAGCTCCACACCATTCCAGGTCGTTCACGCCGGTTACATGCCACAACAATTGAACGGGTAATTTTTCGAAACATAAACAATTCAAAATTTGACTTAAATAGTAACCTGTGTGTTTGTTTGCAGTGGTGATTGTGGCATGTTTGCCTTTAAAACAGCAGAATTTCTTGCACACGGCTTGCCTCTGACTGAATTGCATCAAGAAGATATGACAATGTACAGGAAAAAGCTGTGTATGGAACTTTTCAGGCATGGTGCAATCAAAGCCGCGAACAATTGCGAGTCCGAGGTCGATGAATGACTACCGGTGACTAGTACGATGGAGTTGGAATTGTTTTTCTTTTTTCATTTTGTTTTTCTTCTTTCATACGGAATTGTATTGGTTTTCTTATATCGGTTTTTAGAACATGTTGTTATCAGTACTTACCAGAAAACGTCAGTAGTTACATCTGGATTAATTCAATCATGTCACGAGTTACAACGGTTGATTGTAACATGACTCTAGTTACATCGGAGTTTATTATAATTAGATTCGTCTGCGTCTTCAGGCATTGACGCGGATGCTGAGAATTCAGATTCTTGCACACAAGTCACCTCTAGCCAGACTTCTTACTCCCAAGAGCAGCGACGCTTTGAGACTTACATGTCCAATGCGTATGATTCGTCGAAGACATCTCGGAGTGAAGGAGCGTCAGAGATAATAAACATTCCAGACTCTCCGGTAAATTACTTAATTCCGGCAATAATATATGGAATAATATATAGAGATTTACATCGCATGCCTAGAGTGACGTCTAAGAGGTTTACTGACATGTTTAGTATGTAGTGACATAATTCGGTTTTAGTGACATTTTCTGAAGTTAGTGACCTAAATCTACGATAGGGACATGTTACAGCATGAGTGACATTTTTCTTGTTTATTGAAATGTACTTCAGTTATTGACATGTTTATGCGTTTGTGACATTCGCTGAATGGAAATTTTAATCTTACAGGAGAAGAAGAGGGTTAGGAGAAGTCCATTGACATGTTTAGTATGTAGTGACATAATTCGCCTTTAGTGACATTTTCTGAATCTAGTGATCTAAGTCTGCCTTAGTGACTTGTTCTGAAGTTAGTGACCCGAATCTACGTTAGGGACATGTTAGAGCCTTAGTGACATCGTTCTTGTTTATTGAAATGTACTTCAGTTATTGACATGTTTATGCGTTTGTGACATTCGCTGAATGGAAATATAAATTTTAATCTTACAGGAGAAGAAGAGGGTTAGGAGAAGTCCACAAGCATACACTCTCACAGTGCCGAAGGTCTACGCTAAATTCACCATCGGAGTAAAGAAGCCAGCAAAGCATCCGCTCTCGGAGCCTAAGGCAGCGCCGTCTGATGTTGATGTGGATGACATGGCAACGTGGTTGAAAAAAGGGTTGAAGAGGTAACATATACATCATAATTTTTGCATAATTTAAGTACTGGATTGCTGCTACAATAACTATGTAAAAAAAAAAGATCCAAACATGATGTTGGGTACGCCGCCATCCACGAGAAGCTGCACAGGAGGTTCAATTACCGGGTGTTTGATACACGTTCGAAGACTTGGTTCTACCAGCTCTGGACCCCGGTTAAGTGGTTGTCTGGAGATGTAAGTGCATGTTTTTTTTAACGTAAATATTAGGGAAGTCACATGTATATGTAAAAATTAGTGACATGTAAATATGTTGTTTCAGCACTTGGATGTGGCCTTCTATTACCTCCGAAAGAAAGGTTTTGTCAGGGGTATCACGCATCCATACACGACCACGAACTCGTTTTTTAGCGTCCAGCTTGGTATGGTTCATGCAGAATGAAGTAAACACGAGGACAAAGAAACTTATGACTGGACCAGGAAATGCGGTGTCGTAACTACAATTGTTTCACCGAAACGCAACAAAGATGCATTGTTGCCCTGGATCAAGGCTCAGACGGTTTACATTCCGGTACTGAACGTCAACAACAACCACTGGCTCCTAGTCGTAGTTTCCGTCCCCGGAAGAACCCTCACCGTTTATGACTCTCTACGGTGTGACACAGAGTACGTGCATCCGGTGATTTCTAAAATGGCTGAACTGATCCCCGTCATCATGTGCAAACGAGTGTATGATGGTCGTTCTAAAGTGTATCCCAGCTCCACACCATTCCAGGTCGTTCACGCCGGTTACATGCCACAACAATTGAACGGGTAATTTTTCGAAACATAAACAATTCAAAATTTGACTTAAATAGTAACCTGTGTGTTTGTTTGCAGTGGTGATTGTGGCATGTTTGCCTTTAAAACAGCAGAATTTCTTGCACACGGCTTGCCTCTGACTGAATTGCATCAAGAAGATATGACAATGTACAGGAAAAAGCTGTGTATGGAACTTTTCAGGCATGGTGCAATCAAAGCCGCGAACAATTGCGAGTCCGAGGTCGATGAATGACTACCGGTGACTAGTACGATGGAGTTGGAATTGTTTTTCTTTTTTCATTTTGTTTTTCTTCTTTCATACGGAATTGTATTGGTTTTCTTATATCGGTTTTTAGAACATGTTGTTATCAGTACTTACCAGAAAACGTCAGTAGTTACATCTGGATTAATTCAATCATGTCACGAGTTACAACGGTTGATTGTAACATGACTCTAGTTACATCGGAGTTTATTATAATTAGATTCGTCTGCGTCTTCAGGCATTGACGCGGATGCTGAGAATTCAGATTCTTGCACACAAGTCACCTCTAGCCAGACTTCTTACTCCCAAGAGCAGCGACGCTTTGAGACTTACATGTCCAATGCGTATGATTCGTCGAAGACATCTCGGAGTGAAGGAGCGTCAGAGATAATAAACATTCCAGACTCTCCGGTAAATTACTTAATTCCGGCAATAATATATGGAATAATATATAGAGATTTACATCGCATGCCTAGAGTGACGTCTAAGAGGTTTACTGACATGTTTAGTATGTAGTGACATAATTCGGTTTTAGTGACATTTTCTGAAGTTAGTGACCTAAATCTACGATAGGGACATGTTACAGCATGAGTGACATTTTTCTTGTTTATTGAAATGTACTTCAGTTATTGACATGTTTATGCGTTTGTGACATTCGCTGAATGGAAATTTTAATCTTACAGGAGAAGAAGAGGGTTAGGAGAAGTCCATTGACATGTTTAGTATGTAGTGACATAATTCGCCTTTAGTGACATTTTCTGAATCTAGTGATCTAAGTCTGCCTTAGTGACTTGTTCTGAAGTTAGTGACCCGAATCTACGTTAGGGACATGTTAGAGCCTTAGTGACATCGTTCTTGTTTATTGAAATGTACTTCAGTTATTGACATGTTTATGCGTTTGTGACATTCGCTGAATGGAAATATAAATTTTAATCTTACAGGAGAAGAAGAGGGTTAGGAGAAGTCCACAAGCATACACTCTCACAGTGCCGAAGGTCTACGCTAAATTCACCATCGGAGTAAAGAAGCCAGCAAAGCATCCGCTCTCGGAGCCTAAGGCAGCGCCGTCTGATGTTGATGTGGATGACATGGCAACGTGGTTGAAAAAAGGGTTGAAGAGGTAACATATACATCATAATTTTTGCATAATTTAAGTACTGGATTGCTGCTACAATAACTATGTAAAAAAAAAAGATCCAAACATGATGTTGGGTACGCCGCCATCCACGAGAAGCTGCACAGGAGGTTCAATTACCGGGTGTTTGATACACGTTCGAAGACTTGGTTCTACCAGCTCTGGACCCCGGTTAAGTGGTTGTCTGGAGATGTAAGTGCATGTTTTTTTTAACGTAAATATTAGGGAAGTCACATGTATATGTAAAAATTAGTGACATGTAAATATGTTGTTTCAGCACTTGGATGTGGCCTTCTATTACCTCCGAAAGAAAGGTTTTGTCAGGGGTATCACGCATCCATACACGACCACGAACTCGTTTTTTAGCGTCCAGCTTGGTATGGTTCATGCAGAATGAAGTAAACACGAGGACAAAGAAACTTATGACTGGACCAGGAAATGCGGTGTCGTAACTACAATTGTTTCACCGAAACGCAACAAAGATGCATTGTTGCCCTGGATCAAGGCTCAGACGGTTTACATTCCGGTACTGAACGTCAACAACAACCACTGGCTCCTAGTCGTAGTTTCCGTCCCCGGAAGAACCCTCACCGTTTATGACTCTCTACGGTGTGACACAGAGTACGTGCATCCGGTGATTTCTAAAATGGCTGAACTGATCCCCGTCATCATGTGCAAACGAGTGTATGATGGTCGTTCTAAAGTGTATCCCAGCTCCACACCATTCCAGGTCGTTCACGCCGGTTACATGCCACAACAATTGAACGGGTAATTTTTCGAAACATAAACAATTCAAAATTTGACTTAAATAGTAACCTGTGTGTTTGTTTGCAGTGGTGATTGTGGCATGTTTGCCTTTAAAACAGCAGAATTTCTTGCACACGGCTTGCCTCTGACTGAATTGCATCAAGAAGATATGACAATGTACAGGAAAAAGCTGTGTATGGAACTTTTCAGGCATGGTGCAATCAAAGCCGCGAACAATTGCGAGTCCGAGGTCGATGAATGACTACCGGTGACTAGTACGATGGAGTTGGAATTGTTTTTCTTTTTTCATTTTGTTTTTCTTCTTTCATACGGAATTGTATTGGTTTTCTTATATCGGTTTTTAGAACATGTTGTTATCAGTACTTACCAGAAAACGTCAGTAGTTACATCTGGATTAATTCAATCATGTCACGAGTTACAACGGTTGATTGTAACATGACTCTAGTTACATCGGAGTTTATTATAATTAGATTCGTCTGCGTCTTCAGGCATTGACGCGGATGCTGAGAATTCAGATTCTTGCACACAAGTCACCTCTAGCTAGACTTCTTACTCCCAAGAGCAGCGACGCTTTGAGACTTACATGTCCAATGCGTATGATTCGTCGAAGACATCTCGGAGTGAAGGAGCGTCAGAGATAATAAACATTCCAGACTCTCCGGTAAATTACTTAATTCCGGCAATAATATATGGAATAATATATAGAGATTTACATCGCATGCCTAGAGTGACGTCTAAGAAGTTTACTGACATGTTTAGTATGTAGTGACATAATTCGGTTTTAGTGACATTTTCTGAAGTTAGTGACCTAAATCTACGATAGGGACATGTTACAGCATGAGTGACATTTTTCTTGTTTATTGAAATGTACTTCAGTTATTGACATGTTTATGCGTTTGTGACATTCGCTGAATGGAAATTTTAATCTTACAGGAGAAGAAGAGGGTTAGGAGAAGTCCATTGACATGTTTAGTATGTAGTGACATAATTCGCCTTTAGTGACATTTTCTGAATCTAGTGATCTAAGTCTGCCTTAGTGACTTGTTCTGAAGTTAGTGACCCGAATCTACGTTAGGGACATGTTAGAGCATTAGTGACATCGTTCTTGTTTATTGAAATGTACTTCAGTTATTGACATGTTTATGCGTTTGTGACATTCGCTGAATGGAAATATAAATTTTAATCTTACAGGAGAAGAAGAGGGTTAGGAGAAGTCCACAAGCATACACTCTCACAGTGCCGAAGGTCTACGCTAAATTCACCATCGGAGTAAAGAAGCCAGCAAAGCATCCGCTCTCGGAGCCTAAGGCAGCGCCGTCTGATGTTGATGTGGATGACATGGCAACGTGGTTGAAAAAAGGGTTGAAGAGGTAACATATACATCATAATTTTTGCATAATTTAAGTACTGGATTGCTGCTACAATAACTATGTAAAAAAAAAGATCCAAACATGATGTTGGGTACGCCGCCATCCACGAGAAGCTGCACAGGAGGTTCAATTACCGGGTGTTTGATACACGTTCGAAGACTTGGTTCTACCAGCTCTGGACCCCGGTTAAGTGGTTGTCTGGAGATGTAAGTGCATGTTTTTTTTAACGTAAATATTAGGGAATTCACATGTATATGTAAAAATTAGTGACATGTAAATATGTTGTTTCAGCACTTGGATGTGGCCTTCTATTACCTCCGAAAGAAAGGTTTTGTCAGGGGTATCACGCATCCATACACGACCACGAACTCGTTTTTTAGCGTCCAGCTTGGTATGGTTCATGCAGAATGAAGTAAACACGAGGACAAAGAAACTTATGACTGGACCAGGAAATGCGGTGTCGTAACTACAATTGTTTCACCGAAACGCAACAAAGATGCATTGTTGCCCTGGATCAAGGCTCAGACGGTTTACATTCCGGTACTGAACGTCAACAACAACCACTGGCTCCTAGTCGTAGTTTCCGTCCCCGGAAGAACCCTCACCGTTTATGACTCTCTACGGTGTGACACAGAGTACGTGCATCCGGTGATTTCTAAAATGGCTGAACTGATCCCCGTCATCATGTGCAAACGAGTGTATGATGGTCGTTCTAAAGTGTATCCCAGCTCCACACCATTCCAGGTCGTTCACGCCGGTTACATGCCACAACAATTGAACGGGTAATTTTTCGAAACATAAACAATTCAAAATTTGACTTAAATAGTAACCTGTGTGTTTGTTTGCAGTGGTGATTGTGGCATGTTTGCCTTTAAAACAGCAGAATTTCTTGCACACGGCTTGCCTCTGACTGAATTGCATCAAGAAGATATGACAATGTACAGGAAAAAGCTGTGTATGGAACTTTTCAGGCATGGTGCAATCAAAGCCGCGAACAATTGCGAGTCCGAGGTCGATGAATGACTACCGGTGACTAGTACGATGGAGTTGGAATTGTTTTTCTTTTTTCATTTTGTTTTTCTTCTTTCATACGGAATTGTATTGGTTTTCTTATATCGGTTTTTAGAACATGTTGTTATCAGTACTTACCAGAAAACGTCAGTAGTTACATCTGGATTAATTCAATCATGTCACGAGTTACAACGGTTGATTGTAACATGACTCTAGTTACATCGGAGTTTATTATAATTAGATTCGTCTGCGTCTTCAGGCATTGACGCGGATGCTGAGAATTCAGATTCTTGCACACAAGTCACCTCTAGCCAGACTTCTTACTCCCAAGAGCAGCGACGCTTTGAGACTTACATGTCCAATGCGTATGATTCGTCGAAGACATCTCGGAGTGAAGGAGCGTCAGAGATAATAAACATTCCAGACTCTCCGGTAAATTACTTAATTCCGGCAATAATATATGGAATAATATATAGAGATTTACATCGCATGCCTAGAGTGACGTCTAAGAGGTTTACTGACATGTTTAGTATGTAGTGACATAATTCGGTTTTAGTGACATTTTCTGAAGTTAGTGACCTAAATCTACGATAGGGACATGTTACAGCATGAGTGACATTTTTCTTGTTTATTGAAATGTACTTCAGTTATTGACATGTTTATGCGTTTGTGACATTCGCTGAATGGAAATTTTAATCTTACAGGAGAAGAAGAGGGTTAGGAGAAGTCCATTGACATGTTTAGTATGTAGTGACATAATTCGCCTTTAGTGACATTTTCTGAATCTAGTGATCTAAGTCTGCCTTAGTGACTTGTTCTGAAGTTAGTGACCCGAATCTACGTTAGGGACATGTTAGAGCCTTAGTGACATCGTTCTTGTTTATTGAAATGTACTTCAGTTATTGACATGTTTATGCGTTTGTGACATTCGCTGAATGGAAATATAAATTTTAATCTTACAGGAGAAGAAGAGGGTTAGGAGAAGTCCACAAGCATACACTCTCACAGTGCCGAAGGTCTACGCTAAATTCACCATCGGAGTAAAGAAGCCAGCAAAGCATCCGCTCTCGGAGCCTAAGGCAGCGCCGTCTGATGTTGATGTGGATGACATGGCAACGTGGTTGAAAAAAGGGTTGAAGAGGTAACATATACATCATAATTTTTGCATAATTTAAGTACTGGATTGCTGCTACAATAACTATGTAAAAAAAAAGGTCCAAACATGATGTTGGGTACGCCGCCATCCACGAGAAGCTGCACAGGAGGTTCAATTACCGGGTGTTTGATACACGTTCGAAGACTTGGTTCTACCAGCTCTGGACCTCGGTTAAGTGGTTGTCTGGAGATGTAAGTGCATGTTTTTTTTAACGTAAATATTAGGGAAGTCACATGTATATGTAAAAATTAGTGACATGTAAATATGTTGTTTCAGCACTTGGATGTGGCCTTCTATTACCTCCGAAAGAAAGGTTTTGTCAGGGGTATCACGCATCCATACACGACCACGAACTCGTTTTTTAGCATCCAGCTTGGTATGGTTCATGCAGAATGAAGTAAACACGAGGACAAAGAAACTTATGACTGGACCAGGAAATGCGGTGTCGTAACTACAATTGTTTCACCGAAATGCAACAAAGATGCATTGTTGCCCTGGATCAAGGCTCAGACGGTTTACATTCCGGTACTGAACGTCAACAACAACCACTGGCTCCTAGTCGTAGTTTCTGTCCCCGGAAGAACCCTCACCGTTTATGACTCTCTACGGTGTGACACAGAGTACGTGCATCCGGTGATTTCTAAAATGGCTGAACTGATCCCCGTCATCATGTGCAAACGAGTGTATGATGGTCGTTCTAAAGTGTATCCCAGCTCCACACCATTCCAGGTCGTTCACGCCGGTTACATGCCACAACAATTGAACGGGTAATTTTTCGAAACATAAACAATTCAAAATTTGACTTAAATAGTAACCTGTGTGTTTGTTTGCAGTGGTGATTGTGGCATGTTTGCCTTTAAAACAGCAGAATTTCTTGCACACGGCTTGCCTCTGACTGAATTGCATCAAGAAGATATGACAATGTACAGGAAAAAGCTGGGTATGGAACTTTTCAGGCATGGTGCAATCAAAGCCGCGAACAATTGCGAGTCCGAGGTCGATGAATGACTACCGGTGACTAGTACGATGGAGTTGGAATTGTTTTTCTTTTTTCATTTTGTTTTTCTTCTTTCATATGGAATTGTATTGGTTTTCTTATATCGGTTTTTAGAACATGTTGTTATCAGTACTTACCAGAAAACGTCAGTAGTTACATCTGGATTAATTCAATCATGTCACGAGTTACAACGGTTGATTGTAACATGTCTCTAGTTACATCGGAGTTTATTATAATTAGTAACTAGTTATATCTGGATTGAGTCTAACATGTCACTAAATTACAGGGAAGTGTAGACATTAACATGTCAGTAATGACATCTCAAACTTGAACATGACAGTAATTACACAAAGACGTAGTGACATTATGATGTCACCAATAACACATAAATACAGATGATAAAAAAGCATTCATTACAGATAAGTAGTGAAAAATAGTTACGTACATATTCATGAGATATTGAGAATATCGGGCTTATCGCCAAACAATTCTCGCGAAATGGCAGAGTTTTGAACAAAAATTATCTCTCCCGTAGTTGGTACTTTCAGAAGAGCTCCGGTGGCTTTCAAATTAGTCTCCCAGTTATGGCCTAGCAATTCTCGAAGCACGATTTCCCCAATTAAAATTGGCTTCCCACTCGAACGCTTAACCACTAAATCTGTTAAGCCTTCGTTGTTGTAGTCGAGATTTTTGGGGGAAGTTAATGGTGGAATGAGAGCTTTTTCTTCAGGTTCCATTTTGGAAGTAAGATAGTTTTTTTTTTGTTTGTTTTCTTTTATTGTGTTTTCTTCTTCTTCTTTTTTCATTTTTGAAGTTAGTACCGAACCACCAAATCCGAGATATTAAATTCCACCAACTCCAACTACTTGGATTAAATGCCAACAATAAACTTAAATTTCACTCAATTTATTCTACCTACCACCTTCAATGTAAAAAGCGGGACAACTTGTAACTAAAATTTTTTCATGTCACTACTCGTGTTACAAACACGTAACAATGACTAGAAACATGTCACATTACAGATAACTACTAGTGACATTTTATAGACATCAGGTGTTATCATTAGTGACACATTTTAGCATCTATATTGACTTGATTATAGAAATAGTGACATTTAAACGAGAATAATTAATTGATTACATAGTACACGCTACAAACGAACAGTACAGATAACTACGTCCAGTTATTTCATGGCTCCTTCTTTGGGAACCACACTCTCCTCACTCTTAGGCTCGGACACAATTGCTCCACTTGCTTTCAAATACGCGTACCAGTTTTCGCCGAAAGTCTCTTTCCAGTAGGATTCCACAATCAAACGGGGTGAGAGTTCATTACTAGGGGACTGGAGGTCCGAGCTAGAAGCAGCCTCTTCGGGGTTACCCTTCTTTTTCTCTTCATTAGCATCCATTGGACGTTCCATCTTTAGGTAGTGCGTATTGTGGATTAATACTGATTCTTACTGGTATTTATTTACATAGGCACTAATTTTAGTGACTATTTAATTCCCCCATTTAGTGACTATTTAATTCCCCCACTTAGTGACTATTTAATTCTCCCATAAACATGAGTTGTTAGAATTTAAAGTTCTCATGTAAAATTTCACCAACTACAAGTGCTTGGATTAAATGCCAACAATATACTTAAATTTCACTAAATTTATTCTACCTACTGACTTGTCACTAAATGTTTTCATGTCACTACGCATGTTACAAACACGTCACTATGGATAGAATCATGTCACTAAAAATATGTCAACACGTTAAGTTGATATCCTTAGTAATATATGTTCGTCTGTACTGACACCTTTGTCGCTAGTGTTTAGTGACTATTTAATTCCCCCATTTAGTGATACTATTTAATTCCCCCATAAACATGAGTTGTTAGAATTTAAAGCTCTCATGTAAAATTTCACCAACTACAAGTACTTGGATTAAATACCAACAATATACTTAAATTTCACTAAATTTATTCTACCTACTGACTTGTCACTAAATGTTTTCATGTCACTACGCATGTTACAAACACGTCACTATGGATAGAATCATGTCACTAAAAACATGTCAACACGTTAAGTTGATTTCCTTACTAATATATGTTCGTCTGTACTGACACCTTTGTCGCTAGTGTTTAGTGACTATTTAATTTCCCCATTTAGTGACTATTTAATTCCCCATTTAGTGACTATTTAATTCCCCCATAAACATGAGTAGTTAGAATTTAAAGCTCTCATGTAAAATTTCACCAACTACAAGTACTTGGATTAAATGCCAACAATATACTTAAATTTCACTTAATTTATTCTACCTACTGACTTGTCACTAAATGTTTTCATGTCACTACGCATGTTACAAACACGTCACTATGGATAGAATCATGTCACTAAAAACATGTCAACACGTTAAGTTGATATCCTTAGTAATATATGTTCGTCTGTACTGACACATTTGTCGTTAGTGTTTAGTGAGTATTTAATTCCCCCATTTAGTGACTATTTAATTCCCCCATTTAGTGACTATTTAATTTAAAGCTGTCATGTAAAATTTCACCAACTACAAGTACTTGGATTAAATGCCAACAATATACTTAAATTTCACTTGATTAATTCCACCTACCAACTTAAATGTAGGCAACGGGACAACTTCTCACTTAATGTTTTTCATGTCACTACTACTGTCACGAACACGTCACTATGGCTAGAAACATGTCACTACAATAACTTACAAATCACTAATTAATACATAAAAACTTGCATGGAAGGAAAGGAAAGGAAAACAAAAGTACGTAGTACACATAAATTAACAGAAAAGATCATTTCTTGTTAATCCTCCTGTTGTAGAGGATATCCGCTCTCTGCCTTTTCAACATAAACACTATTTTTCCACTGGGCACGACTTCCATAAAATCTCCCTTTTGCTTCAAGACGTCCTCCCAGTCATCTCCATAAACTTCTTTCAACACGGATTCGACACAGTGAATTGGACCTGTTCCACTCTCATCATAAGTATCCACATACCATTTGTATTCAGCCTCACTGATTTGATAGTCGGTGAGTTTTGCCTCAGGGAGTTCCGCGTCGGTGTGTTTCTTGTCGTCAACCTTCGAACCGCTTGCCTTGTTGATATTCATTGATGTGTGAAAGCGTTTACACAATACTTGCACGTCCTTTTAAACATAAACAATATTTCATGGGAATTTATTAATTGCTATCTACCGAAATTATGACCACTTAAATGTCCTGTAATGTGATAAATACAATACAACCACCACAACTACCCAAAAAAATTAATTGAGGGAATTGGTTGGTTGGCTGGTAGGTTGGTTGGTCGACATCAAGATGTCACTACAGACGCAAATAGGTCACTATGGACATAAACATGTCACTACAAACATCAACATGTCAGTAAAGTACATATAGGTACTCACTTATAGACGCAGACATGTAGTTTCCTATCTATAATATTAAATGCCGCAAACCACTACGAAGTTGTAAATGCCACCAACCACTACAAAGTTGTAAATGCCACCAACCAACAAAATGTTTATTAAATTATGAGGTTAAATTCCAAAAAGTTAAAAAGCCAAAAAATTTCAAGGCCTATATGAGCCAATAAAAACCCGAAAGCTAGTGACAAGGGTGTCACTAGCGACGAAAAGAAGTCACTATGGACATAAACATGTCATTAATGACATCCTCATGTCACTACAACCGCAAATAACTAGTCACTTATAGATGCAGAGATGTAGTTACCTACCCATAATTAGGGATAGCATTTTTACCCGAAACCCGTTAGCCCGTCCGTTACCCAGTCTTTACGGGTCGGGTAATACCCGTTCAAAATGAGTTAACGGGCTAACGGGTATTACCCGTTAGTATTTTAGCGGGTACGGGTCGGTTAGCGAAAATGTTAAACCCGCCCCGTTAACCCGCTAACCCGCCCGTTAATTATTTTTATGGAAAAAAACTAGATATTTTTTTTAAGAAAACATTAGATTACATCATAATGAGTAGGTTGTTGTTTTGATTCTTATTAAAAATTATTTTTTTATTTTTTTTAAACGGGTTAGCGGGTGCTCAATTTTGGCACCCGTCACCCGGCGGGTATACCCGTTACCCGCCCCGTTGGGAAAATCGGGTTAACGGGTACGGGTTAACGTGTATTTGAATAGGCGGGTACGGGTACCGGTATTGGTGTACCCGCTAAAACCCGTACCCGTTGCCATTCCTACCCATAATATTAAATGTCGTTAACCACTACAAAGTTCTATTGCTACCAACCAACAATGTCACTACAAATCAAATCAACGTAATATGTCACTAAGGATATTATTGAACGCGTAAATGAGTCACTAAAAGTCCCAACAACAATAGCGACATGTGTGTCACTACAGACGCAGACATGTCACTATGGACATCAACCTGCTTACAAATTATGGTGATAAATATGTCTGAGGAAAAACTAATAAATTGAATAATCAATGTCTTCATTCAACGATATGGGATTGAGTGTCATAATGCACGCCGGACTTTCAACGGGATCGGGTTTCGACATGTGGCACGATTGTGCCCTACTCCACGACACCGACTACATTTTCTTCCAGTAGCCACGTCCCCTTCCCCTTGAGATGGAGTCCGGGTCTTCTTAGGTTCGCTTGTAACATCTTGGTGCTTCAACAATGATTTGCTTCACTTCTTCCGGGATTTGCCATGTCTCTTTGTTGCCGTATGGATGAATTACACCTGCGTAAGCAGATGCCCAGTTTTCTGATGTATAGTATGTCGAAATATAATCTTCAACAACGAAATTTTGATGCCGACAAGCTGCAATCCCATGAGGGCATATGAAATTGTCAACTTGAAACACACGACATATGCATGTCTTGTGGTATAAGTTGACAGCCCATGTTTTTCCAAATTTGTCAATGACCTCGAATTCATACACAGAGGATGGATTTACCTGTACAAACAACGAATTTGATAGCGCCTGTCACTAACCTTGTCAATAGTGCAGTAGGCAGCATGTCACTACAAAATGTAACATGTCACTAAAAAGGTCGCATGTCACTAATAAGGTAACATGTCACTACAAAGGTAACATGTCATTAAAGTCGATCATGTAACTAAATAAAATACTTATATCAAAGACTAACGACATGTGGTTTACTGAATTAGTACCTGCATTCCAGAAGCTTCCGCGATGTAGCCGACTAATTTGAGGTGTGCCTTAACAGAAAGATGCGTTACGGTTTCAGTGGCACGTTGCCTCCGTTCAAAAAACCATTTTGTCATTTGTTGTCGATCGTTTTCGGAAAACCCGAGACGCCAAGAAGACACGCCATTCAAAGGGCCGATGGTCAGGCCGGAGGTCCTAAAGAGCGGCGAGCCTTCTCTCACGAGTCGACTGACAAGTCCTCGTGCCAAATCCTCATGCCCCTCGAGTCGAGCCCCGAGTCGTTCCTCGAGTCGAGCCAGGGGTTGTTCCTCGAGTCGAGCCTCGAGTCGGTCTCCTCGAGTCGAGCTTCACTCCTCAAGTCGAGCCTCGAGTCGCTCCTCGAATCGAGTCACTCTCGCCAAGTGGAAACCTTCATATTTCATGTGGCAAGAATGGTGTTCGAAGGCACGCAAGAGCCCGACGAGACGGGCCATGCGCCGCGCGCGCAGCCGCGCCGGCCAACCAAGCGCAGCAGCCCGCGCGCCGCGCCAGACAGGCCGCGCCAGGCAGACCGCGCGCCGCGCAATGACACGCCCGCGCCACGCATCCGGCGCTGCGCATCCAGCGCCGCGCCTGGTGACCCGCGCGCCGCGCCCCCTGCGCCGCGCGCCGTGCGCCTCCACTTGATGCCACATGCGTTCCTAGTCCCACATGGACGAAAAAGGAGCCTCCTAAGGCCCCCAAACACCTATAAATACCCCCTCCCATTGAGGGGAAATCTATCCAATAAATCCTTTCATCTCCTATCGACACGCTCGATTTCTTACTCACAACTACTTCTCTGGATGCCATATTTGGCCTGAAGTAGTCTCTCTCCTCTCTCTCTCTCTCGTTCTCAGAGGTTCCGAAGCACTCACGGGGACTTCCCGGACGTCGCTCCCTCTGACCGAACATTCTCCGGTGCTCGAGCACGCCCCTAGGGTTCTCGACTAGAGTTCCCCTCGCGCGTCTAACACACTAGACACACGCGCGACCTACGCGTCCAGCATTTCCAACTAGGAATCGCCTACGCGTCCGGAATCTCCGCCACAACAAGGAACTCTTGACTTAGAGTCTTCCACGTCTCCAAAAGAGAGAAAACACACATTCTCTCTCGCGCTCACGATCTCCGAAGCCCTGAGACGCCGCCGAGGACTCCTCGCGCCCCGTCTCCTTCGTCGAGCACGCCTCTCCACCAAGGCTCTGCGCCTCATACTGCGTTACATACGCTTGAACTACGTTCTGACCTGATCCCACACACGGGTACGTAGGCAGCCGACAACCAAGGCACGGTCACTCTTCCTCCTCACCCCCTACCTCTCCCGAGAGGCGGGTTGATCGGGGAAAACCCTAGCTCGAGACTATCGAGTTCCCACTCTTGGCCCGGGTGCGATCACTTGGTCCGGCCTTGGCTCGAACCGCCCGAGGTTTTAAATAGTTGTTCATTTTCGTGCGACAACATTTTGGCGCTAGAAGGAGGGGACTTCCCGACCTATTCAGCCCGAAATCCCTTATGTTCATCTTCTTCTTTTCTTCTGCGAACTCAACTTTCTCGAACTTGAGAAACGATGAGTAATCAACCACCTGTACGTTCTGAGGGCGTGAACAACCCCGAAAACGTCTTTGGGACCAAGAAATACTTCTTGCGCTCCCGAGCGCATGGTGACGAAGAGTCGCTCCACGAAGAGAGCTCGACCCGCTCACCATCTCCATCTCCTGATAGCAGGGACAACCGCATCATAGAGCTGGAGGAGAGTATCCGCCAACTAAAGGCGAAGAACGCGAGGTACCACAGCCGACTGGCTGCGAAGCAACCCGCGCATGACACAATAACCCTCAACAAGGATCCTGAGAACCTCAACAAGGAAAGCCGTGACCGCGACCCTGATTACGAGGGTACTGGCGATTTAGAGGATATCGAGACTTCTCTCACGAAGGACGGGGAACCCCCCGCCGTGTTTGAAGCCGGTCCTTCGAATCCCCTACCCCGGAAAGGCGACGCACCGGCTGCTTCTCAAGAGGGAAACTCCCGACGCTCGGCCTTCGACCGACTAGGTCAAAGGGAGAATGTTACGGAGAGTCAGGGCACGCGGAGAGCGCGCCGTCGCAGACGAAGCCTGCGCCTCCGTATGTCCAGCCCCGATCTTAGGGATCACCTCACCGCCCAACGCATTGAGCGTGGCGATGACTTAAGAGAGCGACTAAGCTCTCGGCCAAACGTCCCCGTAGCAGCCCCAACTAACGGGAACCGCCGCACGGGTCAAGGGTCAAATGAAAGACGACAGGTGACTCCTCCCGAACAGGGAGTTACTCCGACTACCGGTCTCGATGTGGTCACAATGATCCACAATCTTCGAAATGAAGTACGAGATCTCCGAGAACACGGAATAGGCGGAAGTGCCTATGGGGTCGTTGAGGAGAAGTCCTCGCCTTTCACGGCTCAGATATTGGCCGAGGTATGTACGGGAAATTTCAAACTCCCGAACCTCGCTCCATATAATGGAAAAGCAGATCCTGCTTACCACATACAGCACTATGAAACCTGGATGACGATGCAGGGTGTCACTCCCGGCGCTATGTGCCAAGCTTTTAGTCTTACCCTCGCCGGACCCGGCTTCGAGTGGTTCAAGAACTTAAGGCCGGGAAGCATCCGCTCGTTCAAAGACCTGAAGGACATGTTCCTAGCACGGTTCGCTACGTCTATGGTCCAAAAGAAGACCAAGATGTACCTGTGGTCAATCAGGCAAGAGGATGGCGAGTCTCTTAGACGATACCTCGCCCGATTCACTGAAGAATCGAATAAGGTCGACCGCTTTGACGACAAAGACGCAATCACCGCCATCACTGAAGGCTTGCGCACAAGTGACTTCCTTAAGTCCATCGTCGGCCGTGTCCCTTCTACCATGGCCGAGTTAATGACTCGAGCCAAGACCTTCATGGGAGTCGAAGATTACCTCGATGGTCGCAAGGGCAATGATCAAAGCCCTCACCACCGAGACGAGCCTAGCAACGAGCAAGGAAACTCTCGTAAAAGGCGAAACAGAGGAGGTCAGACTTTTAATAGACGACCTCCGATGCCCCAGAAGCCGCGACTTGCTGAAGACTTTAAGGGCTACTCGTCGTTCACACCGTTGAACACAACGCCGGAACAAATCCTAGCTTTAGCGCGTGACAAGTTCACTCCCTCGGCTCCAATGAACAAAGATCCCGGGACTCGCGATAGATCTAAATATTGCGAGTTCCATCAGGAATACGGTCACTTGACCTCTGAATGCTATAGTCTTAAAAGGCAGATCGAGACATTGATCCAACGGGGTGAGCTAAAAGAGTTCGTGTTACGCATGATTAGCGCTGCGGGCCCCACCTCGAACAGACCACAGTCTGGCAGGGGAGGAGGAACAGCCGCTTCTGCCGACCGAACCACGGCTACTGCCAATGCCAATCCACAACTCCACGTTGTGACCACCATATTGGGAGGTCCACAAGATGGAGATTCGGCCCGACAACGGAAAAAATTCCTAAGGGCCGTGGCTCAAGAAGACGCTGCTATGCACGTCAACCTCACGTATGAAGAACATCCGTCCGTGCCTCACGAGACGATGCATTTCACCAACAAAGAGGCCAAGCGAGTTGTGCATCCGCACAATGACGCAATTGTGCTCAAAGCCCAAGTAGGTAATAACTTGGTGAAAAGAGTTCTCATCGACAACGGCAGTGCTGCCGACATAATCTTCAAGTCCACCCTAGAGCGCATGAAGCTCGGGGGGCTACGCCCAACTCCGACTCAAACGCCTCTATTCGGGTTCACTGGGGAGAGAGTCATGACCGAAGACATCATCGATCTACCGGTCACCTTCGGAACTCCCGGAAGCATTGAAGTCGTTCACATGGTCCCATTCCTAGTGGTCGACCAAGAGTCCCCCTACAACGTAATCGTTGGGCGACCCACGTTGAACCGGCTAAGGGCAATCACTTCAACATACCACCTACTGGTGAAGTTCCCTACCAAGAATGGAATCGGCATCATGGCTGGAGACCAATCCCAAGCCAGAATATGTTACATCCAAGGAATCGATGGAAAGACCGCTAAAAAGACGGTTAACACGATCTCTCAACTTAGAGATAGCGTCGAGTCGACCAAGGTCCTCCGCGAAGTCCATAAAGACACCTGCATGACACCCAAGTGCAAGGTAACGGCGTCCTCATCAGGGACCCCACACGGTCTACCAGGTCATACATGGACGAGACACCGATCTATCGCCTGTGGAATGCGGAACACTGGAAGAGAGTACTACCACTAGCCAGCGATCCCCCCATTTTATTTCTTTGCTTTCTAAACATTCAATAAGGCCTACGAGCCAACGTTTAAGGATTTCAAATTTTTTGCAATATTAATAAAGTTCGATGTTTTTCTTTCAAAATCCACTTTATCAAAGATTTTTAATCATCAAAGATTACACTTGTAAACCCAAAACTCGGGGGGCTAGTGCCATAGGCAATGGAAAGTACGCTCAAAATCCTCAAGAAAGTACGCTCCACAAAAAGAAAGCACGCTCCATCAAAACAAAACACCCGAACACAAAACGGGAACATGCGTGCACGTAAGACGCCTCCGTGGCGCGCCGTAAGACATCCCCGAGATGCAGGCTAAAGACGCCCCCGCGGCGCGCCCAAGAGACATCCCCGAGATGCAGGCTAAAGACGCCCCCGTGGCGCGCCCAAGAGACATCCCCGAGATGCAGGCTAAAGACGCCCCTGCGGCGCGCCCAAGAGACATCCCCGAGATGCAGGCTAAAGACGCCCCCGCGGCGCGCCCAAGAGACATCCCCGAGATGCAGGCTAAAGACGCCCCCGCGGCGCGCCCAAGAGACATCCCAGAGATGCAGGCTAAAGACGCCCCCGTGGCGCGCCCAAGAGACATCCCAGAGATGCAGGCTAAAGACGCCTCCGCGGCGCGCCCAAGAGACATCCCCGAGATGCAGGCTAAAGCCGTCCCTTGCGACGCACTTAAGACCCCTACATGGCGCACGTAAGACGCGTAAAGGCGTAACCCGTAAGACGCCTACATGGCGCAACCTAAGACGCCTACATGGCGCACGTAAGACGCGTAAAGGCGCAACCCGTAAGACGCCTACATGGTGCAACCTGAGACGCCTACATGGCGCACGTAAGACGCGTAGAGGCGCAGCCCGTAAGACGCCTACATGGCGCAATATAAGACGCCTACATGGCGCACATAAGACGCCTACATGGCGCACTTAAGACGCCTACATGGGGCACGTAAGACGCCTACATGACGCACCTAAGACGCCTACATGGCGCACTTAAGACGCCCACATGGCGCAACCAAGTCGTCCCTCCTGACACACCTAAGTAACCTACATGCCGCATCTAGGCCATCCCTCACGACGTGCCTATGATGCCTAAAACAACGCACGCAACCGTCTCTAATGACGCGCTCTGAGTCACCGCAAGGCGCTGTGTATGATGACTAATCGGAACTCACCTGAACAGCCATACAAGGCGCAACTCATGTCATCTTCACCATCGCCAACTAAACACGATCACACTCACCTTGGGAGAATCCCCGCTCCATGCGAATTAATTGAAGCTGCTCGCAAAAACTCGCGAACCCCGCCTCTGAGAAAGAACCTCGCTCGGCCTGAACTAGCTGAGACTTCGAGTTGAGCTTCGCTCCTCAAGTCAAGTCATTCTCCTCGAGTCGAGCTTCGCTCCTCAAGTCGAGTCATCCTCCTCGAGTCGAGCTTCGCTTCTCGAGTCGAGTTAGTCTCCTCGAGCTGAACTTCGCTCCTCTAGTCGAGTCTCCTCGAGTCGAGCCTTGCTCCTCAAGTTGGGTCATTCTCCTCGAGTCGAGCCTTGCTCCTCAAATCGAACCATTCTCCTCGAGTCGAAATTTGCTCCTCGAGTCGAGCCATCCTCCTCGAGTCGAGCTTCGCTCCTCGAGACAAGTCACTCTCCTCGAATCGAGCTTCGCTCCTCGAGTCGAGTTATCCTCCTCGAGTCGAGCTTCGTTTCTCGAGTCGAGTCAGTCTCCTCGAGTTGAGCTTCGCTCCTCGAGTCAAGTCATTCTCCTCGAGTCGAGCTTCGCTCCTCGAGTCGAGTCATCCTCCTCGAGTCGAGCTTCGCTTCTCGAGTCGAGTCATTTTCCTCGAGTCGAGCTTCGCTCCTCGAGTCGAGCTTCGCTCCTCGAGTCGAGTCAGTCTCCTCGAGTCGAGTCATCCTCCTCGAGTCGAGCTTCGCTTCTCAAGTCGAGTTAGTCTCATCGAGCTGAACTTTGCTCCTCGAGTCGAGTCTCCTCGAGTCGAGCCTTGCTCCTCAAGTTGGGTCATTCTCTTCGAGTCGAGCCTTGCTCCTCAAATTGAATCATTCTCCTCGAGTCGAACTTCGCTCCTCGAGTCGAGTCTCCTCGAGTAGAGCTTTGCTCCTCGAGACAAGTCACTCTCCTCGAGTTGAGCTTCGCTCCACGAGTCGAGTCATCCTCCTCGAGTCGAGCTTCGCTCCTTGAGTCGAGTTATTCTCCTCGAAGTCGAGCTTCGCTCCTTGAGTCGAGTCATTCTCCTCGAGTCAAGCCTCGCTCCTCGAGTTGAGTCACGCTCCTTGAGTCGAGTCTTGCTCCTTGAGTCAAATCATTCTCCTTGAGTCGAGCACTGCTCCTCAAGTCGAGTCACACCCTCCTCGAGTCGAGCCATGCTCCTCGAGTCGAGTCACTCTCCTCGAGTCATCCCTCTCGAGTCGAGAATCACTCATCAAGTCATTCTCCCTGAGTTAAGTCTTGCTCCTCGAATCGAGTTATACTCCTCGAGTCGAGCATCGCTCCTTGAGTGGAGTCATATTCCTTAATGACCGGCCAGTCTCCTTGAGTCGAGTCTAGCCCCTCGAGTTGAGACTTGAGTCGGCTCCCCGAGTCGAGCCTAGCCCCTCGAGTTGAGACTTGAGTCGGCTCCCCGAGTTGAGCTTCGCTCCTTGAGTTGAGACTTGATTCAGTCTCCTCAAGTCGAGCTTCGCTCCTCGAGCCGAGCCTTGAGTCAGTCTCCTCGAGTCGAGCTCCGCTCCTCGAATTGAGCCTTGAGTCAATCTCCTCGAGTCGAGTCCCGCTCCTCGAGCTAGCACCTGGAGCGACGTGAAGAACAGGTTAGCCAAAGCGGAGACCCGCACTCACGTCTGGGGAATAAGGGCCGATCTTCCGAATGTAGACGGGGAAGCGTCACCAGGGTGGGAATGGCGGATGCCCCGTGAGACCGATTTATGCTTGATGCGTGGTCAAACTTTTAGCGTTGATCCCCGAGTAGTCGAAGCCCTCTGGTGCGGCAGAGCCTCCCACCACGTGCCACTCCGTCTTCTCGAAGCATCAGCCCGCAGCATCAACCTCCATCACGGAGACCTCGGAATGAGCACGCCATTGCGGAACGCAAAAGTGCAGTCGCCTTCCAAGCTGGCCGAGATGGACGCCATGATCTTCCCCTAATAGGTCACGATTACACAATCGCCACCCTGCTAGTCACCGTCGAGTCCTATGGACTCCGGATTGATGATATTATCAAACAAAACGCCATCGAAGGTAAACTCGGGCGTAACATTGCCAAAAGATCAATAAGCCGCGACACGCCGGCACGCCTCTACATAAATGCACGCCCCATTTGCGCATGCATATCCCATTTGCTCCGGGGCTAGAGCGACGGACGCAAGCGCGTTTGCCTCGTCCACGTCGAGCTACGTCTCTTATCTGCTTGGATCCTCCTCCACGTGTCGATCACACACTCGTGTCGAGAAAGACGGAAAAGCGAGAAAGAGCACTCGCGATTGTGAGAGTATTCTTTATAATCACAAAGGCTTCGCAACAGTGAAGCTCTGGAAAGTCTATTTTCCTCAAACACCCGGCGGAAACAAATAAAAGTTCAACGCCCGGGGCCTCCCGAGCAATGAACTTGGGGGGCTAATGTTGTCGGTCGTTTTCGGAAAACCCGAGACGCCAAGAAGACACGCCATTCAAAGGGCCGATGGTCAGGCCGGAGGTCCTAAAGAGCGGCGAGCCTTCTCTCACGAGTCGACTGACAAGTCCTCGTGCCAAATCCTCATGCCCCTCGAGTCGAGCCTCGAGTCGTTCCTCGAGTCGAGCCAGGGGTTGCTCCTCGAGTCGAGCCTCGAGTCGGTCTCCTCGAGTCGAGCTTCACTCCTCAAGTCGAGCCTCGAGTTGCTCCTCGAATCGAGTCACTCTCGCCAAGTGGAAACCTTCATATTTCATGTGGCAAGAATGGTGTTCGAAGGCACGCAAGAGCCCGACGAGATGGGCCATGCGCCGCGCGCGCAGCCGCGCCGGCCAACCAAGCGCAGCAGCCCGCGCGCCGCGCCAGACAGGCCGCGCGCCGCGCCAGGCAGACCACGCGCCGCGCGATGACACGCCCGCGCCGCGCATCCGGCGCCGCACATCCAGCGCCGCGCATCGCGCGCCGCGCCTGGTGACCCGCGCGCCGCGCCCCCTGTGCCGCGCGCCGCGCGCCGCGCGTTGTGCGCCGCACTTTGTGCGCCGTGCGCCTCCACTTGATGCCACATGCGTTCCTAGTCCCACATGGACGAAAAAGGAGCCTCCTAAGGCCCCCAAACACCTATAAATACCCCCTCCCATTAAGGGGAAATCTATCCAATAAATCATTTCATCTCCTATCGACACGCTCGATTTCTTACTCACAACTACTTCTCTGGATGCCATATTTGGCCTGAAGTAGTCTCTCTCCTCTCTCTCTCGTTCTCAGAGGTTCCGAAGCACTCACGGGGACTTCCCGGACGTCGCTCCCTCTGACCGAACATTCTCCGGTGCTCGAGCACGCCCCTAGGGTTCTCGACTAGAGTTCCCCTCGCGCGTCTAACACACTAGACACACGCGCGACCTACGCGTCCAGCATTTCCAACTAGGAATCGCCTACGCGTCCGGAATCTCCGCCACAACAAGGAACTCTTGACTTAGAGTCTTCCACGTCTCCAAAAGAGAGAAAACACACATTCTCTCTCGCGCTCACGATCTCCGAAGCCCTGAGACGCCGCCGAGGACTCCTCGCGCCCCGTCTCCTTCGTCGAGCACGCCTCTCCACCAAGGCTCCGCGCCTCATACTGCGTTATATACGCTTGAACTACGTTCTGACCTGATCCCACACACGGGTACGTAGGCAGCCGACAACCAAGGCACGGTCACTCTTCCTCCCCACCCTCTACCTCTCCCGAGAGGCGGGTTGATCGGGGAAAACCCTAGCTCGAGACTATCGAGTTCCCACTCTTGGCCCGAGTGCGATCACTTGGTCCGGCCTTGGATCGAACCGCCCGAGGTTTTAAATAGTTGTTCATTTTTGTGCGACAACATCATTCTCTCCCTCAAGAAATCGACGATCTTCGATATCGGGAACTCCCTAGCTTTAAGAAGTACTACGTTAAGAGACTCGGCATTGTTCGATGTCATAATAGAGTACCTTTTCGATGTCATAATAGAGTACCTTTTTACGCATTTGCAGGACCGAAAAATTTCCACTTCGCTTGTTTCGTCAATTCTTTAAACTTATTTCTCACATTTTGCAGTAAATGGAACATGCAATATCCGTGCTCCGAGTGAGTAAATACCTTTTCGACGGCTATTCCTTTGTTCCTGTCGGACACGATGACTTGATGTTCCCTCTCCCCGATCGCCTCTCTTAACTTCGTCAAGAAGTAAACCCACCCAGATGTGGTCTCCGAATCTCCAACACCGAATGCTAGGGGGAAGATCTGCTCGTTTGCGTCCATCGCGCAGGCCGAAAAGAGAGTACCTTTAAAATAATTCTTCAAAAATGTACCGTCAACGATAATGACAGGACGACACCATTTCCATCCTCGTTTCCATGCGCTAAGAGACATGAAAAAGTTTTTGAAATACCGGCCTTGTACAGTGGTCACAACGTCGAGGGAAGAACCTGGATCTGTTTGCTCTATCATGAACTTCAAAGAAGGTAAATTAGCGAAAGATTCTTCGTCGGTGCCGTATAACAACTCCAACGCCTTCTCTTTGCTTCTCCAAGCTTTTTTATACTTCACGGCCACCCCATAATTCTTCTGCATGTCAGCCATGATGTCTCTCGGCCTATACGGAGACAATGTGGGATCTCTGTATTTGTCCTTCATAAAACTCCCTATCAAAGTACAGGTGGCCTGGGGGTGCGTTCCATTTCTGAACTCCGTCGAACATGTATGAACAGAGTCGAATCTGAAAAGATCAGATGTTATGACATATGTCAACGGCTAAATCGATAAATACGTCACTACTTAATTCTTAAGCCATTTTGCATATAACTAAACTTGTCCCTACTGACTACATACTTCATACATACAGATAAATAAAAATAATCATAAAAAAAAAACCAAGTTTGTAAGTGGCAGAATTAATCACCTCCGAATCTGAAATATGCTCGTGTTCCTCATCCTAACTGCCCGAACAGCCCAAGTGCACGTAGGATCGCGGCAAACACATGGATATACGTTCTAGTAGAGCCTCTGGTCTTGTAACTGAAATGATTTTGAATCGCAAACAAGCTCAAATGCATTTGCAATGCTTTTTTGTTCGCGTACATTCCTCCTTTATAAACAGTTGTCGGGGAATCGATATCAACCACTTCGACGGATCCTTCATCCATACTCGTTGTCAACCCATGCGCTTCAGAAGACGCATCGGATTCACCAGAATAAATGCTCTCACCCGATGTAACGACCCGACTTTTCGGACCGTCTTACTTATCTTGCTTTTTAAACTTTAGAAAATTCTTTAGAAAACTTGGAGGAATATTTTTTTTTTAAAACACGTCGAATCAAGGAGAACTAAAATTTTAAAGATCTTAAAAAGAAACAAAAGTAGTTTTAAAAAATATGAAAATTGCATATCGAACATTTCATGAGAAGTATTTAACCAAAATTGAAATACGAATTTGAAACAAAACATAACAGCAAACGTACTAAAACATAATCCATAATCTAAATCTCAACCAAAATATTAAACTCTTTGAAACTTCGAAATAAATGAAAATAAAAACCTTTAAAAATTATTTCTTAAAAACTCGTAGCGGAAGACTTATTTCGTGAATGGAAACCATGACCCAACCCTCTCGCTATCGACGCCGCTAGTCCGTCCTGCTCAGTTCCTTGCAAGTTGTTTACCTACAACACAGACGTATATTTTTTTTTCGAAAAGATGAGCTTACGCTCAGCGAGAATAATATAAAGCTCACAAAAAAGGGTAATGCAATGCATGAAGCAGTTATTAGTATTTTAAACTAATTGATGACTTAATCTTTCTTTTCTTGTTTCTATCAACTTTTAGTTCGGGGTGCCCCTAGGGTAGTCATACATATTTCAGTGATCACTTTAGAGACAAAGATATGGGGTTGCAAAGCCCACACTTCGCTCAATCTAGCTAATAAACTTATTAGGGCATCGGCCCGAAAAATTTCTCCATTTGAGCCTCGGCCCGAGAAATTCTACATAAGACCTCCGTAGCTCGAGGCGGTATGACTCCCTTGTTTAACTTTATCTTTTCACTTTGAATCTTACGTTACATACTGATATGAGATGAGCATAAAAAATTTTATATATATTCTCATACCAAAAACATGACTAGAATAAAACATATATCTCAAATATACTTTAACATAACACCACATGGCATACAACACATAAATCACAAACTGCTTCAACTAGTCACGCAATCAAATAACAAATCGCATACTCAAACATATAAATCTATAAACAAGTCATATCATGAATAAACACTCATCAAATTTATTTTGAACTAATCTGTGTTGCAGTGAGATTATTCTCACCTGGATATCGAAGGTTACGATCGTAGATCGTCGAAAGAAAAGGGCGCTCAAAACGACTCGGAACCTAATTGGGATAAAAAGCTACCGGGGATCAGCTAAGCAAAGGATTCAAGATATACTGTAGGTTCTGGAAATTTTCAGAAACGACATTCAACGTGAAATTACGAAAATACCCTTGGTTATTAGGGTTTCGGTGAAAAATTAAAACTCTGAGAAAACTTCTGTAAAAAATCCAGTACGTATAAAACATAATATGGATCACTTTTTGTAAAGGCCGCACGACCAAAATAACATTTTAACTATTTATTAAAAATAAAAGAAGCGCTAGAATTTAACTTTAAAATTTTTGTCAAAAACTGTCTGCGTACTTTTTTGAAAATAATCAAAAAATATTCTGTATTTGATAAAAATATTTTTCGATTAAAGGTTTAGATAGAAGACATTTAAACCTAACTTTTCCAAAAAGAATCAACGCAAAACCAAATTTGTTGAATCCACGGTAAGCATTTAAAGTCTGAAAATCGGGAATAGGTCTCAGATCTGTGCACTGATTTGAAAATATTCGGAAAATATTCTGTAATTCATAAAAATATTTTTCGATTAAAGATTCAGATAGAAGAAATATAAACCTAACTTTTCCAAAAAGAATCGATGAAAAATAATTATTTTTGAAGCCAACATAAGCGTATGAAAATCAGCGTTTGGTTAAATCCGAACAATTTTTTTTTTTTTTTATCTAAAACTCAATCAAAAATAAAATCACAAACAATATAGAAGTTAATTTGAGAAATACCACGAAATACATACCAAAAATTCTCAGACGATTGTGAAAAGTAAGTCTTCAACGCTCACAAAACTCAAGAACGAAGAGGGCAAGATCTATTTATTTAGTGGCTAGGGTTTATTTATTTATTTATTTTTTTGAAGAAGGAAAATTATAGAAGGAGAGATTCATGAAGAGAGAAAGTGGAATAGTTAGATAGAGAAGAAAATGATCTCGTGAATCTGGGACTAAAAGACCTTCTTTTCTCTTGGTATATGGAAACAACCTAACCTAAAGACTAAAGACTAGGGAAACCTGCTTTTACTGTTTCTTCCCAAAAATCTCTCCGTGGTATATTTGGATATTTAAAAAAAACAAACAAATATTAAATTTGAAATTAAACTATCAGGCGGAGGTATTAAACGTGTCACGTGTACATATATAAAAAAGCATAACTAACTACCCACAAAATCTCTTCCTTTATACACATAAAATATTCTAACCTATCATTTATGCATATATATATATATATATATATATATATATATATTGTGCAATATGTAGATAAGTATTATGATTATGATTTAAAACAAACTTTCACCTAACATCTTTTTCTTGAATTTATATCTCCGACTAAACTATCAGAACATAATTTTTAAAACTCGAATATTAAAAGAAATACTTTGTACATTAACTTTATTTTAGACGTACCTGATATATATATATATATATATATATATATATATATATATATATATATATTTCTTCACTTACATACATATATGTGATATAAAAATCACACTTTAAGAAAAAAAAAGATTTATATATTAAATTATAAAAGTTTTAACGTTCTTTATTAGGTTTGAATTTTTTTTTTTTTGGGTTTCACACCCGATTCATCACCTTCATCGCTGCCGCGCTCATTACCCATCTCATGTAAGGCTGGAGTGGAGTCTTCTAGGAGTTGGTCTTCTCGAGGTGGTTCGACTGCAACTCGTTCTTGTGGAGTTGGGAGTTCTGCAGGTTCAGCTTTTGCACAACCACTCTCGACTGTGTTCGGAGTTGAACCCACACGCGCAGTGTCATTTTCTTCGCCCAAAGGTAAAATATCCAAAACCAGGGAGAATTTCCTTGTATCCGATTTCTGTTTCCGAATGTGCAAATAACAAGCCAAACTCATGTCAGAGTCAATCGTTACAGGTTTTACCGCTCCTTCAGTTTTGTATTTAACATTCAACCTATGTATTTCTGGATTCAACTTCCCCTCTGAACCCACAAACAATAATTTCATAAAATCTTCGTAGTTTATCGTCGGCGGTATAAGCAATGCATGTGTAACACCGGCTTGGTAATAGTCGTCTCTGAGCCATACACCGTTATGCTTGACGAACGTAAAAATATCTCCTTTCATAACTGCACATCAAAAATCTGAAACACGACATGTCACTAAACGAATACATGCAGATTTCACTAATTAGGTAACATGTCCCTAAGTCTTCAAATCATTGACTCAAGTATATATCACTAATCAAATAACAATGTCACTGCATCTTCAAATAGTTTCTTGTACATGTCACTAATAAACTTACATGTCATTACATCTTCAAATAATTCCCTCTTGTACATGTTACTAATATATACTGATGTCACTAATCAATAAACATGTCACTAAACCTAAAACAATTAACTACATGCACATGTCACTAATATATTATGATTTCACTAATCACCTACCCCGACACACTAACATGTCACTAATAAAGAAACACACAAAATCAATTATACGTGTCGTTCACCATAAATCTGCTACAGACCTCATCACGGGACTGCGCCCTCGACGGACCTGATCAATTATACGCCACGACTCGAAGTTTGCAGATCCTCGACCTAGGGGAACAAAGGTTTGCAGATTCAGAGGATACGACGACGGACCTATTATGGCAGCGATGACTCCGGTCGAGAAGGGAACCTGGAGTGAGAGAGAGAGAGATCCACAACAGCGATGATTCCGAGAGGAAGAGAGATGATTACGTGGACTGACAGGAAAATCGAACACTCGGAGCGAGAAGGGAAGCAGGGCTGGACTGCGAGAGAAAGAGATCCACCACCGAGACGTGATTCCGAGAGAGAAGGGAAGCTTTGCTGGACTGAGATGTGAGCTGGGAAAAAAATTAGGGTGAGATAGGCTGAGCGAACGGGGTAAACAAAGAGAAAAGAGATAGGTTGCTAAGGGTATAATAGGTAAAAGTTTATTATCTCTCATTTGACTTAGGGTATGGTTTTTTTGACTACTCTTAGTTTGGTAAATATTTGAAAAAAATAGGAAATTGGAAATCTCCCTTAATTTACTCTTAGATAAGAAAATCACCCAAAAAAAACACTTAATTTTCAACTTTCTCTATAACATGAAAAATGCCCCTGTGTAAATTAGGCCAGACAATTTTGTCCAATTAGAGTGTTGGGCCTCATTCAAGCACGATTTAACCAAAACAAAAAACAATTCCAGTGAAAATGGTAGTGCCTTTAAAAATAAAAATAAAACTAACCGTGTTTAAAAATTTTAGTAAAATTTGTTGTAACTAGCCAAATTTATCATTTTTATTGGGGGAATAGCCCAGGTTTTATTTTATTAAACAAATAGCCCAAATTTTCGGCTCAGACCAAACGCCATTCGTAAATTCGCGAATAAGTTAATTTAATTAACCTACTGGAGTGAGTTAGGTTAATTAATTAACTTATTGAGTGAATATTAGTTTAGGTTCTGAATTTTTTGTGAGTAAAGTTAATTTACTAAATGATTGAATTCGGAATTAGGTTAATTAATTGAATGCTTTGAATATCAATTGACTTAAGTTATGATTTTTGTAATTTTTTTGTGAATTTCAAATCCTTCACGAATCAGTTAATTAATTAACCTAACTGTAGGTTAATTAAATTAACCGATTCGCGAATATACAAAGTTCCTCTCCTCAATATCCTCCATCGTCGCCAATTTCCTCTCTGCCGCCGTTCCTCTCCCTCCGCTGATTTTCGAGTCAATCTAAGCCGTCGATTCTCCGAGCATCGCCGCCGCCGGAGCTCGACGGAATCGACGTCGTCTATGGCGGATCTCGCCGGCGACGTTAGGGATCAGCAACGAGGATGGACGACGATTGGCGACGACACGGCGGCGTGAAGTGGATCGGTGACGTGAAATGGACGAAGAAGAGAATGAATTTAGATTTAGGTTTTGAGAAAATTGAGGTTTGCTCTTATATATGAGGGTAATTTAGGTAGTGAAATATTAATTGAGCTATTAACTTAATTTATTCAAACTTGAGCTATTCTCCTAATATTGGTGGGTTGATTGGGCTAGTATGCTCACTCTCCCGAGACTGTGGACGATAAAGCTATACCCTATACCACGTTATAAAAAAATAAATATAAATAAACATATCTTGTTTAATCCAAAACTCAAAATGTTATTTTCGATGTTGTTTCGAACTTTTTGATTTACGAAAAATAGAATGCATTTTTTTAAAAAGAACAATTGATATGCCGTTTTCAAATACCGTTTTCCATGATTAATTGATATGTCAATGGAAAACCGAACGTAAATATTGTTGCAGAATATATTAAAACTAAAACTATCTAAATATATACATATTGTAAACTTAGAATTTATGCACATATATTTTACACAAATTGCTGCACATTTAAAAACACCATCATGCAACTTTCCCATTTCTCAATTTCAATTTTGTGTTTATATCATTTTGTCGTTTAGATGGAGCTAGATTAGAGATCTAATGGATCAACGCAATCAATCTTAAAATAAAAATATTCAAATTAATTTGTCACCATTTTTGATATTTTATTCTAACATGAAAACACTCCAATAAAAAAATTAAAAACAAAAACAAAAAAAATCGGTGCTCTGAGTCTTGCACAAGATATGTTTGTTCAATTCATTCGGTTGATATCATTTTGACATTCCGCAATTGTCATTGACTTGAGTCGAGCATAAATTACCATTTCACATATCTAAGCTCTCCTTCATTTAACTAATTATGTTCATGTTGTATGTGACTAAGCCAAGCTAACACATTATATTGATTGATCCAACTATCATTATACCTCGCAGTCCAGTATAAACATGAAATAACATATCTCACTATGATATTCTATTATTGTGAATCATGAAATCTGCTACAACTAAAATCATCATGTTCCCAATGATTTGTTCGCCCGATTAAGACTCACTCATCGGTCACACTCACATCAAAGAAAATGACTAGGCATGCGTAAAAAAAAAAAAAAAAAAAAAAAAAAAAAAAAAAAAAAAAAAAAAGCTCAATGTATATCTCCTTGCATGTCGAATAAGCCGTCAAAGACAATGCTAAGATTGAAAAGTCAACATCATTGCATAGGCTAGACGCTTCGGTCAAAGCCAAACATCTCCTTGAAGATGTGGTTAGATAGATCTTTATTTTGAAGAAAATAAAGAAGGGTATAAATAACAAGCTCACTAGTGCCTGAGTTAATTAACACAAGCACATTATTATAGCTACAGACAGACAAGTTTCACTCAGCGAAGTCGACTGACTTGATCACTAAGTCAGCGTTGGCATTTGAATATTTCTGTATAAGCTCCGCATTAGGTCGATCGTTGTACTCTATCTGTAAAAACATCGAACCGTTCACATGTTTTTTTTTCTCTAGCAAAAACGACTCTGTTGAGCTAATGAATTACAAACTTACCCGCCATTTGGCAACGTCCGGAGGTTTTCCTTCAAGGCAAAAGATGCAAAATGAATAGTTATAAAATCATTATAGTCTATGATACTCTAAAAAAAAAAATTAAGGCTTAAAGTCAAGGACTAATAGATACCTGTTACGATGTGCCTCCTTAGGACTCGTTGCATAGATTTGTCAATGTCAATATCAATAAACCTAAAAACACGAAGAAGAAAAAAATCAAAATTGAAATGTTCAACCAACCCGCTATGTTCGAATGTATCAATCAGTATAGTACTCTTTTTAAATAAATAAAGGTAAAGAACTATGTTCAGCTTTGAAGCTCTAAAGAAACGCAAAATCTTATCTTACCATTTCTCATCGAAGATCGAAGATATTTCCTTCCACGTTCCATCATCCAAAAGTAAATAATTTCCTTCCACGATAACAAGTTTGTGACTGAATTTATAAGATTAAAGACTTTGAGTTGCAGGTCGTAAATTGATCTGATCCAACATGCAATTTCTGTTTATTGGTTCAGATTATCATGCTTAGATTAAAAAATCAAAAAACAAAAACAATTATCATTAGGATTCTGCACAAAAGCGCAGTCACTCTTTGACTGTTGCAGTTGAATATCAACACTCAACAGGCTTGGTGTAACAATCATAATTACAGCGACAGATAAACGTAAATATAAAAGACAAAGCTTACTTACTGATCGCTGATTAGTATGTCATCTTCTACCGGATCTCCAACACCGTGGTCAAATGACGGTGCAGAAACAGTCCCCTGAAAAACCCTTTCTTTGAGCATCCGGATCAGTAAAAAAGTCGCATATTATGATATTATCCCCTAAATCCAGTTTAAAATCTACGTAAATTCTCTCAAAAGAATCACCTGGTTCCTAAGCTTCTTCAGACAGGATAGTAGTAGCTCAGGGTTAAATGTCCACGGAGCTTGAATCATCCAAATCCGGAAAAAAGATTAAAACTTCGATGGTCACAAGGTCTAAAGTCAAAATAATATCCATACCGTACTCGAAAATCTTACCTCCCCTTCTTGCATGGGCTTCCTCTGGATCCTGGAAGCAAGAGAACGAAACCATTTTTAAATTCAATGTACATTTTTCCAGGGACGGAGCTAGACTCATTAGTGAGAGGGAGCTAATATGAATAAATAAATAATAGCAAAAAAAAAAAAAAAAAAAAAAAAAGAGTAGAGGTCCCCCTAGATCCATGAATTTGTCTAAAATCAGTGAAATAGTCAAAATCTGCAAGTAACATGTATCAATACTCTGTGATTAAATGTTTTGAACTTGATAAATTGCTTGTATAAATCATCAAAAAATTTAATGACATTAAAAAAGATAAAAATAAAAATTTGAGGAAATTTGAAACTTTGGCTATTTTGTTAATCAATTAATTTTAAACGGTTATTTTGTATAATTTTTCCATTAACCAGATAAGAATGTATCGAAGTAAGTTAAACCTCCATTGAATCCATTGTTAATCAATTAGTTTCAAATGGCTATTTTGTATAATTTTTCCGTTTATCAAATAAGAATGTATCGAAGTAAGTTCAACCTCCATTGAATCCAGTTGGGAACGATAAAGATGGAACCCATCCATGGGAAGGAACGCGGCGATATCTTGAGGCTCAACTTGTGAACCCGACGGAGCAGCGTTTTGTGAGTAGAGCTTGTTTATTCGCAGCACTACTTCAGATGCTATTGTGCTCTTCCCAGAACCCGGTGGACCAGCCAAACCAACTATGTATCTGCATCAGAATCCCCAAGTATTACCAAATTCAATTCTAATATTCAGCAACCCAATATGTGATAGTGGGATTGAGTAACAAGCACAAAATCTTATATAGAACCCAAGTCTATTCCTGTAATGGGAAGCTATAACTTACCTTAATCCAGAACTAGATGAGCCTTTTGCTTTTGGAAGAAGATGCAAGGCTAAGGCGTCATATATTTCATCTACAGAACTACAATGACAGATAGAATCAGAAAAATAAATATATATTAGAAATAAACATCATATTTTTTTCCAAGCTCAGTGGTTATTTAAATAATGAAAAAAAAAAATTGAGTTCTTACCCGCCTTTTACCACAAAAACTTCCTTCTTTTGACAACACCTAATCTGTGGCAAGAAAAGAGGTGTATCAACATAAATTAAATTTGATTCCTGAATATAAAAAGGTTTGAATTGCAAACTAAATACCTTTGTGGAGTGATTCTTCCAAATTTGATGTGAAGTCTTTAAAGTTAAAGGTTGAGCCAATCTTTTGGCTTGAGAGTTTGAGAAGCAATTCCTTTGAAAGTTAATAGCCCTTTTCAGGACCAATAACTCTGCATATACATTGATCAGTGTATGAAGAATTTGGTTATTATATATTCACCACAGTAAAATGCTATATAACACCAACTGATCTTAAACTGTTTCGAAATAAAACCAAGGAAAGATTCGCAGTTTTAAGGGAGAAACAGAGAATCAAAGGGCTGGGAAGAGAAAAACGCTGTATCGTTTAGTTCTAAAGTTTGGAGGATTAAAAAGGAAAGCGAACCTGACGAAGAAGCGCAAAAATAGCTATTTCTGGTCGCCGGAGACAGAGAGATCTCCATGGTCATCATCGAAATGGAATTTGATTTTGTTATGATTACCTCTTATTATTTTGTGTGTATTGCGGCGGGTTGATTTTTATATGTACTTGATAGGAAGCTGACGTGTACATGTACTACCCCAGTAAAATACGATTTATGGCTAATTTTGAAGATCGTTGACTTCGAATCTAGAAGACTTTTGACTCAAAAGTAGAAGTGTAGAACTACTTCTTCGAGGTGGGTTAGACGGTTTAGCCGGGTTACCACAAACGGGTCAACTAGCTATCCAACGAGAGAAACCTTCAACTTAGGTGGGGATTTGGAAGCAGATATCTAAAAAAAAAAAAAAAATTGGATTTTTTTTTTTTTTTTTTTATCAAAATAAACCAAAATCATAATTAAGGCATTCATGTAAGGAGGGAGAAATTGCTGTTGTTCAATTTTACCTTCATTAGATTTGCTGCCTTTTTAATTTAACAAGCAGTGTGTTTGCGCATTGTTGTGAAATAATTAATATATTTTAATTTGGATTGAAATATATAGAGACATGTCAAAAAATATTTAAGTTTGTAAAAAATGTATTTAAAGTTTTTTTTAAGACATTTTATCTTTTTTATTAAAAAAAAAAAAATCGGTATGAATGAACAAAACTGTGTTTAGGGTCTAATCTCTTAGTTTTTTCTTAAAAAAAAAAAAAAATCAAAAAAAATAGAGGGGATTATATACTATAATGTTTCCCCCTCTCTCATGAAATTCGATCTCCCTCTTTCTCTCGTCACGCTCGTTCTCCCTCTTTCTCTCTCAACTCCTCATCGATCTATCACACGCCGTTATCGGCATTCTCACTTTATTTGCCTATCTATTTTTTATTGACGGCCTCCAAGAATCTAGAACTATTATATGTCACAGTATACGTCATCCTGGCTTCTCGGACAGGAGTCCCACGGAAGGAACGGCTTCCGCACGTGAAGTGGGCTCGCAGAAGTGCCGTCTGCCGCGTGGCACGGAAATGGCAGTTTTCTTCCGCGTGGCACACGGAAATGGAAGAGGCTGTCGGAAGGCATATTGCCGTTGGATTGACTGAGGATGTGTGTGTGTGTGTGTGTAACGTATATATATGGCTCTTTGTTGTGTGTGTACTGTGTACTATGTAACTTATATATAGGCCAAAAAGTTTTAAATGGTTAACAATTTAGTCCATTTTCTTTTGTGTGTACTGCTGGTTTTGTGTATATGTTAACTTCATATTAACGTATACATATAATATGGTTGGTTTTGTGTGTGTATGTGTACTGGTGCTACAAAAAGTTGTACGCACATTAAAATGAAAAGAGGCAGTGGGTCTCAAACTGACTTCTTGTTATATGAGTGATGTTTTTTTTTAATTAAATCTCAGCCATTGGATCTACAACAATCTATTCATATAAATTATATACTTAAGTTTATAATTTTTTTATTATATAGTTAAGTTTATATTCTATTTTTTTGTTGTATAGTTAGTTTTAAAATTTTTTATTACATAATTAAGTTTTTCATCTAATTTTTGTTATATAGCTTAGTTTATGTAATTTTGATTATATAGTTAAGTTTTTAAAATTTTCATTATATAATTCAATTTACATATTAGTATTTTTTTTAAAAATTTAACAGTTTAGTCCATTTCATTAATCCATATTTCCATTAAGGTTAACGGAAATTTCATTTCCAATAAGCAATGGAAGGCATCAATTAGCCTAATGAAAATACTATTTCCAATAAGCAATGGAATGTGGCTTATTGGAAATGGTATTTCCATTTCCTTCCAATAGCCACCTTGAATATACATGCTCTTTATTGTCACATCTCCATCGAACTAGGATTATGCATCATTGTCGCGTCTCTTGTTCTCCGCGTCGACTATCTCCACCGGTACTAAGATTGGTGTTTTAGATCCCGATCTCATGTTATTGACATTTTTTGTAACAAATTAAATTTTCTTTGATAGTATTCATGGTTAATTACGAGAAATTGTCTAATATTGAGTTTAAAAGAATTTTCAGGTCTACTTTTGAAGTAAGTATGAAGTTTGAACGTTTTTGTCAGAATCTATTAAACGTGACTTTAAATCGGTGTATGTTTGAAAATTTCATGACATACTTGTCATCAAATTAAGCCATGTTGCCCCAAGGATGCATGTTAAATTGGTCGAGGTACTAGATAAGCTTAATGAAGGTCATTTTTGGAATTTTTACTTGGATGGAGCCAAGGATGAGGACGTTGCAGAAAAAATAAATTGATAATGTTATGGAAGATAATTGATCACTAAGGATCTTCCGCTACTAAAGGGCATTATAGTGGAAGATCATTATGGCCTTGACACCACGCCAATATCTAAGAGCGATGGGGTTCAGATTTCAACCCCCCTCAAAATGACCCTCATGAGCTGGTGTTTAAATTTCTTTGGAGATTAAAGATTTTCGGGAGACTCGACAAATGCCCAAAAATAGGAAGCGTTGATTATCACTGCATTTATTAGTGGTGGGTGGTTTAATATCCCTAATTTTAATCACAACTCACAAGTAGTCGGATCATTAAATTTTTATAATGAGAAATTTATACATGGTAGAAATATACCAAACTAATTAATAAATCAATAGGAAAATAATCATCGATGATCAGGTGTATGGAGACCAATTTCCTTGAGGTGATGATGTATGTCTAAAGGGTGATCTTCCAATTTTTGACGCTCAGGTTGACTCCAACGGCCATCGGTGTTCCTAATCAAGCCCTTGTTCTCGTGTTGCCTCCAAAATGGTGGGACCATATAATGATCTTTCAAAAAATCTGAACCCTTATTCACTAGCGCTGGGTCTCTTCCACTTGATAGTACAAATCCGTGTCCTCTTCCATGATAACTACACATATGATCGGATCAGCCACGAAACAATTAAATTTAGTGGCAAGGAAAAACAGAATTAATATATCGTAATAATCATCCATATACTAGACATGTAAATGTTCCTCTTAATTTAAAAGACGCTTTTCTTAAAGGCGTTACAAAATGTCGATATTAGCTAAATTTGAATAAAATAATCTTACACTTACATTAGTAAAACCGATGAATTACATAGCGTCACGTGGAGGTTTTTTTTTTTTTTTTTTTTTTTTTTCAAATGTCGTGAATCGCTTTTAATTTAGGTCAATTGTCTACTAGCTAGCGCTATGGTCATATAGTTCACCGTAAATGCATATATAATTGATATCCATACTTCCAACTTCGCTTAAGGAGCTAACACGTGGCAACACTAATAGTCATATTTGAATTTGAACACCTATGAGGTGCCAAATTTAAACGTGTCACTAAAAATATATATATATATATTTTTTTATAAAATTATACAAAATAGTCATTTGAAACTTATTTATTAACAAAATAGTCAAAGTTTCAACTTTTCAGCAAATGAACCAAATTCACGTTTTCCAAATTTTTTTGACAACTAAGATTAAAAATTTTGACGATTATTATAAGTAATTTATCACTTTCAAAAAAATTAATATTGGTGTCAAAAAAATTTTGAAACTAGATTGCTGCACATTTTTTGCTATTTCACTAAATTAAGGCAAACTTTAACTATTTTATAAATTCATAACTTTAAATTGGCTATTTAGCTACGTCACCCTATTTTTTTTTTATCCGCATCATATTTTAGAAAAATATAAAATAAATACTCTAATGTGAATAACACTTATAGTTGTTCAAAATGATCATATTTTATCACTTTCTTGTGTCTGCTTATTGAATTGTAGTATGTTTTATTGTTTTATATTGAATATTTTGTATTAAAATTTAAAATAATAAGATATTGAGGATTGATTCTTTTGCATAGTACACTTTGGTTAACTTTTTTGGTGGGTCCTAATTATTTTCAATCCAAAAGCGACTCGAGTAATATCTCATTCACCGCACCTAATTATACCTATTGTGTAGAATTATCGTCCAGAACATACTGCATTACTGCTGTAGATAGACAAATAATTCTTTTAAGCTATATATAAAACATACTCAGTTGATAATTTTACATTTGCATACTGTGTTTTCTTATTATTACTCTCTTAACTTTAAATATACCCCATAATTTGTCCTTCGATCTACCTTTCCCTTCACAAATTTGTATAAGACTTGCAAAATACAATAATATATTCTTGTGTTCTTTGAAACTTTTACATTTCTTACTAAAATGCTGATTTCAAAAGCTTAATTGTATTGTTTATATGTTGCGTTCTACAATTTGCATGGAATTGGAAACAGACAACGTTTTTTTTTTTTTTAAATTATTCGCCAATGACAGTTGTTACCAGTAATCCAATTTAAGTATTTGTTAGGTGAGCTAGGGGTAGGTGTCTTATATTTTGACAAATACAGCTTGTGACTCAAGTGGATATAATTTTATATATCAAGAAAGAAAAAAAAGATACGAGACTTTTTTATATGTGCTGTGATTGGATGCTCAGTGTTAATTACCCCCAACAAATAGTCTGAGGTTATATTTTTCTTAATTTCTGAATATATACTATAGACTATCTAAGGAGAATGAGTTTGATATATGTATTTGTGCTATTCTACCCGAATTCTAATGAAAAGTCTCGAGTTATCTTAAAAAAAAATAATAATAATAACGAGAAGGATAACAATAGCACTTGACATCAGCTCGAGTATCGTTTACGCTTTCATTTGTTCATTATTATATTTTTGTTTTTGTTTGAACAACATACATGACTAAACGTGACAGCCATGATATCTGTATATACTATTTTTGTCGGTGACTCAATATCTTAGAGCATCATGTTGTTTTGTATTATTTCTCAGTTTTAGCATCGATCGGTGTATTCTCCTAAGCTCTACCATTGTTTTTTTAATGACTATATGTACACAGTTTTCAAGATAGATGATAAGCTTTTAGTATATATAAATGAAAAACATACTCCATGATCTTCTTTTTTCATGTAAAGACTCAAAACGTTAGTAAAATATGTTGACACTCGTGAACTCTTACTCCGAGAGAGAGAGAGAGAGAGAGAGATTTACTGACCCGTCAATGAGGTGCAAAAGAGCCTCCAAATTATGTGAGCTAGAAGGGTCAACAGTGTCCTTCAAAAACGGTGAGTTTTTGTGATCTAACTCCAACGAAACTCCCACGTGCGAGTAACTCCACGGCAGACCCTCCGCGAGCTTCATCACCCTCGCCGGCACGTGCTCGTTAAAAACCAGCCCCGGCGACTTCGGAACCACGTCATGAACGTTCAAAACCCTAAGCACCTTCACGCCAAGACCCTCGATCCTCTTCCTAAACCTCACGTTCCCGACACGTGGCCCGGAGAAGGAGAAAACCGTCACCGGAATAACCCCCATATTCAGCCTCATCTCCGCCACGTCATACGCGCTCAGCATGGCCAGCGCCGAGCCGAGCGAGTGGCCGGTGAAAGTCAGGCTCAGATCCTCCCCGGAATATTCCTCCACGAGCCTCTTCACCTCGGCCAAAACCTGCTCTCTGGCCGAGTACTTGCAGAACCCACAGGCCTCGTCTTTGTCAGTGTAGAGGTCGAGAAACCCCGACTCGATCTTCACGCTCCGGTCGGGGTTTCCCGGCACGGGCTTGAGGTAGTCCATGAGGTCCGCGATCCACTCGAGCCTCGTCACCGTTCCGCGCCACGCGACGGTGATGTCTCGGCGTCCGAGGAAAGCCGAGGCTTCGTCGGTGGAGACCGCCACGTATCCGATCCAGTTCGCGCTTCGGCTCCACACTTTTGGCCAGCGAGACTTCTTGAAGAAGTTCGGGAGGCTTATGTTCGACGTGGCATAGAGGTACCGAGTGACGTCATAGGAGGCTTCGGCTGAGGGGGTTTCTAGGGCTTGGAAGAATTCGCGGCGGTGGAATCGGCAGCTTCCGCAGTATTTCGAGAACGGGTCGAAGTCGAAGGCGTCGTAGCAGGCTTGAGCCAGCTCGCCGTATCGGATGAGCTCCGATCGGAGGATCGGGTCCATTACCGGGTCGGTCAGCCCGGCCCAGTCCTCGCTGCCGTGGATTTCCCGCCACGAATCTGATAAAGTTCGGCGCTTTTCCGGTGTTAGCGATGACGTGTTATTGTTTGTTGTTGAGGCGACTCTGCATTTAGTGGCTGAGAGTCGTTTGTGGGGCGTTTTGCATGAGTCGGTGTTTTGGATCAGTGAGAGAAGGGCTGAGTTGGGATTGAGCATGGAAATGGCCATTTTTTTTTCCTAGAGAGAAACCCGGAAGATGTCAATGATGGGAAAAAGAATGTTCATTGAATTTGAGGGTAAGACGTATTAAATTTTTCTGGTACGGGAGAGTTACGAGTAATTTTGTAATGCCATGTGATAATATGGTAGGGGAGTAATTGGACGATATATATATATATATATATATATATATATATATATATTTATTGAATCCCACACCAAATGCGAATAAATCATAGTCCAACTAAAATGTCATTATATATATATATATATATATATATATATATATATATTTTAGTTGGACTATGATTCATTCGCATTTGGTGTGGGATTCATTCATTGGTGGAAAGAATACAATAAAACTCAGACTTGGATATCTGTTAAACATTATCTTGCAAAGTAGTCATTTCTTCGGACATCAATTGCAATTGCCAAGTAACATCAATTAGATGGCTTGTAAAACGTGACGGTTTCAAATGCCAACGAAAATTCGGAAGGAATTTCGCTGCCAAGAGGCTTTTATAACTTCTCATGCTCGAATTTCGGCGCTGATTGCCGAACCCCGACTTAAAAAGGTTTAAACCGGGCCTAATAAATCCTAAATCTAAATTCTTTATAACGTAATAAATATATTTTTTTAATCAAAACGACAATATCTTTTAAAATCAACTATATCTTCAGACTTCATAAATATATTATAATTTAAGTGTGAAAACTACACTTCTAATATTTAAAAACATAAATTATAAACAAAAGTGAATATTTTTTAAATAAGGCTCGGACCGAGTTCCGAATTTCGCCTTTTTGAGAGTCGTGGCTAATCTATAATCTCAAATAATGAGCGCGGGAATAAGCCCGTTCTAATGAATAGATGAAAATAGAAACAACCACGACAACTCGCGGCTGTTTCATCTAATGTCGCGGCTATTTAGCCACGACTTGTCGTGGCTATTCCTGAGAATAAAAATTGTGGCTGTTGCCACTATTTGTTGTAGTGTAAAGGGATCGATTTAGCCTAACCATTTTTCAAAAATCGCTAGTCCGGGCCCGGCCGAAACGCTGCGCGCCGTCACCGAGCCTGAAGAACACCTTTCAAGCCCACCACCGCTGGAAGAACAGTGGCGGCGGCGTATGTGGGTCCCACGCAAGAAGAAAGGCGGGTAGACCAAGTGGCTAGGCTAGCTTTGCAGTGCATTATTTCGGTTGTTCTCGCACTACGCTTATTGCTAAGCTTATTAGGACATTGATTTGGAGAGCATGATGGTCTCTTCTTCTTCTTCTTCTTCGATGTGCTTTGTTACAAAAGCGTGATTATGTACAAATTAATTAATTTTAGAGTTGGTTTACACTCTCTTTAACTGATTGACAAAATATCCCATAAACTAATATAATAGAGCTTTCTTTATTGAAACGTTGATAGCAAGGGCATGACGATCTTTTCCTCTTTGATGTGCTTTATTACGAAAGCGTGATTATGTACAGATTTTAAAGTTGGTTTACGCTCATTATTAACTGAATGACAAAAGTACCCCGTATTTAAAAAATGCGCTTTCTTTATTGAGACACTGATTTTGAGGGCATGATGATCTTTTTCTTCTTTGATGTGCTTTACTACCAAACCGTGATTATGTAAAAATTAGTTATTATAAACTTGGTTTACGTTCTCTATTAATTCTCTATTAACTGATTGACAAAAATAGTCCATAATACAACGCGTTTTTCTTATTAGGAAGTTGATTTCGAGGGCATGATTGTCTTTTTCTTCTTCGATGTGCTATATTACGAAAGCGTGATTATGTACAAATTAAATATTTTAAAGTTATTTAAACGCTCTATTGCAGCGTTCTACGACAAAACACAACATAATCAAATAGGCTAAATATTGATGAGAAAAGGCTAAATACTATTACAATGAGCTTATGACTCAAATTCGAAGATATATAGTTAGAACAGGCTGCTCAAGTATAACAAAGTTATTGATAAGATATGATAAAATTATTTGGACTTCTTGAAAAAAAAAAAAGAGTGGTGATGGCGATAAGGTCATAGACATCGAGTCTCACATAGTTTAATTGCACATAACATGACTCTAGATTCTCCTTATTGCCGGCTCCTCCGTCTTCCACTGCTTGGTTCTCAGCCTCAATGTCGACAAGCTCGGTCTAGTCTTTTTCATTGCAAACTATGGCTGTCAAGTTGTCACAACAGGGTACAGCCGCATCTGATATCATGAAAAAAAATAGCGATGCTATTCATCTTCCTCATCCTCTTTATCCATCATGTCATCCTACATCCTACCATCCGCCGCCACATTATCTCCCACCGCCATCACGTTGCCCGCCGCCGCCACGCTATCCGCAACCACTACCAAGTTGTCGTCCACCATCGCCAAGTTGTCTAAAGCCACTGCCAGACTGTTCGCCGCCACCGCCATGCTGTCCATTGCCACCACATCATCTGCTATGTCTTTCTAATCACCCACGTCATCCTTCAACACGTAAAGATAGTTGTCGGTCAAAATGATCATATAACCGCTAATTTATCACATTGGGGTACAAATACCACCAAAGCTCGTATCTTGAAGAAATAGTGAGACTTTTTATCTTCCTAATCATTTTCCTTTGTTAGGTTCTTCATACATCAATAAACAAGTTCATCATAACCTTAATTATCAGTTTATCACTAACTAAAAATTAAAAAAATTATAAACATCAACACAAACTCTAAAATTAAAAACAATTCATAACAATTTCTTCATAAATCAATAAACAAGTTAACATAACCTTAATCATTACTAACTAATCACAAAATTACTAAATAATTCGGATTAAATAAAAAAAATTATAAACATCAACACAAACTCTAAAATTAAAAACAATTCATAACAATTTCTTCATAAATCAATAAACAAGTTAACATAACCTTAATCATCACTAACTAATCACAAAATTACTAAGTAATTCGGATTTAATACAAAAAAAATTTTAAACATCAACACAAACTTTAAATAAAAACTACATTCATGCTCACTAACTAGTCACAACTATCAATTTATAGTTAATCTTCTAGAATCATCAACAAATTTCAAGATTTAAACTCAAAATCATCAAAAAACTAAAAAAGGACGGGAACCTCACCGGGAAAGGCAGGATCCGGCGGGAAATAGGAATAAATGGCTGTGCTGGCGTCGGGAAGGGGCCGGTTTGGCGGGATCCAACCGGGATCTGGGAAAAAAATGCTTGAGCTGCGTCGGGAATTTGTCTACCTAAAACCGAACCAAATGACAACTTTCAAAGGGGATCCGGCATTTTATAGCCGATTTTTTTTTAAGTGAACCGGACCGAGAAGTGGGAACCGGGTTCCTTCCCGGATCCCGGTCCGGTTCCCCCGGAATCACCGGAAAATTCCGGTTCTGGTGGTTCCGGTGCCGGGTACTTCAAAAAAGGGGGAACCGGACCGGTTCCCGTCTGGTTCCCCCGGGATTTAAATCCTTGATCTAAAGAAGATTTACCATAGAAAGTACGTGTCTTTTAACGTTAAAATATGGAAAAATATCGATAGTATCCTTGTGTTAAATTAATATGTGTGATTTATTCTCTCCGTTTTTTGAAATATGAAACATCTCCATTCAATTTAATATAAATGACATATAACTCCACTAAAAATATGTTTCACTAATATCACATTTTTCGTTTATTTTTTACAAAAAAAAAAAAAAAATTAAAGCCATCTTCGCTAGACAATACGTTGGCATATTACAGCTACGCGGAATAAAATAAAAAAAGAAATACAATCCAACAGGCTATTAACATAGAAAATATCGTCAATAACTGTTCCAAAATAAACCAGAGAAGTAGTTTTATTCTTCAGCATCGTGATCACCTGAGCATTGTCGGACTGGACCGCCACCTCCCTATGCCCCACTTCCAATTCATGTTGGAGACCAATAAGCACAACCCTTGCTTCCGCTGCCACTACGCTAAACGAGCTCGATATGGGGTCAATCATGGCCGAAATAACTAGACCATTCGAATATCTGATAATCACCCATGCGCCGACTTTACCTCGTACATAGTCGGTCGCTGCATCAACTGAGACAACTACCCAGCCCATGGGAGGAACTGGCCATCTGGTAGTTTCTTTACGCTCTGGTCTAGCAGGTTTAGTCGCGGTATAGGCTTCACGGAAGTCACTCGGAAAGTGAAGCACCCGTTCTACCATCCTGTGAGGTTCGTCCTTACGGCCCTGGAAAATGGCCGAGTTTTGAAGATTCCAACTCTGCCATAGGAGCATCAGCAGCCTCTCCAATCCCGTTCTCCTGCCATCTCCCCGACGGTCCCCAGCACCCAATCAATTTCCTCCGGTTTGCCCTTGAATGGCACTTAACTAGCGGCCTTCCAGAAACGAACCGAGTCGTGACATCGAACCAGAGCATGCATGCTTGATTTCGATTTAATGCCACACCTCTCGCATAAGCTTTCCCGCGTAATGTGGCGTCTCGCCAAAGACACTTTCACTGGCAGCCATTCCTTGCCCAACTTCCAAACAAATGGTTTGACTTTCGGAGGTATCTTTAAGCCCCACAAAAGTTTTCACTATTTTTTCATAATACTTGTGTCCGATGTTCCTTCTTGCACCCATCCACTACGAGCGACATGATAGGCTGATCTAATAACTGAAAATTCTTCATCTGGCGAGTAGTTCCAAACTCGGTCGTCTTCCGGGTTTAATCTAGAGGACGGGATCCAGAAAATCTCTTGCGCCTCATCATCGCCTAACAAAGTGGTGACAAACTCCTTGTCCCAATTACCATTCCCAAGCTTTAAATCCACCACTCGGAGACCAGCTGGAATGAACGGTGGATTTAAAAGTTTAGAATTATCGGCTCGTGGAATCCATCGGTCCTCAACGATCTCCACACTTTTTCCATTCCCCACTCTCCATCTAGAGCCTTTCTCAATAATACTCCTTCCCCAAATAATTCCTTGCCAAATATTTGAACTTGAACGAGATGTCGAAACTCTCATAATATCTGTGTAAGGGAAATACGAAGCTTTAAGGACACGGTTCGCTAACAACTCGGGATGTCGTAATAGGCTCCAAACTTGTTTAGCCAGAAAAGCTTGATTAAAAAAGGTGATGTCACGAAAACCCATACCTCCCTCAGATTTTGGTTTACAAAGCTTAAACCACGCACCCCAGTGGGTTTTCTTCTTCTCGATCATACTACCCCACCAAAACTTTGCCATAAGCTTTTCAATCTTGCGGATCAGACTCATCGGGAGTTTGAAAACACTCATGACAAAGTTTGGGATTGATTGGATAGCCGATTTAATAAGTACTTCTTTTCTAGCTAACGAGAACACCGACGATTTCTAACCTTTAACCTTATTCCACACTTTCTTCCGCACAAACTCAAGTATATCCTTCTTCATGCGACCGACCACTGTGGGGAACCCTAAGTAAAATTCATGGCACTTGGAATGCATGACACCCAGCCTCCTCGCGATCTCCTTGCTCATAACCTCGCTCACATCCCGACCAAAACAGATCTTAGACTTGTCATAATTCACCATTTGCCCCAAGCAGCAGCATAAGCCTAGAGAGTAGAGTTTATCACTAGCCCCTCGTCGATCGTAGCTTTGACAAAAACAAAGCTATCATTGACGAATAAGAGATGCATAACTCGAGGTCCTCCAGCCCCGAACCGAATACCACGCAGGATACCTTCTTCCTCCTTTTTTCTGAAGCATACCGGAGAGCCTATCAGCCACAAAGAGGAAAAGAAAAGGAGAGAGAGAATCTCCCTGTCTCAAACCTCTCTGAGGTGTAACCGAACCGACAAGGCTGCCAATAATGTTGAACTTGAACTTCACCGACGTAACACATTTCATCACTTTCGCTATCCATTGTGGCGCATAACCCAAACGACCCATCATAGCTTTGAGAAAGCTCCACTCTACTGGATCGTACACTTTAGATAGGTCGAGTTTTAACGCCGCAACATCTCCATTACCAAAGCGACCACACTGCATCGTGTGAATACTCTCATACCCTGTTATGATATTATCATGAATATTACGGCCTCCGAAATCCTTAACCGACCTCGGTTCCTTTACCTTAGGGATAAGCGAAATAATAGTCTCATTGAGGATACCTGGCACCGCCTCAGAATTCCGGATATCAAGTCACATCGATGAGAGCTTCTCTCCTACGATCCTCCAGTAGCGTTGGTAGAATAAGGCCAAGAGACCATCTTTCCCCGGAGTTTTTAGAGGGGCCATCTTGAATACCTCACGTCTAACCTCCTTGCTCGAAAAAGGCATCAACAGTTCTTCATTCATCTCTGCCGAAATTCTATGCTCAGAGTCGTTGATCACAGATGCGATCCGGTCCGGTAAAGGCTTGGAAGAACTGAAAATTCCACCAAAATAGTCCACCACAGCCTTGCTGATTTGTTCTTGATCTTCGTCCCAGCCACCATTCGAGTCCCACAACCCTTTGATAGCGTTCTTCTTTTTTCTTAGTGATGCTTTTACGATGGAAGAAGCGTGTGTTACGATTGCCCCCTTTGAGCCACTCCATCTGACTCCGCTGGTACCAATACTTATCTTCATTGTCCGGTAAAGCCTCAAGGTTCTTCTCCTCTCGTCGAACTTCGTCAACCGATGCCACCATCAAAGACGCATTCAGCCTGTTGACGACATATTTTTGTACCTCGATTGCATTTCGAAGTTTTCTAAACTTACTCCTTCCCCACTGACCAAGGGACTCGCGCACATTCCCTATGGATTTAAAAAAATCTTTCTGACCATATTCCCCAATTTGCCACGCTTTAGAAATTAGGTCCTCGCACTCCTCGTCGTTGCACCAAGCCTCCTCAAAGAAAAAACGCCGAGACCGTTGCTCATTCTTCTTCACTGTTTGACAATAGCAAAATAGGGCGATGGTTAGAGCCCCAGAACTCCAAATGTTTTACCACGCCTTTCGGGAATAACTCGTGCCACTCCAAATTGGCCAAGCACATGTCCAGCATTTCCAGGATTATGTTAATCTGATTCAGACGGCGCCAAGTAAAGCATTCCCCAACGAAAGGAACCTCCTCGATCCCGCAGTCCCCGATCACTCTTTTGAACCTTGTGCTCCATCATCATACATCTTCATGGAACTTGAGCCATTCATAAACTTACTACGCTTCCCCAGATCTGCATACCTCCCACTCTAATGCGCCTCCAAAGAAACTCCTTTGTATTTACGGTCAGTAATTCCGGTCACTGCCGCACTCCCACGTGCTAACTCAACCCTCAACCAGTCTCCAAATGCTAGAGATTCAATCCTATCCGGAATTAAAATTTTCAAAGTCGGAGAATCGCAAGAACGCGCTTCATGACCCATCTTGCCGCACCTGTAGCATATAAATGGAAAGCGTTTAAATTTGAATGTCACCCACACCTTCTTTCCATCATACGGGACAAACCTCCCCGGGCATATCAGACCGTTCACCGGAATATCAACCTGACATCGAACGAAGTTTTTAAACAATGCTGATTCCAGGCTTTCCAGTTTTAGGTCGACGACTTTGCATGCCGCTTCCGCTATCCTGCTTACATTCTTCTTAGTCACCATTGGAGGAGGAATTCCAACGATCCGTATCCAAAGACATAAGAAGTCAAAACAAAATTTTCTTCCAATTCCAAATCAGCAAACAAATAAACATCCATAAAAATTTAGGAGTAGAAAGAACAAACTATTATTATCAACATTTATATTTATAACCACCATGTTGTAGCGCCTTTTCCGTTTTGCCAGTTTCAATTAAATAAACATGATCTCATTTAGCTGTAACATAACAAAAGTCATTATTCTTTTAGGGTTTAGTTGTACTTGAAATATCAATACGCTCGAGCCACTTTCAGACGTAAATTTTTGGTAAATAGCCAACGTTCGGTATATGAAAATAGTTATTTACCAAACGTTGGTTATTTAGCAATGTCAAACGTTTAAGTTGGTTATTTTCCTAAAAACAAAAAATTAATCCATTCGATATTAAATTTTACTGATAAAAATAAATTAATCGAAAAAGAAATACTTGAATAAAAAATAAAGCTAAAAAAATTAAATTAACAAATACATACACTAAAATATGCTTTAAAATTCATAGATATAGAAATAATTTCAAGCAAGTAGAGTATAGGTTGGATACTTAAAAATCATACCTTAGGCCATCTCCAACCGATCACTCTATTTCTCACTCTATTTATCACTTTATTTTTCAGTAAACAGTGATTTCTCTCCAACCGAACTCTATTTTTCACTCTATTTTTATCCCCCCCTTATCTCTTATTTATACTTATACCCCTATATTTTTTTTATTATTACTAATTAGATAACTTAGAAGAATTATGATAATGAGTAAAATATTACTCTATAAATTAATTATAATTATAAATATAAATACACATTAAATAAAATAAAATTTTATTTAATAAAAATCACAACACTAAAAATAAAATACAACACAATTAAAATTAAAAAAAAATTACAACACAACTCAATTAAATAAAGTAAAACAAGCTACAACACAACAAATAAAAGTAACTTTAACACAAACAATTATGACTCGGAATTATAATGCTTTCAATCGTCATTGACTCTCCTATTTTGACGTACTCGTCTGTGGCATCTGCCGGAACACCGTATGCCAGCATCCGAAATGCAGCTGTTATCTTTTGAAGGGGTGGCAAACCAAGTTTGCCAGCGCGATACACCCGTTGCTCGAAGTAGTTGTCATGACCTTGAACAGCATCCTTTATGCGGAGGAATAACGACGAGGACGAATTAGTATTCATTTTGGGAGATAAAATGAGAGAATGTGTATTAATATATTCATAATAGAATGAGTGTGTGTATTAAAACTCATGTGAGAACGAGTTGAGAAACGTGAGAATCTATAAGTGAGTAGTCAAATCGCGTCGGAACGAGTTGAGAAACGTGAGAATCTTGCTATTAATATTGCCTTCATAAGTTGTAATTTCACCACATCACTCACCTTACTAAAAAACTGTCTAGAGCTTCTAATTACTTTCGAGATGAAGACAAACTCCTTTGTCGGGTTTACATGGAGATTTCGCAAGACCTAATCATCGGTATATACCAATCATCCGATCAGTTTTGCACTCATGTTGCGGAAGCTTACAACGGCGGCAAAAGTCCGGATTCAGAGATGCATTCAACGCGATCAATCCAGTGTCGTATTCAAGTGATTGAGAAAGCTACAAGGAAGATGCATGCATGCATTCGACAAATTGAGAATAGACACCCAAGCGGTGCTTCAACTGGAGATTTTGTGAGTATTATAGTTTATTGTTTTCTCACAATTAGATTTGTACTAACCATTGTTTTATCAACTCTCAGATGGATCAAGCTAAAGTATTGTTTTCACAAATTGAGAAAGCTACAAGGAAGATGCATGCATGCATTCGACAAATTGAGAATAGACACCCAAGCGGTGCTTCAACTGAAGATTTTGTGAGTACTATAGTTTATTGTTTTCTCACGATTAGATTTTTACTTAACCATTATTTTATCAACTTTCAGATGGATCAAGCTAAAGTATTGCCTTCACAAGATGAAAAATTCAAGAAAGATTGGAAGTTTGATCATGTGTGGAACATTATTAAGAATTTTGAAAAATTCCAAGATGGAGCCTCAAGTGCAAGACAAACATCTCGAGGTTCATCTTGTCCACAAGAGTCAGAAAATCCAACTCCTGAATCTGCTAGACATCCATCTCCTCCTGAGCGGCCGATTGGGGTGAAGAAAGCCAAATTAAAAAAAATGGATGATGGAATAATATCTAGAATTAGTGGTATTGAGGAAGGAAATAAAGAACTTCTTGAACAATTGAAGAAGACAAATGCAATCAGGCAACGCCACTTGGAATATCATTGTTGTTTTTTAAAATATTGTTGTTTTTTAAATTATGCAAAATAATAAATTTTATATAAATTAAATAATTTTATGGATAAATATTAAATAATTATATAAAATTTGGGCATTTTGGCAAATAAAAAAAAAAGCAGTTAACAGCGTAGCGTTGCACTGTTGTAAAACAACATTCCACGCTATTATAGCGTGGGAGATACAACTCAAGTGGAGCGCTTAGCGCTCCATTGGAGATGGTCTTACTCATATACGTATAATTTTTAATGGGCAATACCTGTATAATTTTTAATAGGTAATACATGTACCTTACCCATTACATATTTACGCGAATAAGATTTTACCTTTGGTGGGTAAGATCTTGCGGATACGTGGGTATATAAGTAAAATTGTCATCCCTAGTCGAGAGATTGAGAGTACAGATTTTTCCTATATTTTTTGTTTTCTCAATGTCTTAGTCTCAACAAAAGTATTTCTGAAATTTGACATTGTTTATTGCAAAAAGTCAAATGTATCACCACATATATAAATTAAGTCAATTATAATGTTGATACCACAAAATGCTTGTGGGATTCCCAATAGAGCTATTAAAACAGATTGGTGTTTGCAACTTATTTTGAACTTTGAATGGAGTCAAGGAAAACGGAATGATTTTGATGTTAATAGTTAGCTACGGTTTCATTTCTTCATCCCAAATGAAACCTATTCAGGTTTATACATAAATCCATGCCAAGGTGTTATACATTAAAAGACAGATTCAAGACACCGAACTATAGCTCTATTACATGAACCAAATTGGGTTGAAAAAAAAAACCGAAAGAAAATGGTACGTCTTCATACTATCATATATGAGAAGTTATATGCACGAGTCTTCTACTGTATTTTTTATTATTTAATCGAGTCTTCTACAATCAAAAGTTCAAAGTTATGACTTTACAATCTATCCATGCCGTAATTCACACTGGACTGGTCTTGAAAATGAGATTGTAAAAGATCTCCGTATCTCGGGTGTGATTTGTTTAATCAAACGGGGATACCTGTGCGTTGACAAAAAAAATAAAAATAAAAATCAGAAATTCAGTTGTAACGGCCCAAGAACTTCACACTCCTAGTACAACAAGCTTTTGTTGGAATGACAACTACTGATAGTGTTTGATTCAAGGAATGTACGTCATAAAGCAATAAACAGTTTCTTTTAAAGGAGAAAACTGGAGATTCATTACGCACCATGATCTGGTGCTCAATTGATCAAACTGCTCCAGTATGAACACAATGCAAGCTTGTCTTAACGATGTAGCATTGAAAGCAATCGATAACTCGTACATAGGTGAAACATTTTCAACAGTTATATCCTGCAGAAAGGAAGAAAAAAAAAATAGAAAACCATCAGAAGGGAAGGATTTAGATAAAGGAAAAAAGAAAGACGGTGAAAAGCTTACCTGAGCAATGGTATACTCGCAGAGACGCTTAAGTCCCTCCACGAGATATTGATCTGCAGCTCTCAGTACATCCTGAGCAATGTCCCGTTCAATGTGTACACATCCTGTGTATATATATCTACGGCCAGAAAAACCAAAAGGAAATACGCATAAGTCACCGCTAAAATAAACACGAAAAATGAAGTTCGGAATGAAATAATCACACAGGCATACCTCATCATCAACTCAAAAACATCCCATCGTATGTTTGGAATCTCTACATCCTTGGCAGTTCTCTCCTGCCAAAACAAAAAAAAAATTTGAAATGATTAATATATGGAATCATTTTGCTGAATATATGTTGACTCAATAATCGGAGATAAATTTACACTCACTCTATAACCACCATCAAACATTGCACGAAACGCATCGGACGAGGCAAGCAGGCAGATTTTGTGAGCATAGAACTGCTTACCTGATACAACAAAAGAAAGCTTTAGTATAAGCCTCCAAGCTAAAAGAGTAAATTGTTTAATTACAATATACATGAAGTCCTTTAAACGAATATCAATGCTAAAGCTCATGAAATGGAAAGCCACCTTCAATTAAGAATGTGACGTCCGAAAGCATGGCATTATTTACATATTGCTCGCCCAAGTACACCTGAAAAAGATTATGTGAGATAAAGAAACACGTTTGACTTGCAGAAAATCAGTTTATCTTGAGTTAATAATATATTTCTTTTTATCTGCCGGTATGGACAGCAATGCTAACAAGCATGCAAGTTAAAAATAGACCTGCGAAGTTGGTGACAGTGGAGCTGCATCAGTAGGAGAAATTGAAGTATCTCTTGTAGCCAGCTTGAACAAGGCCAAAGAAGCATATCTTTTGTGTTTGATGCCACCAGACTCGAGAAGCTCTATCAATAAATCTAACCCTGTAGGAATTAAAGGAATTTAGCAAGATGGAACTTGACTATTCAAATCAATGTGATCAAGACTTTGAATCTCATAACAAGTCTTTCACTTCTGATTTGATTGGTTAATCATTATTTGTTTTAGTGCTTTTGATACAGGTTTATAATAACTGAAAGATATTGTAATGATCTTTACCTAGCTCAGAAGCAACACCAAATGGGCGTACGAAACCCCACTAAATGCATAAACTAAAATAGAGTATATCATTCTAACAAAGTTAATAGCCTACCATTGTTATCAACGAAGATAGTCTTCCGGTCACCAGGAGCACAAACATGAGCAAGAGATAACGCCACTCGTTTTCTGATGGTTATTTCTGGACCTCGCATCAGATATAGTAGATGATTTAACACCTGCAAAGTGAAGAAACAAGAAAGGAATTGAAATCTATTAAATCTTTTTTTTTCTTCTTTCAGAAAACGCGATATAATGGCAACTAGATTTTGCGACACACAACGAATATGAATATGTACATCGATTGATAATATGATCAAGTACAAAATGCTAAAGCCAATGTGGAAAGAGTATGCATAAGAGCTGAAATCGTGAGAAACTCACCCTCCCATGGATCTTTTCCTCTAATCGTTTCAGAGTTTTTGCTATACAGTCTTTAGTTGGCTACAAGCAAATAAATAAATGAATGAATTAAGATATATATAACAAAATTACTTTGATGGCCAATGCTGAAAAGGAAATTATTTAACCAATACACAAGCGGCAACTAATAAGGTAATAAAACTGTACTTGGGCATTGAATTCTGCATCTTGTAGTTTCTGAATGCCTCCAAGCTTCACAAACTCAGCAACATTATCCTGGAAGAGAATTCCCAAATTAGTTTCAGTACTCTATGACATGCTCCGGTATAATTTCATACTGTTTTCATAACATTTTCCATCTTAATCTCCATTATTTATAGGCTAATATAACTTCTACTAGTTAATATATAATCCCCTCTAATTAACTCTTATTACTGTTATAGCCTAAAAATTCTAGATGCTAACACTCTACATCTATTGAAGTAGAAGTACGAAGAACACAAATATTTGAAACATACGTCTAAAGAAAATTAAGATAAATATTTTTACCTCATTATCTGCAAGACCATATAGAGCAAATGCAGCATTGTGCTGTAACAGTGCATTTTTTGAATCAACGAGTTTAAGGAGAGGCCCCATGCCACCACCATAAACAATGCCTGCTTGGTTGTGTGTATCCTACAGTGATGAACAATCTATCCAGTCAGGTTCTGTTCATCCCTTAACCATAACAATGTTTTACTGGAAATTGTCTACTACCTAAATTATGTAACTAGATAAATCTTTTAGACCTGCTTAACTTAACAAATAATTTGCGAACATTTTAGTGTGTTCGATTGTTGGATTCAATGATTATTTCCTTTAGTTTCTTGTTAAATTAGACTAGGTAAATATACATGTACAGTTTTTTATTTGTAATAATAAATATGTAAAAGTAGGTCAGATTAGAAATAAAACATCTGGTTCTGGGACAATTCAAGAATTTGCTAATTTGAAATGTGGAACTCTCCTGTATGCCTAAAGGAGATTAAGTAAGAACCTGGGTTAGCCTCCCGATTGCAAAAGCTGCCATCTCCTTCAGTTGTGAATCTGAAGACTGAAGCATCGCAAGCAATGGCTTCACAGCTCCCCTTTGTACAATGTGAATCTGTTACAATATCAATGACAAATCACATAAGAAAGAACACAAGCGAAATACAGGAAAAGAAAATAGAAAACCAAAACATCTCTGATCACCTTGCAATCCGAATCTGCTGCGGCAAATTGGCCAAGTAGTAAAGCTGCTTCTCTTTGGCTCTCCGTACAACTAGAGCTGTCATCAAAGCCCTTATTATAATTATGTTCAAGAGCTTGATGGTCATAGCACATTCAACAAAGCACAGAAGGCAATCACTGGGGTCGCTCTAATATTTTTTTTATAAGTTCCAAATTCGTCTTTACAAAAATAATATATCTTCAGCCACACATCTTAACTTCTAGTTCTATCACTATGTAATTCCATTTCAAATAAGATAAGTGCAAATGGTTTACAATTGAGTAGCAGGTAACACTGAGATAAGTCAAAATCTGGTTATTTACCTTAGTAGCCCAATCACAGGCTGTAATGCACCAGCCAGGATAACTTCTTTCTTAATATCAGGGGACGAGTGGACAAGATTACCAATCACGCCAACCTGCAAAACTTCATTACTTCAGATAATGCTCAAAGACGAACCATCAAAATATAATGGGGGAAAAACATGTGGCAAGTGCAAACCGCTTCATAGTGTATGGCGGAATCATCAGACATAAGCATTAGGACAAGGGTAGGTAATGCATTGCATGCCAAAATCTGCAACACATAAACTCGATTTTCATCCAGGAACGTTGGATATATCTTCCAGCAACAGAACATGTGAAAGGGTATTAGCTTTTTTTTTCATACCTGTTTTTTGTTGTCGTCCATCTTGAAAGCGAGGGTCCGAATGGCCGCCGCAGAAGCTCTCTGCACCTTTGCGTCTGGGTAGTCAAGAAGCTCAACGAGAGGAGGAATGCCACCTTCAATTCTACACAAACAAAAAAAGACATACACAACATAATCAGCAATTCCAGGAGAGTTCGAGGCTGAAACACAAATAAATTTACAAATCAAAGGAACAAACCTGACTCTTCTTTTTATGGCGCAATTTTCATGAACGAGATTGCTGATCGCATCGGCGGCTCTCCTCAAAACTCCACTCACTGCTCGAGAGCTAACGCCATTGTCTCGGATCTTTAGCAGCTCGATTAAATGCGACAAAGCTCCAGAGTCAACAATGCGCTGTTGATACTCGGACTGTTTGACACAGTTAAACATTGGATACATAAATCACGCATACTTCTCCAGTACATCAGAATTGAAAGCAGAAAAGGCAAGCAGTGAATTTACTTTATCAGAAATTAACCCGAGCGCAAGTGCACATGCTTTCTCCACTTCAAACTCGTACTTAATAGCTTCTGCTCCGTCGGCGATCTGAGGCGTCGGCGGCTTCAAGCGTTCGACCAGAACCGGAATGGCTCCACAATCCACTATCGAGTCCACATGATCCTCTGCAGAGAAAACCGCGGGTTATCAGTTTTCCAGAACCGATAAATGAAGACCGATTAATTACAGGATTCGGTTTGGGACGAAACCAGTACCGTTCTTGGCAACCGCGCAGAGAGCGTGAGAGGCTCGCTTGGCGGCGGCGCGATCTTCCGGCGCGGCGGATTCGAGGGATCGGAGGTGAGATCGGATATTGGCGAGCAGATCTTGGTCTTCGTCGTCGTCGCTGTATTGATGGAGGGAAGGGATTTTTAGAGGCCGATCGGATTGGTCTTGATGCCCTTGGAACTCTGGCTCCAGCTTCCGCTTCAAGCTCTGCCTCGCGGAGTAGGGTTTAGTCTGATTGCTTTCCATGGCGGCAAATGTGAGAGAGAGAGAGAGAGACAAAGATAGAGAGAAAGGGGGCGATATGAGAAGGGGTGTTTTCTTTTTATAGGACCGTGTTTGAAAGAGCCCGCCAATTTGCCTTTCCCGAATTCTTGTGTTAGCGCTCACTCCCGCTAACAATTTTGGGGATGAATGTTTTATGGTTAAATGGGCTCACTGTTATAAATATAATCAATGTTGTTACTTGTTAAAACTTAAAACTTAAAACTTAAACACGATGTTCATTCAAAAACAAAACAAAAACAAAAAAACATGATGTTTATATTATATTAATTTAATTCCAATAGTATTACACTATATTTTTTAATAAATAAATATAATATTCTAAAAATATATAATAGTCTGATTGACTTAGATTAATATCTACACATGTTAATCTAAAATATATACAATTTAATTCTTTAATATAAATTAATTAAATTATAATATTTAATATTTGCATTAAATTTTACACAAAATAAAATAAATAGTGTTACACAATTTTCATTTAGGATACTATATATGCTTTTAATTTCCATTTGTACAATTTTGTTTATTAATAATGAATAAATAAATATCTACTTAGTAGAATCTTTTTTTTCTATAATTTTGTATAACTTGTGACTCAACCCCACAATATCTTCAATAGGTGTTGATAGAAATTTAGATATAAATTTGAGTATATTTTTCTTTGATAGCATATCTGTTTGGATAAAAATTTAGACGATATCATTATTTCTAAAAATATCATAAGTATCTATTGTGTTTAATCGAAATATACGATTTAGACCTTCAGTTTTCAGAAATATCAGGTATATTCCTTCAGTTTAATATAATTACAATATTTTTCCCTTACAAATATGTTATATTACAAATATCACCATTTTCCTTTATTTTTTACCAAAAAAAAAAAATTTGAACTCCACAAAATAACCTTAATGAAATAATTTTTTATTTTCTATTCTATATACAAACAAAATTAAATTAAAAAAATTTATAAAAAGTTAAGGATTTTTTTTTATAAAGAGAGGTTTTAATTTTTTTTATATAAAATAGTAAATAAATATTTATTCTATTAAGGGTAGTTTGGGGAGTTCAAATTTTTTTTTTTTAAATAAACGAAAAGGGTGATATTTGTAATATAACTTTTTTTTATGGGAGGTATATGTCATTTATATTAAACTGAAGGGATATGTCTGAAATTTATAGAAATAGAAAGGATAAATCTCGCATTTCGATTAAACACGAGGGATACTCTTTATATTTTCCCTTTCTAAATTTGAGTATTTACTTTTGTGCTGGAATTGTTTTTAGTGTGATGTGGCTATCTAGCCACTTTAAAGTTTGAGTTTAGCAAAATAGTCAAATTTTTCAAAGTTGAAGCAAAATAGTCAAATTTTTCAAAGTTGAAGCAAAATAGCCATAAATTGACAAAACCTCCAAAATACTCACACTCCTTTATCTTCTCTTCGCTCAGTAATCCCTCTGCAGATTCACCGTCGTACAACCATGGAAGAGACTCTGTCTATCTCCAAGCTCTCGATCGCCGTTGAACTTGCTCGCACCTCCCACTACTCGAGGAAGCTTATGGTTAACTATTATTCCCTAACTTCACAACCACTCTCGCGAACTTTTGCGGCGGTGACTCTCCAGCGAGTGGCAGCGGAAGCACATTTGATGCCAACGTGGTGATGGTCCTCTCGATCTTCTATGTGCCCTAATTTGCTCGCTCGGCCTCAACTCCATCGTTCGATGTGCTCTCCGATGCTCCTCCATCGTTGTCGCCCCAAACAAGCAAAGTTGTTTGTGTTCGATCGCCGTCGGAGATCGTCGTCGAGTTTTTATGCATCTTCTTCTTCTGATTTATCGCACAGTGGATTAAAATTTTTTAAAGCAAGATTACATTTTTTGACATCTTATTCTTCTTCCTTTTATTCTTTTGATTTATCGCACAATGGATTAAATTTTTTGAAAGCAGGATTAAAGTTTTTGACATCTTCTTCTTCCTTTTCTACTTTTGCGTTATCGACGAGAGGATTATATTTTTGAAATCAGGATTCAATTTTTTTAAAATAATTAAGGGTATATTAGTACTTTTATATTATAAGTGGATATTTTGCATCAACTTGTGAAATCTTGGCTATTTTACTAAACACTAAGTTTGAAATGGCTATTTCATACAAAAAAAATCCTTGTTTTTATTCATTTAGACTGAAAACATACCATGAGAAGCTATATGAGTGTCGGTTCTCTAAAATAAATATAAAGTTACATTTATGGTTATCGTTTTATTTTGTTGGGAATTATCGTGATTCACTAATGCAGACAAAAAAAATCTTAAACAATTTATATTTTACGAATAATAGGTCTAATTTATATATTAATTAAACTATTGATGTACTACTATTGGAAACTAATAAGAATAAATAAATAGGAGGATTAAAAATAACTCACATGCAATCTCGCTATTTAAATTTTCATGCCCATTGACAATCTTCAAGATCTTCGGGATCCTTGAGTTCTTCGTTGTGTATCAACAGTAAGTATAATAAGTCGTTCTCCGGATGCATAAGCACCAAGGCATGGGCTAACTCTCTTGCCTCACAATTACTCCGACAAGATGTCGGTAACAAGATGTCGGAATAATTTTCACTCTTTCAGGAAGTGTAATGAACGAATTCTCTCAAATTTGGAAAGAAGAATTTCGACCACACTTATAGGGAAGGGGCTACACGTTTTCAAAGAGCGGAAAAGTGTGTTGTCATGGTCATTTTCCATCAACCATATGTCCCCTATTTATAACTTTTTTTAACTTGCTATGTTTAGATTAACCAAAAGAGTAACTTTCTTGATTTTATTATAATCAGTATAAGACAGTATTCTATGAATAGAATTAGTCAAATATCTCCAATATATTTGTAATATATATATATAATATTTAAATCATATATAATCTTTATTTATTTCTCACATTCTAATAAATTATTTCTCTTAAATATTCTCATTAATTAATATATCATTTGTTTTTCACAATAAATATATTACAGAGTGCTAGCCTAGTCCCTACCCAAATCCGCATAAAAGAAACTCGAAAAATAAAAATTACAGAGTGCTAGCCCAGTCTCTACTCAAATCCGCTAAAGAAAACTAATTAAACTCATTACTAGAAAAAAAAAAAAAAAAAAAAAAGCCATAGAGCGATACAATGGTTTAAATTATCAATAAGACTAGGTAGGGTTGCATATCTCGTTGTTGAAGATCACTTTGTTTCAGGTATTCCATAAACACCAACACCTTGACAACACCCCAGTCTTCACCGCCGCGACCCATTTGGAATTACGCCTTGGCGAGACATGAGGTTGAAACAGTGCCTCGACAGAGACGGGGCAAAAGTTTGTTCCAAAATTTCCGAACAACCTTCGCCAAACTTCAAAGGCTACGTTATATTGCAAGAAAAGGTGTTCGGCGTCCTCGCTTGCTCTTTGACATAACGTGCAAAATTTTGGCGAGAGCGAAATATGAGGATTCAGCTTTTGGACCATGACGATAGTATTCACTCTCTTAATAGTTCTTTCAAATGCCTACTATTGCTCCTTCGATTCTTGTCGCCGCCGAAAGAGACTTCCTACTTATAATTCTTAGGCGATTGAAAATATAAATCAAGGCGTCATAACCAACATTTTTTAGAATTTCCGACGATAAACTTTATGCCCCCGAAACTATGCCCCCGGAACTTCCGTTTCTGTTGCTGGGTAGACCGAAACTTCTTATTGCGATGGCAGACCAAAAGCGACAGTAATGAATGGAAGACATTCCTTCCAGTCATTTTCGTTATATTTTATGTTTTTTTATTATTAATTATGAACCGTTAGATTTAAATCCAACGACCCATACTACTTTTTTTAAACTAGCACTCGCACACTACACGTGTATTAACTACGAAAATTCGTATTGAAAATTTGATCGGCTTGTGAATAACACCGTATTAAATGCGTATTAAAAGAAAGAAAAGAAATATCAATTGATAACACCATCGACCTCTACCTGCACATATGTAAATTTACCATAATTAACATAAATTAACAAAGCAGCGGAGATTAACAAAAAATTAGAAAGAAATAAGAAAACGCTCGAAAAGAATTTTTTTTAAAATTCTAAATATATACATGTGTATTAATTTCGAAAATTTTGGTTGATAAAACGTGGGCTACAAGTTTTGTAAGCAAATTCTAGTAGAGGATATTATAGTAATTAACATATTACATAATTAAGAAACGTCATCATTTTTTGGTAGAGTGAAAATTTAGACGAAACGTTGGCTTAGATTACAATTTCAACGTTTCAGGTGACTTAGATCGACTAATTTTTCTTAATAGAATCTGGAACTCGGAGTGACTCGGTATATGATTCTGGTCAAATTCTAAACTTATTACAGACAAATACATTAATATAATTCGTGAATCCGATTCCATTAAACATTCCACAAACCCACAAAATAATCTATTCAACGGTCAACCAGACCACAATAATTTACAAAGACTTTCCTAATTTCAATTTTTCAAATGATCGCTCATGCAACGCACGTGCGTTCAAAAGAGATAAGGTGCAATAGAAAGCTGCCCAACCAAATCTAACAGCCATGACTTGATAAGGCTGTCTTTGTCACTCCAAATATCCTCAAATTTCTCCGGATTCTCAGTCTCCGAGAGAGAGGGAGGGTGGAAAGAGCACAATTACCATGGTGCCCCTCCTCTTCTCCTCCTCGCAGGCTCGCTACGCCACACAACCTCTACTCCTCCTCCTCTCTCCCCTGCAAACCCACCGCCGGCGACCTCACCGTCTCCGACTCATGCGACGCCGCCACGTCACCACTCCGGTCTCATCCCAAGCCCCGCAGGTCCCGGCGCCGAGAGAGAAAGAGCCTCTGCGGCCGGGGACGGTGTTCCCCGGCGGCTACAAGCGACCGGAGATTCGGATCCCCAGCCTCGTCCTCAACCTCCACGCGCGCGACGCTCTCGACGATGCCGTCCTGAGCCTAGTCGACCGCGCGGTTTCGAAATCGGTTGGAATCGTTTTGCTCGACGGCGACGATGCCTCCGGCGGCGAGGTATACGAAGCCGCCTGTAGGTTGAAGTCGCTCGTCAGGAATCGAGCTTACTTGCTGGTCTCCGAACGCGTTGATATCGCCGCCGCCGCAAATGCTAGCGGAGTTTTGCTCTCCGATCGAGGTCTCTTTCTTTGGCGTTACTATTCTTCTAGTTACTATGCTCTGCATATCATTAATCGAACAAATCCGGTTCCAGTTCATGAATTTTGAGGAAACTTGTGAACTAGGTTTACGAGGAAAAGAAATGCTTTTTTTGTTTGTTTTCGTATTTAGAACTTTAAGCATAATTTGAAAGGAAAACAAATTAGTTTGCCTAGATAAGAGAGTATATATAGGTTTTTTGGTCTTTTAAGCGAGGGATATTAAATTTGCACCCAAATCTTTTTAGAATCATTGGACTGAGAACGATCAAGAGGGAATGAACAAGTTGAAGAGAATGAAATAATAGAAGCTCTTAACTTGTTACTGATAATCAGATTGTTTATATACATTGTTACATCTGTCGAGTTTGTTACAGCAAAGACAAACTCAAATACAAGCCAGACTAGAGTTACGTAGTAAGCTAATATCGACTAGAATTAACACAAGTAAACGTACACTTCACTTTACATTCCTAATCAGTCTCTGAACTAATTTTATTTCATGTTGAAAATTACATGCAACAAATGTATGTTCAGATCTATAGGATTTTGGCTGGCAACTCTCGATCCCGAATTCAGATCTTTTAGCCCTTCCGATCTTTCTAGAGATTGGCCTAGTGTTTTCTAGCTTGTATTTTGCTTCTTCATAGTAGAAGCTTTCTTTTATTCCCCTTTTTAATATCCTTTTTGAGTTTCTTTAAAAAAAAAAAAAAAATATTACATGCAACTAACCCCTGTAATCGGTGATGATTTGTGAGAAAGTAGACTAAAACTCGTCTAAAGGATTTGAATTTCGTAGGGATGTCGAGATAACTTTCTATTTTCTTTCTGTAGGCCTTCCTGTCATTGTAGCAAGAAGCACGATGATGGATTCGAGATCTGATTCGGTGGTACTTCCACTGGTTGCACGGAAAGTACAATCCCTTGATACCGCTTTAAATGCTTCGAACTCCGAGGGAGCTGATTTTCTTATATATAGTGTCAGTGATGGGTCACATGTGGATTCAATGCCCAACTCTGTAAGAGATGATGTTAAGATACCGATTTTCGTCAGGTTTCCTATATACGGAGAAGACATGCTGGCTAAAGAAGCTTCAAAATGTCTCAAATCTGGTGCTAGTGGCTTAGTTATTTCTGTCAAGGATTTTGAAAAGTACGGTGAAAATGTGTTGAGTACTTTGTTTGACGAGGTAGACCCACCAAGTACCAGGGCCCGGAATGAGTCTTGTGACCCATCGGTTATGTATAATGGATTTGGTGGTAAAGAAATAGTTGCTGGCTTCATCAATTTGGAAGATCGAGAAAAGCAGTTGATAGAAAGAGAAAGATTGGCTTTGCTTGAAGCTATAAATGTCATTAAGAAAGCTGCTCCAATGGTGATCATTTAACTAAACTATTTGGTAGTTGGAGTTGCTCTTAATTTAGATTTTCGATTCTGTTGCTAAATTAAAGTGTTTTTTCTTTTCTTTCTAGATGAACTCAGTCATGGTTTTGTTTGACAGATGGAGGAGGTTTCGCTTCTGGTAGATGCGACTTCTCAAATTGATGAGCCATTTTTACTGGCCATAGTGGTAATTGTGTGCTGTTCCATCGATATATATGGGTATTGTCTCTTATTTTCACATGAGTCCCTTTCTTTTATTTGAAAAAAAAAATTGAACAAAAGGTCAATGTTTTTTCATGCAAAATTGAGGAATTGAGATTTAATCATGAAGAAAGTATGTTGCCATGTGATTTTACATACCTATCAACATAGAACTTGATTTGATTGGTATTTGAGCTTTAAACCCTTGCAAGGATTCTTGTGGCTATCATATTTTAGTTTTCCATGCAAATTCCATCAATATATGTCTGAGATCAAAACTACATCTACTATTTTGGTCAATCGTCATTGTTCTGCATTTGTGGACTCACAGTCCTTATATATGATTATTCGTTTACAATAACATTCACTGAAATCGTATGAAGGTAATTTCCACAGTTAAGACATGAATCTCGGGTGATGATAAAACCCGAAGTGCCAGATGGGTTCAAGCTTCATTTGCTGCCCTTTCCCTTCTCAGTTTCTTTAGTTGATCGTACCGTAACATGACTAAAGCAAGTCTTGAGTTCGTGTTATTTTATGTGTTGCATGTGATTTTTTGCAAATTGTTGAAATTTAGTCCTAAGACATTTTTTTTTTATTTTTTTATTTTTTATGTAGGGGGAATTTAATTCTGGGAAGTCATCTGTTATTAATGCACTTCTAGGAAGTAAATATCTCAAAGAAGGAGTCGTTCCTACAACTAATGAGATCACTTTCTTGTGCTATTCTGAATTGGAGTCTGGTGAGGCACAGCGATGTGAAAGGCATCCAGATGGTCAATATATATGCTATCTTTCCGCTCCTATACTGAAAGATGTAAGTGGTTACTTAAACTAATGGTCTTATTAATTTCTACATGTGGCCCTAAGGGTAGAGGTTCGGCAGTTAGGAAGAGGAAGAGTGCATGTGACCCAAAAAGTAGAGATTATAGGTGCTAGTCTTGGAAGCTGAACCAAAATTTATTGAAAAACCGATCAAATCGACCAACCAAACCAGACCACATTGAAAATGTTGTTTCCCTTATGGTCTTTAATTTCAGAAGTTTTTAGTTTTAGTTAATGCTTTTGCTTCCACTAAAAGACAGTTAGTGTCTTTGGTTGACGAGCTTTTAAGTTGAGCAAGTATACATATGTTCTGCCACACAGAAGGATTTTACAAGTAAATAAGGGGCTACTTATACATCTGTGCTCTAATTCTATCACATTTATAAAAAGTTCCGAGTCCATATTATTAATATCACTTGAAAGATACAATGTCAGGATATCATATTATATTCTTCTAGGCCAGTGATAAAGATTGTTTCAAATGGACCTTATTAGTTTTCTTCTGGAAGCAGATGAACATAGTTGATACGCCTGGAACAAATGTGATTCTCCAGAGGCAACAACGGCTCACTGAGGAATTTGTGCCTCGTGCGGATTTGATTCTTTTTGTTATATCTGCTGATCGCCCTTTAACCGAAAGTGAGGTAATTTTACCTGTTTTTTAAATAATGCATGATTTGCTTATTGTTTTTTCTAGTGTACAAAGGCAATGAATATATAATAAAGTTTCACAAGCTCGTGGAAGCTACATATGCAAATCTTTTTTCCCATCCTAGGAACAATTTACAAGGGATTAAATACAGCGATAGTAGGAACTAAGGAGCGAGATTATTATTATTTTTATTATTATTATTATTATTATTTATCTTTAGTTTTTCATTATCAGTGAACTTACTGTTAGTCTTATCTTATCGGTTCATGGCAACTATTTCCCTTGCAGGTCACCTTTCTTCGTTATATTCAACAGTGGAAGAAGAAAGTTGTCTTTGTCTTGAACAAGTCCGACATTTACAGAAATTCTCGTGAGGTTTGCTAATACATTGATGATAACCAATCTTTTAAATTTCAATTAAGGCTGGTTGAGGGTAATAAAGCAGCATCCTGAATCTGCTTATGGCTTTAACATTCTTATTTATCATGATTTCGCGCAGCTTGAAGAAGCTATGTCGTTTATCAACGAGAACACAAGGAAGTTATTGAATACGGAACATATAATAATATATCCTGTATCTGCACGAGCTTCCCTTCAAGCAAAGCTTTCTGCATCCAAGGAAAATGATGAAATAGCACCATCGATGACGCACTGGAAGAGCAATAAGTTTGATGAACTTGAAGCGTTTATGTATAGCTTTTTAGACGGGTCAACAAGTGCAGGAATGGAACGAATGAAACTGAAGCTTGAAACACCCATTGCAATTGCAGAAAGATTACTGAGTGCTTGTGACATTCGCACGAGACAAGATTGCCAGTATGCTGAACAGGATTTGGTGGCTGTGAATGATATTATTAAGAGTGTAAAGGACTATGCCAATAATATGGAGCGTGAAAACATTTCTTGGAGAAGAAAAGCATTATCGTTGGTGAGTTCATACACACTAAATTTTAGCACATGGCACCAAGTTATATGTGTGCATTGATACGCTAATATAGGAAAGATGAAGCGATATTTTGTTTTCAGGGTTAGTTATGGTAACAAGTTATACCTGTGAATAATATTGCAGATAGATAGCACAAAATCACGGGTGCTGGATCTAATACAAGGTACCCTGCAATTGTCAAATCTTGATCTTGCTGTTACCTACGCCTTTAAAGGAGAGAGTTCCACTACGTTGTCCGCTACGTCTAGAGTACAAAATGATGTATTTGGTCCTGCGCTTTTAGATGCACAAGTAAGTTAATAGATTGATATTCTTGCTTATATATTTCCTTCCTTTTCCTGCAGTGTGGGTGCAGATAATATACTCTCTTTATATGAATAGATATTCCCATGTTCCTGTCGTGTTTTCTTCGTACCGTACAGTGGGCTTCATTTTCTTGATAGTTTATCTCTGCGGATATTTCAATTCCAAAGTTAGTGTTAGTTCACTTATTCCTATTGGGATTGGGATGTCAAATTGGCTCGCAGAATTTACTAGAAGAATATGTGCAATGGTTACAATCAAACAATGCTCGTGAAGGGAAGCTGTACAAGGAATCATTTGAACAGCGTTGGCCTTCAATATATCCAAAGAGGGAGATGCAATTTGAGACATTTGAATCACTTAAAAAGGTTGATGAACTTAGCCTTGGAGTGATACGGAACTTCAGTGGCCTCGCTGCTTCCAAATCGTTTGAGCAAGAAATACGAGAAGTGGTGCGTTTTTTTCTCCTTTAAAACTGTAATATCTGATAAAATTTGAAGCCAAAGTAAACTTAAGCTTGTATAAAAGCAACAGAACTAGGACTTTTTTTTTTTTTGTTTGAAGTGTACAGCACAACTTATCAATCTTTAGTCAATCAAGCTGATATCTTATTCATTGTCAAATTCAGTTTCTGGGAACTTTTGGCGGAGTTGGAGCTGCCGGTTTGTCTGCTTCACTTCTAACGTCTGTTCTCCCAACAACATTAGAGGACCTTCTTGCTCTCAGCCTCTGTTCAGCTGGCGGGTAATGCTTCAACTTCATATTTTTACTTTATGTATTATTTTCTGTCAGCATAATTAAATGTTTGGCATTTCATATACAACATGAAAATTTTGGTCATATTGACCAGAAAAATCTGAGCTTAACTATTGCTGTTTCATTTTCCCAATCATTTTTTCTATTAATCTACTGCAAAGAATTGCGCTTGTCAAAATAGCCAAAAAAATTCGAACTCTTTGGCGATTTAGTTTATATAGTGTTTCTAAATCTCTAATTAATTGTTTGATGATGTCATAGGTTCATAGCGATTTCAAACTTTCCAGCCCGTAGGAAAGCCATGATAGATAAAGTGAACAAGTCTGCGGATGCTTTGGCGAATGAGCTCGAAATGGCAATGCAAAAGGATCTCGCAGAAGCTCTTGAAAGCATGGAGAGCTTTGCAAATATCGTGGCTGAACCTTATCGGGAGGCTGCGCAGCGTAAACTAGAAAACCTGCTTGCAATCCAAGCAGAGATATCGAATGCCGAGAACGAGCTACATAAACTGCAAGTCGAAATTCAGAACTTTCATTTCTCATGACGTCGGATTTAATCTCACTCTTTCTACTGGCAAACGATATCGCCTCTTTGTTTAGTTTATTTTTTAATTTATTTATTTTACCTTCAAAACTTGTAAAGTCATGTTGTATATCAATCAAATAAAAAAGCCAACTGCTTTCGGCCACTTTATTCTAGGTATGCAGAAAATTTAGATGATATTATAATTTGAGGTGAAAGGCTTGTTCAGAAGGTGTGAGTAAGGATGGCATTATTAATCGATACTTGTTTACCCGTCCGTTATTTGTTCGAAACGGTTCGAGTAATACCCATTCGAAATGGGTTAAACGGGTAATATTCGTTAACATTCAAACGGATACGGGTACAATTTTTTTTTACCCGATTCGTTATAATTTATTTTTGACAAATTAGTTACTTTCCAACTTTTCACATTTCATTAAATTATTTGTGTTGTGACTATGAATTTTAAGTTGCTTTAGTATTCCCACTTTAAATTATATTTTGACAGTAAATTGTAGTTTTTAATTTATATTTAGACTTTTTAATGGTTATTTTTTTTATATTTTATTTTCGAATTGGGTAAACGAGTAACGAATATTTAAATTTCACACCCGCTACTCAGAAGACATTACTCGTCATTCGACCTGTTTGATAAAACGAGTTAACTAGTACGAATTAACAAGTATTTTTTTTTCTAACGAGTATGGTGCACACCCGCCCCCATATCCATTGCATTCCTAGGTGTGTAGGTAATCAAACTTCTCTTATTCAGTTGGATACGCTGCGAACAAATTCCTCTCACTGTCACCTCATGCGATGTGTGCGTGTGGCAAATTATTCTACCTGTAATAATGAGTGTTGAAAAAGAAATATTATTAAAAATTTCAGTTTCCATGCGTAAAATTACACACACAAAATTTCTAACAAAAATGTATTATAAGTTGAAAATATAAAAAAAAAAAATATGGGTATACACAAGGTTTAAAATATCGATACCGATACCCATACCGAGGTTCTGATTTTACGGATATATCGAGTATCGACGGATATATCGACGGATATTCTATAACAATTTCAATACCGACTACCGATGATATCGGTGATATATCGATGATATATCGATTACCGACGGATATATCGACATAAATCCTATAACAAGTAGATATTTTTAAATAACCAAATATATATATATATTTATATATATATATATATTTATATATATATATATATATATATATATATATATATATATATATATATATATCATGGAATCCAAATTATGAAAATACAAAATCAAATACTACAAAGTTCATGACAATTCCAATTTATCTATCCTAATTTCAATATCACATATTCCCGTCCACAATCATAAAATTCCAATTCACACGTTGGAATATCATAATTTCTACACTAACCTTTATAAAGATTCTGAAAATTTTCAACTCGCCGGAAAATTCTCCGGCCGCCGTCAAAATGGGTGGCGGGTCGTCGGAAAATTGAAAAACTCGTCGGAAATTTAAAAAAAGTTGGGGATCTAAAAAATAATCAAGTACTAATCTCAAATATGCAAAAAATTTCAACAAAACTAGAGTTAAATCGATGTAAAAATGAAAAAAAAATTCAACAATATCCGAACTTTATACTCATACCAGAGATATATCGGCTGATATCGGCGATATGGCATAACAATCCTTCATCGTCCGGTGATTTTTCACGGATATATAGGGATATACCGATATATCACCGATATTTTATGGATATTTTATAAAACGATAACGATTATTGATGATTTTTTACCGAGACTTCAAAAAAACCTATATATCGGCGATATATCCCTATATATCGCCGATATTTAAAACCTTGGGTATACATAATTATCTTTATGTCCCATTACGTCACTTCAGTGTGCGTCGGGCGGAGGCACAGAACCCCCTAATTATTTATCTTTTTAAATGGTCCAATAAATATATATCCATATACAATTTTAAATTTGACCAAATAGACAATTTTTTGTAAATTTTTGATAAATGACCATGCTCTGATATTTACAAATCAAAATTTACGTAAATGCTCTGCAACTTCCCACTCATTGATTCATAATTAAAAAAAAAAAACTAATAAGCGGATTAATGAGAGTCGCACAAATCAAGGAGAGAAAATTTAGTATTTTTTTTCTTATTATTAAAAATTATTTATAGTTTACCTTCAAAATTTACAAATTAATCTCCTCTAATTTTTTTTCTAACACGTTAACCTCCTAAATTTACATTTCTGGCTCCAACTATTTGTTTTTTTGTTCATTATTGATCTGCGAGTCAACAATAATGAACCTTGAAACTTGAAACAAAATAAATTTGGTTTGTTTTATAAATGAGTTAATTTCACTACTACAGATTGGAATTTTTTTTTTTTTTTGAATAGTACGGATTTTCCATTAAAAATGGATAAAAAAATCTATCAATACAGGAGAATAACACCATAGTACATTGATTACCAAGACCTAAGTCGATGTGAATCTAACACTAAATTCCGGTAAAAGTACGATATGTGCAAACTTCCGACAACGGGAAGAATTACAAGCACCAATAGAGCACACAAGAGGCTCGTTAAAAAACCCAAAGATTGACGATGAAAAAATCCAACCAAACTCGGTCCGATAACCACGAATATGGTGGCTCTTCAACCTGCATAGATTAAAACCTAACAGGAAATCCACATCGGGATAGTGGACGACGACTAAACCGTCCCTAAAACAAACCAAATCAGACAAAACGCTGTAACAAAATAAATGAGTCTCAAATATTTTTAAAGCGAAAAAAATCAAAATAAAATTTAAAACCGCCACCAGAGATCGATAGCCTACACTGAAGAGCCTCGCATCACCGTCCCCGTTGCCGAGGAACCACGCCATTGCATCGTCGAGACCACGCCGCAGAAACTCCGTCGCCGAGGAGCCACTCCACAGCGTTGTAGCCGATGAGCCGTACCGCTCTGTCCCCTTCGACGTGAGCCTTCGCCGCGCAGAAACCGTCGTCGAGGAACCGCGCCGCACAGTCACCGGCTCCGGGGAGGCACGCCACAGCTCCGTCACCGAGGATCGTCGCCGCACCGACTCCGAGGAGACATACCGCAGCTCCGTCACCGAGGATTGTCGCCGCACCGACTCCTGAGAGACACGCCGAAGCTCCGTCACCGAGGATTGTCGCCGCACCGACTCCTGGGAGACACGCCGCAGCTCCGTCACCGAGTATTGTCGCCGCATCGACTCCGGGGAGACACCCCGCTCCTCCGCCGCCAACGTGCAGCAACGCTCCATCATCCCAAGCGTGAAACGATGCACCGCCGTCGTCAACGAGAAGCACCTCGGTTTCATCTGCGATGTGCAAAGCCACACAACCGCCGACGAGTAGCGCCACACCATGAACGCCAACAACCCACCACGCATGGGCGCCGCCGGCCATGGCATCGCCACCGAGGATCCGCAATCGACGACGCCTTGCCAAGCTCCCGCCGCCTCTCCACTGTCAAGCTTCGATAGATCTCTCTCACACCGGTGGCGTTTCATTATTTATATCTCCACCCCCAGAGCCGAAGGCACGACGGCGAGCGACAGTACAGATTGAAAATTCTAAAGCGAAAATTTTCCAACGGTTCATAAAAATCGTTGTAGTAAATATAATTTCTAACATATGATAAAAAAAAAGAAGTAAATAAACAATTTAAGAAATGATGAGTATATGTTTGTTCTAATTTATTTAGATTACTAACATGTTTACGATTATACAAAATGATTGAAGCAGAAACAAATTCAAGGGACATATATAAATGTAAGAGTTAGTAAATATTCTTAAGTTTCAACAACAGTACTGGACACATAAAACTAAATAATATATACCAAGTATGCCCACTTGAGTATGCCTATATATGTGCGATCATTATATTCGAGCTTTTATAAGTTCAACAACAAAGCTACGCAACCAGTAAACATGTATTTTATTCTAAACCATGAATTATGATATTGTTTAAGTGAACTTATAGAGCATTTTTATTAAATTTTCACATCCACCAATGTCATTTTTGTCAATGTCCAAGTCTCACGTGATTCTATCTCAATAAGCAATAATATTCTTGTCTAAAAAAATATTATGATAAAAACTTGTAGTAATGGCCTCATACATAAAATTAGATTGGGAATCTAGTGAGTGATTTTGTTCTTTTGTCTTTCCTCTGCCTTTGTTTTCCAATTCCTTTCATTTGATGACCTCAAGACTTTCTTTCCTCACATAAAAAAAAATATATATATGTAAAGAAGTTGATGTTACATAGTGCAGTGTCAGATTTTGGAGTGGGAACCGCCCATATAATTAGTGTTTTATGGGCCATACTAAATAGATGTAATGTTTTGATGAAATTATCCATTTACTACTCGACAAGTGTTTATCTTTTGCAAGAATTTTTTTTTTTTTTGGAGTACAAAACTAAAGCACGTGAAAAGAGGAAAAGGTGAAGGAATGAAGAAAAAAAAGTGCTCAGCACTCCCATCAAAGATCAAACAATATTTGTTTCCTTGCTGCGATGACATCAAAATACAAATAGTAAAAAAAAAGTACAAGTACTAGAGGAAGCTTTCTTTCTAGACGTGTTTGCTCCAAAAATCACAAAAAATAAGTAAAATAAGCAAAATCAAGCGCAGAGGCTATCATTTGAGATTATTACATAATCAAATATATTTTTACGTTGATTTAGTTTTGTTTGGCTGTATCAATGGCATAAATAGCATATAATAATTAAAACAAAGAGTTATAAAATTGTTCAAAGCGAGAAGAGCATCATGATCATGTTCATAACCTTTATTATGAATTGACGTTCTTTAATTTGCTATGAATTATATGCTTTTTGAACGTCTTTCGTAAACTCATGCTAGCTAGTGTCATGTTCTTATGATCTTATCACATATATTTTAATAAGGTGTTGAAATAGCAGTGTTTTGTGTTTGTTATCGTGAAGAGTTGATGTGTCTTAGACGCTAAGCTATCTTTTGTGTTCGTTTTATTTTAAGTTTAAGTTTAGTGTTTTACTCTTTTATCCTCTCTTTTATGTTTTAAGTGATGATAGATTAGTCTTTTTCTTTTTACAGTTTTGTCTGTTAAATACTGTACGATTCCTCTTTTTGAATTCAATGAAAACTTTCATCATTCTTTTAGTTTTACTGATTCTCTCTCTAAACAAATCTTTTTCTTTTTACGGTTTTGTCTGTTAAATACTGTACGATTCCTCTTTTTGAATTCAATGAAAACTTTCATCATTCTTTTAGTTTTACTGATTCTCTCTCTAAACAAATCCAATACTCGATCCGTAAAATGGTATCAGAGCGACTTTCGTGACTCTAGGGTTCATTGGATCCTCACCGATCTTCTTCCTCCTTTTCATCTTTGACTCTGCTTTTCTACGCGACGATCGGTGATGACGACGGAAGAAGCAACGATTGAGGAAAGATTGGCAGCGGCGATTTCATCGAGGAAATCTCCGATCGATGATTCTCTTGATCCGTTCTTTTTGCATCACACAGATTCTCCGGGTATGATCTTGGTAACTCAGCAGATGAATGGCGAGAATTATCCGTCCTGGAGTAGATCGATGAGGATGCGCTTTCAATCAAGAATAAGCTTGGTTTTATCGATGGATCCATCAAGAAACCTGACGAATCTGAGGTGAATCTCTTCCATTCTCGGAGAAGGAACAATAATATTGTGATTACCTGGATTTTGAATTCTTGTACGAAAGAAATTGCATCGAGTGTTGTATATGGAGAGTATGCCAAGGATATTTGGGAAGATCTTAGAGAGAGATATGAGCAAAGCAATGGTCCGAGAATCTTCGAACTACGTCGTGAGATCATGAATCTGGTTCAAGATAAGAAATCTGTGGGGGTTTACTTCACAAAACTCAAGATTCTCTGGGAGGAATTGAGTAACTACAGGCCACCTTGTGCTTGTACTTGTGGAGGATCTAAGGAATTGCTCAATTTTATGCAAAATGAGTACGTGATGAAGTTTTTGATAGGGCTCAATGACTCTTTCTCTACTGTTCGAGGTCAAGTCATGTTAATGGATCCTTTACCACCGATCAACAAAGTGTTTGCCATGGTGTGCCAAGATGAAAAACAAAGGTCAATCAGTGCTGATATCTTTGCCGGTCAAGACTAATCAAGTTCAGTATCGATGGCCGTGAATGACCAGAGAAGAGCCAATAGTAACAATGTCAACAACAAGAAAGATCGTCCTATATGCACTCATTGCAAAATGTCAGGACATACCGTAGACAAGTGCTACAAGCTACATGGCTATCCCAATGGATACAAACCGAGGTCAAAGAACTCTACAAACGTGGCTGAAGCAACATCGGAGGGGAAGAAGGAATCCAGCGGCTCAACATCAAATCTGAGCAACGACCAAATCCACCAGATCATCTCCATGCTCTCCAGTCAACTCGCATCACCTTTACCATCCCCTGAAGGTCAAAATGACATCAACATGACATCCTACCTCACAGGTTCATGTACTTTTGATAATAATTCAGGTTGTACTAACAGTTTTTGTCATAATTGGATTATTGACTCTCCTGTTTCTAAGTACATTTGTGCACATAGCTCAGGATACATTACTAACCCTAGCCATAATTGGATTATGGACTCCGGGACATCTAGACATATTTGTGCAAATAAGTCTCTTTTCTACAGTCTAAAAAAGATTACACAGTTCCACTATTACTTTGCCTAACCATATGGTGATACCTGTCCATTACTATGGTGATATCAACATAAACAAGAATCTAGTGCTCAAAGATGTTTTACTTGTTCCTGATTTCAAATTTAATTTGATTTCAGTCAGTTCTTTGACACTAGGTTCTTCTTTGATTGTTACATTCTCACATGATGACTTTGTTGTACAAGATATCATGACCAAGATGATGATTGGCAAGGGTGAAATTCAGGGAGGGCTGTATGTGCTCAAGACTGTAACAGACACCATTTTCAGCAATATTACTGCACAGACTTGGCATAACAGGCTCGGTCACCTCTCTTTTAAACGTTTAGATTCTTTAAAATCTAGGCTCTCTTACATACCATCAAATAAACACGATCCTTGTTACATTTGTCTTCTTGCTAAGCAACGTAGACTTCCTTTTAATTCTCACAATCATTTGTCTGAAAAGATCTTTGACTTGATCCATTGTGATGTGTGGGGTCCTTATGCTGTGACTTCACGATCTGGTCATAGGTTCTTTTTGACTCTTGTAGATGATTGTAGCAGGTTTTGTTGGATTTATCTCATGAGGAACAAATCTGATGTTCATAACATCATTCCAAAGTTTTGTGCTATGGTTAATACTCCAAAGTTTTGTGCTATGGTTAATACTCAATTTTGCACCTCTATCAAACAGTTTAGATCCGATAACGCTAAATAGTTAATTTTCTCTGATTTCTTCTCAAAGACAGGTGTTCTACATCAATATTCTTGTGTAGAAACTCCCCAGCCAAACTATGTGGTGGAAAAAAAGCACCAACACTTGCTAAATGTGGCCAGAGCTTTATATTTCCAATCTCAAATTCCCATTGAATATTGGTCTGACTGTGTCTTAACTGCAGTGTATCTCATCAATCGGACTCCAAGTCCCCTCTTGTCCAACAAATGTCCTTATAACATCTTCTTTTCAAAAGAAGTTGACTACATTGTGATGAGAGTTTTTGGGTGCTTGGTTTTTGCTTCTACCCTGCAGTCCCATCGCACCAAGTTTCAACCCCGAGCTAGGAAATGCATTTTCCTAGGCTATCCACTAGGAATAAAGGGCTATAGATTGTTGGATTTACACACTCGTGAGACCTTCATCTCACGAGATGTAATCTTCCATGAAAATATTTTTCCCTTCCATAATATTAAGACTAAAGCTGTGCTTATTGACCTTTTTCCTGATATTGTTTTGCCTCTACCTTTAGCTGATTTATCTGAAAAACATCACTCAGATAGCATGCCTGCAGCTAAAATCACTGAAGCATATAAACTAGTTGAAGTACCAACTACTCAGCCTAGTTGTCAACAAGGGGAAGACACTTCTACCTATGATAATAAGGAAGATAATTCTGTTCCTGTCCGGAGATCAGACAGACCAAGAGCACCGCCAACTAAGCTTCGTGATTATCACTGCAATGTGGCTAAGATGAGTTCAGGTGTACAATTTTCATCTCCTCATCACATATCTAAATTTTATTCTTATGACTCATTGAGTTATCAGTTTTACCATTACATCATGTCTATTTCAGACCACTATGAGCCACAATATTATCATCAAGCATGCAAACATGCACATTGGAGGCAAGCTATGCATGATGAATTGAAGGCCATGGAAGACAATCACACCTGGACCATTGTGGATCTACCATCCGACAAAAAGAGCATTGGATGTCGATGGATATACACAAACAAGTTCAATTCTGATGGCAGTTTGGCAAGACACAAGGCTTGGCTAGTTGCAAAAGGGTACAACTAGAGGGAGGGTGTTGATTTTATTGACACTTTCTCTCCGGTAGCTAAGCTTACAACTGTGAAAGTTCTTTTAGCTTTATCTGCCTCACATAATTGGAAACTTGCTCAATTAGACATCAATAATGCCTTTTTAAATGGTGATCTTTTTGAAGAAGTCTATATGGATATTCCTTTAGGCTATGATGGACAGGGGGAACACAATAACTGTCTACCTAAACGTGTTTGTAAGTTGCATAAGTCCATCTATGGACTTAAGCAAGCTTCAAGGCAGTGAAATATAACCTTTACTAAGGCTATTCTGTCTTCTGGTTTTCATCAGTCAAAATCCGATTACTCCTTATTTACACGTGGCTCCAACAATGATTTTGTGGCTATTCTTTTGTATGTTGATGATATTATCATTGCAGGACCAAATGCTACAGTCATTGAGGGAGTTAAGGCTTATCTGCATTCCAAATTTAAACTAAAGGATCTTGGTCCTTTGAAATTTTTTCTTGGAATTGAAATTGCTAGATCATCCTCTGGTATTGTCATTAGTCAAATGCAATACACTTTACAGATACTAGAGGATTATGGTTTCTTGGACTCGAAACCAGTGTCAACTCCTATGAATCCGAGAATTTCTTTAAACTCAGAGGATGGTGTACCACTTGAGAACATTACCCACTACATGAGTTTAATTGGCCGCCTTTTATACTTAACTATTTCTCGGCCATATATCACCTTTTCTGTTCATGCTTTAAGCCAATTTTTACAGGCTCCTCGTGATGTTCATTTGCAGGCAACACATCATTTACTGAGATACATCAAGAGCTCTCCTGGACAAGGACTGTTCTTCTCCGCGTCTTCATCTACTCAGCTAAAGGGGTTCTCTGATGCTGATTGGGGAACATGCCAGGATACAAGGAGGTCAGTCACGGGATTTTGCATGTTTATTGGGGACTCCTTGGTGGCGTGGAAGTCCAAGAAGCAGAACACTATGTCCAAGTCCGACAGTTCTGTTTTTCGACAACCAAGCGGCTGTGTATTTCGCCTCAAATCCAGTGTTCCATGAGCGCACAAAACACATAGAGATCGACCTATATTTTGTCGTGATCATGTTCAGCGTGGTGACATAAAATTGTTGCCGATACGCACTCAACATCAACTTGCTGATGCATTCGCAAAGCCTCTTCCAGCACCAGCGTTGCGATCGATCATGTCCAAGCTGTCTCTCAAGGATATCTTTCGTCCACCTTGAGGGGGAATGTTGAAATAGCAGTGTTTTGTGTTTTTTATCGTGAAGAGTTGATGTGTCTTAGACGCTAAGCTATCTTTTGTGTTCGTTTTCTTTTAAGTTTAAGTTTAGTGTTTTACTCTTTTATCCTCTCTTTTATGCTTTAAGTGAGGATAAATTAGGCTTTTTCTTTTTACAGTTTTGTCTGTTAAATAATGTACGATTCCTCTTTTTGAATTCAAAGAAAACTTTCATCATTCTTTTAGTTTTACTGATTCTCTCTCTAAACAAATCCAATACTCTATCCGTAAAACAAGGCATACTGTTGAGATGAAGTCCTATCACAGTTGACATATATTTAGTGACATGCATATAAATCATGATTAATCTTATCGTGTAATACTAGTCATTCATTAACAATTTGTATATTTTTTTCCTACTTTAACCAAATATGTTTGAAACTTTAAACAAAAGTGTAAATATTAAGCTACAAGAGATTAAAGAATAAAAAGGCAAACAAAATTCTGAAAAGTAGTTTCGAATTTAAAGACTTGCATGTCACAAATTTACTTCTAAAATTTATATCTAGTTACACACGTGTATATATATTTAGCTGTTGAATATTCATCGATATTGAAAAGTTGTATAACCATAAAACCTGTGTATCAGATATGGTTCATAAGCTACTCAATGAAACGTTTTGAGTCTAAAAATATGAGCTGAAGTAAAGCTTCAAATGAACGAGACTTGCAGAACTACATGTATTTGGTCTCCCAAGAGGGAAAATATCACAATACTAGACTTATATGGCCTACTGATATTTTTAATTTTAATACTTTATATTTCGGAGATTAAATTTATCAATAAAAAAACAACCATATATTTTTATTTTCAGATCGACCAACCATATTAATTTTCCCTATGTTTAGAACCTAGAATTTGAAGCATAGGTGGTTAAGATTTTAAATCCTTAATTTAATCCAAATTCAATTCAAGAGAATAAAGTAAAAGATCTAAATAGCGTAAGCGTACCGAATCCATTAAATTGAATGAACATGGTGGTGGTGATGATCTTTTAGTTGCAGTTTGTCTGAGAGTTTGAAGTATTATTGTTGATGGCGATATAAAAAAAGATACGTACTGCAATCAGGGACCTACTCTGTTATTAATAACTGCTTAATAACTGTCAGACATTTACTAATAACTATAACTTATTTCTAATTTGGCCCATTATCAAATTAGAATTAGTATTTATGGTAGCCACATAATAACCTCATGACAAATGTGTTCTTAAGTCACAAACTTTATTCTAAATTAGACCCTTATCAATTTTGACTTAATTAATAATGACTCAACACATTTATTTAATGACATTAGTGGTCCCAAAATTATTCTAAGACATTCAACCTATGACATTTAAAAAATTATTATAAATTTGAAAGTGACACAGACGAAGGCCTTTTGTATGTATTTTACAGACTTCAGAGTTATTTTATTTTATTTTATTATTTTTTTTTTTGCAAAATGGGAAAAAAAACAAATTAAAGAAAGAAACATAGAGAACCACATGTTGGGACATATTGTAATACATATATAAGAACACAGACAGAAAAGATAAAGAGGATATAATTTCGCTCCTAGATTCAGTAAGTGTGCTCTTCTGTGAAAGATCAACAAGAGTCTCTAAATAGGGAAAAGACTGAAGACAAAGGCTTTTACTAACTTCACAAACATCATTATCGTTCTCTTCTCATGGCAAACATATTGTAGTGCAATTCCCACCAGTATCTACGCTTTCGTTTCCTACGTTGCATAGTGAAAACAAAGAACTTTCGGAGTTGCTACCAAAACAAACAAAAAGTATATGATTTATTCAAAGTTTATGGATGATAATTAGAGGTCATGATAAGCAATCTATTGAGGTTTAATATGGAAAATTCTTCTGTAGTAACCGTTAAGTTATAGTTATTTTTCTCGTTTTTTGTGTAAAACACAACTATACACATGATTTCATATATATATATTTGTTGACATTTGTCCAATGATTAAATTGTCGGTAGTTGATGGTTTGATTTTACAAAAAATTGTGGATGGTAGATGATAAAAAAGGCTATGGAGATTTTAGAATAACTTTGTGCATAGAAAGAAATGCCAACAGAGACTTAATTTATTACATTTTTCATTACCAAAAAAATATGATTTACAAACTCAAATATGCAAATCAGAGATCAATACTTGAAAAACTGCTACTGAAGGGCAAAGTTTCCCGAATTACTAATAATTAGGAGGCCGATAATTATGCATGTAATGATATACATTAATCAAAGAAAACAATTTTGTATCATCAACATATGTTAGTCGTCCCACGTGAAGTGACTATATAGGTGGTAAAAAAAATGTCGGGTTGTTTGTCTCGAAGCAGGAAATTCAACCATGAGTGGGTACTGTGGATATACGCTCTAGCTCGTGATAATTCAGCTTGGTATGGATGAGCTTAGGATAGAAAGAGCTAGAAGTCAAAGAGACAGTCGTTCTTTGATGACAAGAAGTTCGTTTGTTTAGACGGATCAATTTCGAGTATCATTGAACTAAGAACATTGTTTTGTTTAAAAATTTACTAAGAAAATGTTTTATCGTGTATATTGCTAAAAAAATCTAACACGAAATAAGCAAACACGATAAGTTTGCGTTTTAAATGCACTTAATTATCATCCTATTGAACTCAAATCCAAGTGAGTCATTGAGCTTAAGTAAGTTTTGTAGTTTTCATTATTTGTTCGTATTTGTCACGAGTATCTAATTGTTGGAGCTAATTGAGAGATTTTTGGACAAACCCTAGATATTTGGAGACAAACCTATTGCGATCGACATGCCCGTGCTATAATGTTTTTAGGGTGACGCGCCTAAACAAGCCTAGAGCGGAAGCTGAGGACAAAGGAATAGAGGTCGATGAGGACGTGTTGGAGGAACATGCGATTACAAACATTTTTTTTTTCTCGGACCAACATTATATATCCCCGTTGAGTTGGTCGCATGCTTTAAAAGATGCGAAACCTTCTTTCGTGTTTGTATATGCTTCTTATAAGGCATAGTCCTTCCACCAAGCATTCGAGGAGGTGAACTAGATTTATACAACACGTTTTCTAAGTTTTTTTTAGAATCTTCAGATGAATAATCGAGCATAGTTTTTAATAAATGTTAGTCATTTGGCTAGTTATTACAACACTTTTTTCAAAAAATAAATGAAGTATTCACGTGTGTTAAAAGAAAACGTTTACAAACTTAATGACATCATTAAAACTGCCAAAATACAATTAGCGGCAAAAAAAAAAAAAAAAAAAGTGCTAGGGATTGCCACAACAACCCTAAACTTCCAGAATTTAACCTTTAAAATAGGAAAACCAATACTTATAACATCATTAAAACAAATCAACGTTTTTTCTTAATTTTTGCAATAAAAATAAATAAATAACTTCCAATTAAAAAAAAAGAATTAAAATATCTAAAGGTAAATCGAATTAATAAATATGGCTAGTTATTAAAAATAAAGCAATCTGGCTATTTTTTATTATCACTCTCTCTCTCTATATATATATATTTTAATAGTCAATTTTTTTGAGGAAACAGAGTTTTAATTAAAATTGGGTAAAAAAACCCATCAAAAAAGGAGAATAACACCTTAGTACATGGAACACCAAGACCTAAGTCGAAGTGAATCTAATACTAAGTTTCGATAATCGTACATTTTATGCATGCTTCCGACAATGGGAAGAACGACGAGCACAAATAGAGCACACATGAGGCTCGTTCAAAAACCCAAAGATGGTCGATGGAAAAATCCAATCAACCTCGGTCCGATGACCACGAAGAAGATCATGACTCTTCAACCTGCATAGAACAAAACCTAACAGGACATCCACTACGGGATAGGGGACGACGGATAATCCGACTCCAAAACAAACCAAATAAAACAAAGCACAACAATAAAATGAGAGGTTCATGACAACACCGAAAATTAAATAAGCTAAAATGAACGTTAAATGAGCGACCGAGATCTGATAAAAAACACCAAGATGATGGACGAAAGATGAACAAGAGGGGTCCCGTCGCACCACCATCGCCGACGAACCCAACCGCACTGCCAACGTCAACGAGCCCAACCGCACCTCTATCGTCGCCGATCGAGCCCAGCCGCACCGCCATCACCAGCGAGCCACTCTACATCACCATTGCCTACGAACACAACCGAGCCACCGCCAGCGGGCCACTCCGCACCGCCAAGGCTGACGAACACGGCCGCGCCGCAAACGTCGACGAGCCACACCGCACCGCTGCCGCCGCCAATGAAACCCGCAGCAACGCCTTTGCCCGAGGAATCCGGCAGCGCCGCATCCACTGTCGTCTCTGTCGGCCAGCAATGACCCCAAACAAAGACCCAATCTTCCATCATCATACTCGGATAAGAGAGTAGTCAATTAAATCTATTTAAAACAAAATATCGATTTTTTAATTCACGCCGATACTTCTATTATAGTATCTCAAAAATTGACTATTTCGATCCCTAACACAAATGTGATACTGATTTATAATATTTATGAGTGGACTAAATCCAGTAAGTAATTGAATTCTTATTCAACTTCAAGGTGAGTCCCTTGTCGCCTTTTTAATTATTCAAACACAAACGTAGGATCCGCTTGATACTCGCAGGCCAAAACTGGTTAAACACAAGTTGCTAATATTTCCTTCGTTGTCAGTGAGTGAGAAGAAATCGTTCTATTTATTTTATTATTCCCCCACTTGAGTCGCTTTTTTTTTTTTTTTTTTTTTTTTTGTTTGTTTGTTTATGTATATATCATTTAAAAGTAAAAGTTCAAACTCACACACACACAGGTATTTATTTTTGGGAAAATAACACATTTATACCATGCGTTTTAGTGAAATGTCGAGTTTAACCCTCGGTTTTTAAAAATGTCGAGTTCATACCCTATGTTTAACTAAAATGACGAAATTATACCCTCTTTTTAACTAAAATGACGAAATTATACCCTGAAATGAATAACAGCGTCACAAATCTCCCTTTCATTGATATTAACTCTTATATAAGAAAAACTAAATCAAATCTAAATCAGTGCCCTAACTTCCAAATTCTCAATTTTAAAATAAAAATAGCCTTAAATTGAAATTAAATAATAAAACTCATACCTCCTAAGAAATGACTTCATTCCGTGTTCGAATTGTAACTCTAAATCCTGGATTATCTGTTCGAATATGCGATTTTGATGACTATCAACTATCGATGTTTACCCCTTTGTCTCTTTCTGTGTTCTTCACTATTAATAGATTGTTGTTTATTTTTTAGTTTTTAAATAAATTACATATATGGCGCGAATGAATAAAGATAATTGATGTTTATATATAAATATTATAGTCAACGTCAATGAAAAGTCAATAAAAATAATATTCGTGACACTGTTGTCTATTTCAGGGTATAATTTCGTCATTTTAGTTAAACAGATGGTATAATTTCATCATTTTAGTTAAACAGAGGGTATGAACTCGACATTTTTGAAAACCGAGAGTTAAACTCGACATTTCACTAAAACACAGGGTATAAATGTGTTATTTTCCCTTTATTTTTTCCCTTTCGAATTTTTTTATTTTATTTTTCTCGCCTCTCACTAATAAATATTGTGTGGCAGCGTAAAATTTGTGGAATTCTAGTGGGCAATAATAAAAGTTGTCCTATTTCCCTCCTTACACTAACAAAAACCAGTGATAAATATTAACACCCAAACAAAATCTCCCAGCTTTTTTACACTATAAATCCACGGCCATTCCTTCACACTCTTATTCACAAACAACCCTTCTCTCTCTCTAAGAAATTACAACCTCAATTCTTTGCCAAAGTACCAACTCACTCAGCTCCAAAACACAGACTCTGTTTACTGTGGCAGACAAAAATGTCGACGAGCAGCGTTGTAGCCGAGCCACGTGTCACGAGCAAAGAGCTGAGCTTCCTCCAGGCGCTGGGCGAGGCGGCTCGATCCCCTGAGGCGGCGGTGTACGTACACCCGATGGTCCAGCGCTCGGCGTCGGCGCTCAGCCCCAGGAGCCTCAACATGTGCACCGAGAGCCTCGGGAGCGAGACCGGCGGCGTATCCGACGAAGATGACGTGTCCTCCCCGGCGGCGGAGATCCGCCGTCCGGCGCGGGAGCCGCGTCGGGGGAGAAGCCGCGGCGCGGCGTTCCCTCCGCCGCTGACGTCATTGGGTGGGGTCAGAGTCAGGTCTCACCGCGAGGACGGGAGGCTCGTCCTCACGGCAGAGACTCTGCCTTCGGCGAAGCCTTTCTTCCGCATGAGCCGGACCCACGGCCGGCTCACGCTCGAGCTGATCGGCTCCGAGCCGAGCCGAGCCGTCGAAGAAGAAGAAACAGAGGGGGTTGTGTGTGGTGAAGAAGAAGACGAGGAAGAAGAAACAGAGGAGGTAGGGGTAAAACTGGTAAAAAGGAAGCTTGGGAAGTACGGAAGGTGCACAGAAGGAAATAACAGCAACGGCAACGACAACGACAGAGTTTTGTGGGATCGTCCGTATTTGGTTGCCACTTAAAAAATTCCACCAATAATCTGACTTCTTTTTTTTTTTAGTTAAAACTTATGGATTAATTGTCTCTCTGAATTTCTTTGCTATCTGTTTTCGATTTTATCCCTAAGTGTTTTTTTTTTTTTTTTTTGGGTATCCTTCATTTAGTCGTTTTTGTTTCCGTACTTGGAAGTTCTGTAACATGGTAATGGTAGTTATTTTAGTTACTTTCGTCAAGTTGTTCTCCATTTCCGTACATGGATTTGTGGGATTTTATGGCGTATTAATTAATCTTATTCACAAAAGCCCCCCTAAGAAAGATTGAGAAATTTCATTTTATGAACCTAAAAATTAACAAAATATCGAGATTAGACCACATATTTTAAAAATATACAAAAATGGATTTTTGTCCCAATTTCGGACACAAATGCCCTTTTGAACAAATAAACTCATTTCACTTTCACTCTCTATCTTCTCAATCGATCATTTGGTCTTTCACACTCAATTTCGACGTGATATAACTAAATTCGACGAGATACGAGGGAATTCGACGAGCTATGATGACCTAAAAGGATAAAGTTTCACGTGAATTTGACTTTTTCGGCTTAAAATGCCCAAAAATATGAATTTTATCGTATAACATCGTACATTATTGTACGATATCTTACACTATCGTATATTCTCATACGTTATAATAATAATGTACATTCTAATTTGTTTGCATTTTATCGTACATTAAAATTATAATGTATCGTACCTCATCGAATTATATCGTATGGCATCGTACGTTATAATTATAATATACGATATCATACGATAGTGTACGATATAATACGATGAGATACGATACATTATAATTTTAATGTACGATAAAATTCATACAAATGAAATTGCATTACAATGTACAATAATATACGATAGTGTACGATAATGTACGATTCTATACGATAAAATTCATACTTTTTGGACATTTTAAGCGGAAAAAGTCAAATTCACGTGAAACTTTATCATTCTAGGTCATCATAGCTCGTCGGATTCCCTCGTATCTCGTCGAATTTAGTTATATCACGTCGAAATCGAACGTGAAAGACCGAATGAGAGATTGAGAAGATAGATAGTGAAAGTGAAATGAGTTTATTTGTTCAAAAGAGTATTTGTGTCCGAAATTGTGACAAAAGTGCATTTTTAGATATTTTAAAAATATGAGGTCTAATCTCGATATTTTGTTAATTTTTAGGTCCATAAAATGAAATTTCTCTTTTAAATGTCAGGCAATATTTTAAATGTCAGGCATTTAATGATACGAAAAGACTACACATAGGTACTAATCTCGTGCAATATAAGAACTTAGCAATTACGAAGTTGCAAGACATGAGAATTCTACAATTCTATAGAATTAATTGAGGTATTTTTATAATAACACTAAAATTTAATTTTTTTGGAATTTTTATAGGCCAAATAAATAGTATTATTTTTAATTTGCTGTAAAAATTACACAAAATATTAAAGCTAACTTGCACCGAAGGCACGCCATGCATGCGCTATCCACATGACATGGCGCGCCAATGTGAATTTTACACTAGCATGTGGAGCTTTGCTGGGAGTGTGCCGCAATTTATCAATATGCAATCAGAATTAAGTCATTAGACCCGCTAAGCTTGAAAATTAAGGAGCATTAAATATGGGCAACAGTGGCGAAAGTTGATGGAAAAACCACTTTCAAACGTTAATTTTCTATCATTAGAAGCTATTTCCTGAAGCTAGTAACTGTAAAAAGCGCCATCTGTGGGATAGGAGGAACAGAAGTGGTCCCCACATAAGTTATTGCTTTCGATAATTACCATTGGGGCTGAATGATTTGTATTTATTTTATAGATCTTTATATAAATCTTAGCCGTCCACTGCATGAATGTTTGATGTATCAATGGCCCATCTAATATATCTATCGAGGCTCGAAATATTTTTCAAAAATTAAATTTTAATCCTTATTCCGAATTCTCATTTTTTTTCACACCAAACTCAAATTCTCTCTCGATCTTATGCTCTCAATCTCAAAGTACGTACTATAAAGTTTATATTATTTATTTCTATTTATACACTTCAATTTATTTTAGTAAGTTTATATTTTTATCAAGTCTCGAGAATGTCTTCGTCGTTAACTCATCACAGTTGTTGTCGAAGTTCTAGTCGTACTCGTTCTCACATACCTTCACCACCACCACGTGAGCAACCAAAGTTCAACAGCTAAATACCGCCTCTCCCACGCGCCATCCAATATCCACAAAATTGCTTAAATCTTTCTCAATATATCAATAACAAAAACACCAAATATGCTTTCGTCCCAGCTCCAACATATTCATAGGAACCTCCTGGTTACTCTAAAGAGCTATCCCAATTGTCCCAGACTCCCCTTATGTTACACTACAATATCAATATAATACATAACCTCCTCAATACAACACACCACCTCAACAACCTTATAGTTCACAACCACATCCATACGAAGACACTTATATGGTATATCAAGAACAACTTTTGTAGATTTCACAAGATAAGCTCCTCCACCACCACCTCCACTACAAGATCCAAGAAATCTACCACCTCCACCACAAAACTCACAAGACCAACAAAACGACAAGGTCAATGCAACAAATTTGGGAAGCTCATCAACGCCGCCAACACCAAGCAAAGGACTTCATTGATCCACCATTACAAGATGTGCGTGGCGGCCGAGTCTTCCTCGGCTCAAGCAAGTCCACCACCTCCACCATAAAACTCACGAGACCAACAAAATGACGGGGTCAATGCAACAAATGTGGGAAGCTCGTCAATGCCGCCAACACCAAGTAAGGGACTTCGTTGATCCACCACTACAAGATGTGCATGGCGACCGAGTCTTCCTCGGCTCATGCAAGTTCTCATGATCCCGAAGAGTTTAGAAGAGAATTTGTTCGATATATAGTTTATCTCGACCAATTATTTTTCACATGTCGAAGACAAAAGCTTTGGTAGGTTTGTACATTATTTAGTTCCTACCATTCAAATCATTCAAGATTTGTTAAGTTTAAATTAGCGTTGACTTCTGATACTTGGTCGGGACGCGCCAAAATGGATTACATGAGCGTAGTAGTTCATAACTTAGATGATGCTTGGAATTCAAACAAGCGAATCAAAGTCTTTAAGATAATATAGGGTAGTCACCACAAATACCATCTTAGGAATCCTTTCCGAAGTCATAGACGAATGGTACATATGTGAGAGAATCATTTTTATAACCACTGACAATGTCACAAACAACGACGTCATGGTTAGAGCTTTACGACGTAGGATACCTTGTTAAGAGAGCCTTTTACACCAAAGATGTGCTACCCACATCAGTAACCGAATAGTGAAAGCCGGGTTTGAACACTTCGAGGAATGTTACGAAGATTAGAGATGAAATAGTTTGTTCAAGTAGTTCCAACCAAAAGGTAGATGAGCTAAAGAGACATTTTATTTATTGGCCTTGAGGATAGGATCTCCCATATCGATAATATGATTAGGTGGAACTCGTCGTTTTTAATGTTAACAACCTTCTTGACCGATAGATACGTAGATGTTATTAGAGAATGCGTGAACACGTTTGAAGCCATGGCTTAACCGAAACAGACATCAAAAGTGGCTAAAATCGTTTACCGTTTTCTTAATATTTTTTTACGATGACTAACGTGCATTGTCGGCCGTTTACACCTAAATCATATTTTACTATTCATATTGTTACAAAATTGTCGAGCATCTTCATGATAGCGCACACTTTGCTATGTTTTAACGGTGTGTAGCATCTATAAGAGTAAAGTTTTCAAAATATTGGAGCTTAAGAAAGATTCCTTATTTATATATTTTGCATGCATTCTAGACCCCAAGATAAAATTTAGATGTTATCTTACATTCTTACTCTCACTACTACAAATTAACATATTGAGTGCGGAAGGGTATTAGGTGCGATATGTCGCACCTAATAGTCGCACCTAAGCCCATATTAGGTGCGACATGTCGCACCGGATACTCATCCGGATGACTAAAAATTTCGTTAATGTTTAGTGTTATTCGGTGCCTAATGTCGCACATAATGTCGCACCTAATAAACTATTAGGTGCGACTTTTGACATATTTGGTGCGACATCCGTCACACCAGATGACGATTTTTGTCCTAGTGTCTAAACTTTCAGAATTTAGTCATTAAATTAGGAAAATCAATAACATCATTAAAACTAATCTACGTTATTTCTTGATTGCAATAGAAAAGGAAATAAATAACTTCAATTTAAAAAGAAAAAAAAAGAATTAAAATACTAAATGACAAAATGGAAAATCGAATTAATAAAAACTGCTGAATTGATAAAAAAAAAAAAAAAAAAATTGGTAAGTTATAAATAACTTTGGCGATTTCATATTAATATACGCCTTTGAGTTTGAAAGCACAATTGAGAAAGAAAGAGCAAGTAGTCAATGAAATCTAGTTAAAACAAAATAACGATTTTTTTAATTCACGCCGATACTTTTGTAGTATCTCAAAAATTGACGATTTTGATAATAAAAACTGTGATATATAAATATCTGTAAATATCGACACAGATTTGATATTGATTTATAATTTTTATGACTGGATCTAACAGCGGAATATTAGGATTTAGGGTTACTATTCTGTAGCTGATTTTGTGTATTTCAATAACGAGTCATTTAATTCTTTGTTTCATGTATTAGACGTATTTAATTCCCGATTTTATGCTGTTAATTTCATTAGTTTGTGAATAAAACCTCTTTGAATTCTGCCTATAAATATTCTTTGTTTCATGTAATAGACGTAGACATTTAATTCCCGATTTTATGCTATTTGTGATAATACCTAATACCTCTATTCAGCCTATAAATATTTGGCAATTCATTAAAAAAATTACGTTCAAAATCAAACATCTTTTCTGCCTATACACGAACCGATATTGAATTCTTATTCAAACTTAAGGCGAGTCCCTTGTCGTTTTCTAATTAGGCAAACTCAACCCGCAAGATCTGTTTGATAATCGCAGGACAAAACAGGTTAAACACAAGATCTGTTTGCTATATTTCTCTATTTATTTTATCCCCCCACTTTTTTCCCCTAGAAAAAAAAAGTCAAAGTTCAAACTCACATTGATAAAGGACCAACTCACTCAGCTCCAAAACACTCGTTTTTTTTTTTTTAAATTTTATCTAAAAAAATAGACTTTGTTTAATTGGTGCAGACAAAATGTCGACGAGCAGAGTCGTAGCCGAGCCACGTGTCACGGCCCGATCCCCTGAGGCGGCGGTGTACGTACACCCGATGGTCCGGCGCTCGGCGTCCGCGCTCAGCGACAGAAGCCTCAACATGTGCACCGAGAGCCTCGGCAGCGAGACAGGCTGCGGATCCGACGATAATGACGTGTCATCCGCCGCGGCGGAGCGGGAGAACCCTCCGGCGCGTGAGCCGAGGCGGAGGAGAAGCCGCGTCGCGGTGTTTCCTCCGCCGCTGACGTCAGCGGGCGAGGTCAGGGTTAAGTCTCTTCGCGAGGACGGGAAGTTTGTCCTCAGGGCTGAGATTGTGCCTTTTGCTGAGCCTTTCTTCCGCGTGGTGCGGACCCAGGGCCGGCTCAGGCTCCAGCTCATCGGCTCCGAGCCGAGCCGAGAAGAAGAGGAAGCGGAAGGAGAAGGAGATGAAGTTGTAAATGGGAAGCTTGGGAAGTACGGAAGGTGCAATAACAGTAACACAAATGACAACGACAGAGTTTTGCGGGGTCGTCCGAATTTGGTTGCCACTTAAGACCCCCTTTTTTTTTTTTTTTTTTTTACTTAAAAACTTTCCTCTGTGGTATTTGTTTTCGTTCTCATCCTTAGATTTTTTTTTTAAATTTGGTATCGCTCGTTTAGTCGTTTTTGTTCCGTACCCGAGAGTTTTGTGACATGCCAATGGCATTTATATTAGTTGATTTTGTCAAGTTGTTCTCTTTTTCCGTACATGGATTGGTTTTGTGGGATTTTATGTCGTATTAATTAATCTTATTCACAAAAGTCGCTCTAAAAAATTTCGAGCACTGAAAAAGTCGAGAAAAGACTAAACATAGATACTAATGCAATAAACAGGATTTTCCTAATGGCGAAGTTGCAAGAATGAGAACTCTAATTCTATAAGTAGAATTGAGGTTCTTGAATGAAAACACAAATTTTTATTTTTGGGAATTTTTTTAGACCATATAAACAGTATTTTTCAAATTTAGTGTAAGAATTACACAAGATATTAAAGGATTATTATCATAAACAGTTTATATTAAATAATTGAAGTGAATATATTTTAATTAGATTTATAATTAGAGATAACACAAATTTTTATTTTTGGGAATTTTTTTTAGACCAAATAAACAGTATTTTCCAAATTTAGTGTTAGAATTACACAAGATATTAAAGGATTATTATCATAAACAATTTATATTAAATAATTGAAGTAAGTATATTTTAATTAGATTTATAATTAGAGATAACTAAACTAATAATCTATTTTACCTTTCAAAAATTAAATAGTATAAATAATATTTGTTTTTTTGCAAAAAAAAAATATACAGTTTTTTTTTTACCAATGGCATATCGACACCATCCATCACAACTGTATATGTAAGGAAATTTTTTTATTGCCACTTAAAGACTGCAACAGAACATAAAGACTGCAACAAATCACATGACATTATTGCTTCGGAAATAAAAACACTGCAAAAATCTTATGAATTTGGGAATCCCTTCCTAGATTAGAATCTCAGTACAGGTCTGTAACCACAGACTTTGCTACATACAACTTAATGGGGCTTTAGCAAGTACAGTTCATGAGAACTTCCATTATATCTGGCTCCAAAATGGGCCACGTACTTTTGACAAAATAATATATATTGTGAAGATATAATATCGAATTTTATTAGATTTTATCTAATGCGATTTCAGATCATTTTAGAAGCGTTGCACATGCGGTCGTGATTTTCTCGATGACAATTTTGGTCAATTTATTATGTTGACTTTCCAAAAGAGAAAGCGAACTTTATATATGACACATACATGCATAGTATCATTGGCTAAGGTTTTTCAATGCACATAGAGAACACTCATTGAACGATCAGAAATAACACAAAAGCGAATCAAACGAAAAGTCTGTCAGTAGAAATTCACGTCACAGTTCTAACGTGTAAAACAGACAACTTGTGTTCTAGAGAATTTTTCCAACATAAGAGAAAATAACAGTTTCGCCATAATAAAAACAACCAACATCAGAGTAACAACAAGAGCTACACATATTACTTATTTAGACAATTACGTTAAAATTTTAGTCTAATTATCTAATAATTTAAAAATAGTCTTAATTAAAACAAGATGTGTACGCCATTTTATTTATGCATGACCTAGACTATGATTTTCATATTTTTATAAAGTATAATTTTAATTGAGCGTAAAATTTATTTGACTATCTTCAAATAATATTAAGGTATGGAAATTTTTTATTCAATTTAGTGAAGTAAATACTCAAAATTTGAGATCTCACATGCAAATATATGATCGTGTAATAATTGATAGCTATATTGACGCAAAACCATGAAGAAACTTGGATTTGTCACGAAAGCAGATTTATTTAAAGAGAATATTCTAGCTGTTATTAGCTTACAATATCTGTAACACTTTTATTCATTTTTCACTATTTTTAGTGGGGTTGTCTTTAAACACCAAAATATTTATTATTTATCAAATAGTCAGATTTGGTTTAACATTTTAACTAAATTTGATATATCTAATTGTATTTTAGATTGTCTAGCTTAGGCAACTATCTTTAACAATATATATGAAAAAAAAGATATATTCGGAAGTTGTATAATTACCTCTCTCTCAGATACCTTTTAGATATTTCTAAAAAAAAATGATACCTTTTAGATTTATTCCACATGATTCTTTTCTAATTATTGAGAGGCGACTAAAGGAGGGGCTGGGTGGTGCAAAAGAAGAAAAAAAAAAAAAAAAAAACCATGCACTGACTTCATCCATGTGATCGACTTAATTAGTGTCTTCAATTGAACCAATAAGCACAATATTATTTCACGTCCTACTTGAACAACTACCACCAAATTCAGGAGTATATCACCAAGTGCCAATTTGGGTCGAGTTACATGAGCAATATTGCCAACCTTTTCATTCAAGGAGAAAAAGCATATGTTGGTGATGTTCGATGTCCAGTTGTAGAACTAGAGGCTCGATGGACGTAAAGATTCAATTCAAGTGACTGAACATGTTATAAAACAAAAACGCGTTTATTAAAAGGAACTCTTGTGTGCTCATTGCTTTCATCACCATGTTTCATTAGTGAGGCTAAATCGTAACTGTTTTACGTGTCTGTAATAACTAAGAATCTTAATTAACTTTTGTTTAATTAAGATTAACCAAATAATACTAAACATATGAACCTTCTTTTTTCCAAGGAGCTATATCAAATAACTATTGCTATTGGCTTTGCTAAAAGAGACGTCACTCAAAACGTCCTTATTTTTTACATCATAAAATTAAAGGATAAACAAAAAGGGGGGACTATCAGTTTCGAATAGTGGAAAGAACTTTGAACAACAAACAAAAGAAAGAAAAAAAGTTGCGGAAAGGACTATACACTACATTTAGCGACGACTTAATCGTCGCTAATAAATCGTCGCTAATCACCCTTTTAGCGATGATTTTATCGTCGCTAATTTTTTGATGCCAAAAATATTAAAGTTTGACGGCAAAGATAATTAGCGACGAATTTATCGTCGCTAATTCTTTTTTTTCGTCGCTAAGTTCCCGGGAAAATAATTAGCGACGATAATATCGTCGCTAAATGTTTTTTTGTCATCGCTATACAATTAGCGAGGATAATATCGTCGCTAAATGTTTTTGAATTTTGACGAATTTTAAAGAGGGAAAAATCCCTCACATTAAATTACAACGAAATGATTTAGCGACGAATTTTAATCATTTAGCGACGATTAAATCGTCGCTAAATGTCTTTAAATACCAGATCGCGAATCAGTTTCCCCATTTCGTTTTTCCTTGACCTAAATCGAGTTTTCTCTCAGTTTCGCCTCTCCCGCCGTTCGTCCGCCGTGTGCCCTCCTCCGCCGTGTGCCGCCGACGCCGTCGACGCCGAAGTCGTCCTCTCCGGTAAGTCTCTCTCTCTCTCCTCAGTTCTCTCTCTCCTCACAACTCTCTCCTTACCTCTGTCTCTCCGATTGTAGCTCCTCCGCCGCGCTCCGCCACTACTCCGCCGACGCCGTAGCCGCTTCCCCGCCGACGCCGTCCTTGGCCGCTCTTCCCCTTCTCTCTGGCCGCGCGCTCTCCCTCTGACCGTGGATCGGTAAGTTTTTTTTTTAAACTTTATATATATATATATATATAAATATATATTAGTTAGTTATAGAATTAATATAGTAGTTATATATATTAGTTATTTATATATATATATATATATATATATATATAACTTTAGTTATATTTATAAATTTATTTTGATTAGTTATATTTACATAATTTATATTTTTAGAATTATATATTTGTTATAAATTTTATAAATTATAAATGAAGTAATTAGTTATAAATGAATTATATATTTCTTATAAATTTTATAAATATTGAAATTAGTTTTATAAATATTTGTTAATTTTTGGGGCTTTTTGATTTCTTAAGGCTTGTTTGTGATCATGAGACGTTTATGAGAGTGTTTAATGGTTGGGTGATGATGATAGGGCATGTTTTAATTTTTGTTGAATTTTTTTGGACGAATTTTGGTTTGGAATTGTGTTGGACGTGTGAATTTTGAGGTTTTGTTTGGAATGCTATTTAAAATTCTGTTGATTATGAGGCTGTGATGATTGTTGTGAATTTCGAATTATTGAGACTTGTTTGTTGTCTTGGCCGAGTGCTCGTTTTTGCCATGTGTTATCTTGGCCGAGGATTTGAGTTAGCCGTGTTGTTATTTTTGGCCGAGGACTTGTCTTGACTGATTGCGTTTTGTGATTCTGAGCCTCGGGTTATTTATTTTGGTGATTTTGATGAGGATTCGCTTGTTTGGTTTAATGGTTGATTGAGATTGATGAAATGTGATTATTCCGTTTCGCGTTCGATTTTTGAAGTTGTGATTGGATTAGGAATTAATTTGAAAATGGATTTGACAGTTGAGTTTTGAAATCAATGAATAATGTAATACGAGGCAACTTGTTCTTCAGGGGTTGCGGAAAAGTGGGCCACATCGAGGACATCGTGGTCGATTCCGGGGCCCGCAGCTTGGGCTTGGGAAAGACGGTCGTCGAGTTTCTGACCGAGCGCTCTCGTTCGGCCGGGTGTTACAAGGCGATTCTCGATTGCAGCGATCGGAACGTCGCGTTCTACGAGAAGTGCGGGTTCGAGAGGAGGTCGATCGAGATGGCCAAGTACTTTCGCTGACCCTCGTCTAATTTAATATTTACGTAATGCTGAATATACTTTGTTCATTGAGATCTTTGTGACGGTCAGTGGTTCAAAATTTAGTCTTATTTGTTTTCTCTAGTGGAAATGAGAGGCTATATCTCTCCGTTTACATAATTAGATGAGGAATGCTTTATTAACAATGAAACCGCGATTCAATTTCAAGTATTTTATATATAAGTTCATTTCGATAATATAATTTGATTTTTATTTGATTTTTCATTTTAGAATTTCATAAACGAAAAAAAAAAATAATAACTAACGATCATAAAAAATGAATAATTTAAAAAATTGAAAAAAAAATTAATAATTAGCGACGACAATGTCGTCGCTAATTATTAAAAAATTAACTTATTAGCGACGACTTTACCGTCGCTAATTCGCGTGCGAAATTCACCCGCGGGAATTAGCGACGATTAAGTCGTCGCTAAATAATTAAAAAAACTCCTAGTTTAAACATTTAGGGACGAAAAAATCGTCGCTAATATCGTCGGTAAATATTTAGCGACGATTAATTCGTCGCTAAATATATTTAGGCACGGACATTTAGCGACGATAAAAATCGTCTAAAATCGTCGCTAAAGAGATTTAACGACGATTATGGGGTTATTAGCGACGAAAAAAATCGTCGGTAATGGTGAGATTTGTTGTAGTGATAGCTCGCAATACATGCAAATGCAAGTCTACATATATATATATATATATATATATATTTTTTTTTTTCATTATTACACAAGCGAGCGTACTATCTATTCCTTAAAGCATATTCTGCCAAGATGTTCCAACTTGGAGAGACTTTAGAAACCCCTAATAAGAAATATATACTCGTCCAATTACAGCACATAAAATGAAGGGGCGTAGAAGAAAACAAGTCAACCATGAAACTTTTATATCAATTTATTAATATTTTATAAAATAAATTAAAATAGTGGTTTATCGCAGAAATCAAGGAATAATCTCGATACTTATAGTGGCGATATAGTAATTAAATATATTACATATAAATATAATAATTTTGGAGTCCATATCCAAGTATCCAACACAAAGACAACGGAATTATAATAATATATTTGTGCCAAAAAAAAAAAAAAAACCAACAATAACTCCAACACAAAGACAAATATGATTTGACACCACCAGGTCCACGTGCTTGTACAATCTATTGCAGATACCTAACTAGCACGGTCACAATGAGAGATTTATTTTACTGGGCTCAGCTTGCAAGATTTCTACAATTTTGAAGAAAAAACAAAAACAAAAAAGCTTGCAAGATTCATTGGCCAATGAGCAGCTGATAGCTAGCTAGTTTCGTACCAGGCTTTATTAGGGAAAAAGAAAAGCTTTCTACCATAGTTACTTCCGGACATTTTTAGTAGAAACGTGTCGATATATAATAGGGGCTAAACATATATAGCAAAATAAATAAAAAATTCTCTGCTTCAAAATATAGCCATGCAGCTTAAAGAACGTTGCAAAGAACTTTCATTATACTTCCCGTATGAGCCTACAAAAACATGGACATCACGGAAATTATGTTATATATGGAAATATGCGATCAAAATTAACGAGCGTGTGTTTAAGGGGTCCATAAAATTTTATCCAACATTTCGTATTGGTAAATAAGAATTTATGCTATTTGGTCACATAGCTATACTTTGTAGGTTTATGTTGCTGTGACCATAAATAGTCAATTTACTGTGATACTTTTATGGTAGTAAAAAACTTAACAGTAAAAATAGAGTACTGTTTTAGAGACTTTAAGTCTTAATTGACTAATTCCTATTAAGTCTACGACTATATTATCAATATCTATATGCGCTATATATGTGTACACTGTTTTATATTGTTATTTTATTTATTTCAGAAAGTCTATTCTAAGTAATTCAATATAGACCGTCCCTTAAAATTATAGCTCAGTTATCTTGATATTAAAGATATATAGGCAAAACTCAAACGTAATTAGATAATTATTATATATATTTCTTAATAATTAGATAATCAGATTAAAATGTCAACGTAAGTGGTATAAATGAGTCATATATCTAGCTTTTCCTTTATTAATTTTTTTTATGTCTATATATTTATTATTTAAAATTTAATTTTTCTATCTATTCTCAATTATTTTTCTTGAAATCAAAGTAATTCTATTAATTAATTATAACGAACCTTTGAATGAAATAAACTATTACAATAAATCTTGCTTATTAACAAAGAAAATTTTTGTGATACCTTGTTTGATCTATTGGTAAATTTCACACCACCTTTAAAATATGAGTTATGGATTCAATCCCATACCGGCAGCAATTCCCTTTAAGAAAAACATACAAATTTTTTATATCATAATATATGTCAAATGTTTTAATGTTGCATTGTTGATTTACAACATTGATGTTACAACTTGAGGATGTAATGGTTTCGAGTTAAAAAAAATTATATATTAACCTCAAATTCTGATGTTACAACTTGAGGATGTAATGGTTTCGAATTAATATATATATATATATATATATATATATATATATATTAACCTCAAATTCCCTTACTTATTCTAAAGAATAATGACCCCATAATTTATTTTAAAAATAGTTACAACTTATAACTTCAATAATAAATTTTTAATCGATTTTTTCACTGGATAATAATAATAGATATTATCCCCAAGGGCTTAGCTTGGGTGACAAGACCTTCTGCCTGTGAAGTGACCTCTGCGAAAGGACAAGGGTTCAATCCTAAAAAACGTATTATTGACGTTTGAATATTTGATTTTATAATTTGTGCTTAAATGTGCAATGTAATTGATGATATGATGTATGATATATAAATTGAATTATTTTAAAAAAAGTAATTATTAATAATCTCCGATGTTACAAATTTATATTTAACCTCCTTGGAAAAAGTTCCTAACTTCATCTCATTTGAGAACGACAAAACTTGACTTCACACGTGTGTTACACACGAGACCCAATATTCTTACACACTGATAGTACCTCTACATGAAGAAGAGATTATTCATATTATGTGAAATCAAGACGTTCTTCATTTTGAATAATGTCATACTTCGAGATATTTATAAATATTTTTTGATAACATATAATTTTAATTTTATATAATACGTACTAATTATCATCGACCACACTTAATTTCGTGTAACGCCGATGTCTTTCTCATCCTCGGGCTAATAATAAATCATTAAAATAGATCAATTATCAAAAAGTTCTTTATATCCGCCAAAATTCTCAATACAACAATAATAATTTGTGGTCTTACTAATATCGCGTGTCTAATGTCTAAACTCACCGCCTTCCACATATGTCCAGTTAGAGCATCTTCAATGCAAGCAACGTTGTTTCATACATCATAAAAAATAATATTGTTTATTTATTTTTATCCACATCAACATTTGTGGTATCTTACATACAAATTGGTGATAGCGTCAAAAGTTGCTAAAAGTGGTTCTCACTCTATTCAAAACATTAATGTGTTTAGTATTTTATATATTAAAAAATAGTTGGCATTGCTGTCAGAATTGGTTACTTTGCCATAATCATTACAACTCATAATATTAATATACAAAATTGAAAATGACATAGTATTGCCAAATAAACAATAAAGTTATTTTAGTTGCTTCCATTGGAGATAATCTGTATAATTAGATATACCCTTTTCGTCCGGCACTTTTTTTTGTTATATACGAATTTTTGGACGTCCACATCACTAACCCAATCCATTAATTTCCCGCTCTTCATAATCCACGTACGCTCGATGATTTACACGTCGATGCCACGCCACAAGACTATATCGAATATGCTGGCTTCTCAAACTCTCATCTTAAAAAACAAGAACTACTCAATCATTGTTGTGGTGGGATCTGAAAGCAGGGGCGCAGTGGCGGACCCAGACTCGGAAGGCGGGGGGGGGGGGGGGGGGGGGGCAGGCCTCTTGAGCCACCAACGTGGGTCCGCCACTGCAGGGGCGGACCCAGGTGGTGGGCTCAAGTGGCCTGGGCCCCCCCTCAAAAAAAAATTTGGGCTAAAATTATTTTTTTTATTTTTTTTACAGCCTAATTTCAGTTTTGGCCCCCCCTCTTTCCGAGTTTGGATCCGCCACTGTCTGAAAGGTACTAGCAGCTCTGTGCCTGAAACAAAACAATGATTCCCTATGGAAATTGATTCCAGAAAGAAGTTTCTTGGCTTTGCAAACCACGAACCTTATTATACGCCAAAAATTAATATTCTGGACTATTGGCTCTCTTCAATCTTGATGATGGATAATATGAAAATGAAAGCAACTTAATGCGAGCCATGAAAATTAAAGCTTACCCTGACCCAAAAGAAGGCTTGGTCAAGAGTTTCAACCAAAAAGGACACTCTGACTAGTCTTTGGTGCTTATCTTTTCCATGCATTAGAGTAGTGGCTGTTATTTAGTTTTTTTTTTTTAGAATACACAAAGGCAACAAGGTTTATATTGTTTAAATGTGATATTATATTTTTCTGTGACATAAAAAGATGGGTTGGCTTGAATTTTCTTTATTTTGGTAAATAATATGTTGATTTACTGTTTCCATGGACAAAATTGATTGATATTTAATAGACAGGGGAGGCCGTCGTTAAGAGGGAGACCGTCATTATGAGGGAGGAGGCCGTCGTTATGAGGGAGGCCGTCATTATGAGGGGGAGGTCGCCTTTGGCGAGAGTGGAGGCCGCCATTATGAGACAGGTCGCCTTTGGCGAGAGTGGAGGCCGCCATTATGAGGCAGATCGTCATTGACGAGAGTGGAGAGTGGAGGCCGCCATTATGAGGCAGGTCGCCTTTGGCGAGAGTGGAGGCCGCCGTTATGAGGCAGGTCGTCATTGACGAGAGTGGAGGCCGCCATTATGAGGCAGGTCGCCTTTGGCGAGAGTGGAGGCCGCCATGACGAGGCAGGTCGTCATTGACGAGAGTAGAGGCCGCCATTATGAGGCAGGTCGCCTTCGGCGAGAGTGGAGGCCGCCATGACGAGGCAGGTCGTCATTGACGAGAGTGGAGGCCGCCATTATGAGGCAGGTCGCCTTTGGCGAGAGTAGAGGCCTCCATAATGAGGGTGGAGGTTGACCCTCGTCGCCGGGGTGGAGGTCGACCTTCGTCGTCGAGGTGGAAGTCGACCCTCGTCGACGAGGCTAGGAGAGGGTGGAGGTCGACCCTCATCGTCGGGGTGGAAGCCGACCCTTGATGCTAAGGCTGGATGTCATGGAGGCATGGGTTGACCCTTGACGTCAGGAGGGGAGGGGTGTCCCTTTGAGGGCGAGCCTGCCTTGTCTTAATTTCGGGCTGTACTCATTGGACCGGACTCACAATACTTACTCGTTTGGATTGGGCTTTGATGTTTTTTAATATGGGAAAAATCTCACATAACAACTATAACTAAATCAATTGGAATGAGGGCGAAGTTTGAGAAAGAGTTTACAGACAACTCAATGGATGACGAGATTTTATTAATTTATTATGCTGTTATACATTTATGACAATATTGCAAATATAATAAGAAAGAAAAAAAAAAGAAAGCAAAGACCATATATAACTAGCATTTAAGAAATAATCAATTAAAGACCAAAGTTTCCCTTCTTTTAAAATAACCATAAACAACACGGAATTTTCTGAAAGTAATTGCTTGCATGCATTTCTTTTTTTTTTTTTAAAACGGAAGTAAGAAAAAAGTAATTGTTATGCATATACGCCAATATTGCAAATATAATAAGGAAGAAAAAAGTAAAGACCATATATAACTAGCAGAAGAATCAGTTAAAGACCATGGTTTCCCTATCCTAATATTACCATAAACAAAACGGAAGTTTCTGAAAATTATTACTTCATTCTAAAACTATAAAGTTGTCTCCATAAATTCATAATTTTGCTTTTGTGTGTGTGATGTAGTTCGGACTACGGGAAGAACGAAGAACACGTCTTTGCGAGATAAAACTCGACTTCACAAGCAAAAGCTCGATTTTTTTATATCATCATAAACTAACTTCTTACAAATATATGCAATCCTTTATATAGAGGATTCACGTCAAACAATAAAGGAAACATCCCGTTATAAGGCAACAAATGCCCCAAATCCCGTAACCAAATAAACTAAACATAGAAACGCAATAATAGAAAATAAAGAGACAATAATCAAAATCAAAGAGCTGAAAATCGCACATTAAAGACGGGAAATCGCATGAAGATTGGTCGTGATCCCGGTTATTTCTTGCCTTATTTGCTCGGCATCAGTGTGTCTTCGTCGCGTTCCTAGGTTCTTTGAATTGAATGTTGAGGAAAAAAAGAAGAAAAAAATGGGAAAAAAAAATCGACGAGTGGGTATATGTGTGGTTGCAAAAACACAGATGTTTTAGCTCAATACCCAGCTAACGCGCCTCCAGATTTAACCATTCAGGCTATGACCAACGAGGTAATTAATCCTAATTATAATTAATACCACTAATTATATAATAGAAAATTTACTCCATTGAGTTCTTTCTCAGCCTGGTCACATGTCATCCTTTTTTTTTTGCTTAATATTATGTAATTTTTGTATATATTTATAACTAAAGTATAAATACTAACATTATATTTCAGATTTGAACAGTTTAATTATTTATCCGTTTTAGTAATTAGTGTAACTGACTGAAAATAAATTCTTGTATATTTGTATTGCGTTACAGATTGACATAATGAACAGAGAAGCTGAAAATGTGAGAACATCTCAAACCAAAGACCGGAATCCAAACAACGATGCATCGTCGTCCTCGTCGTCGAAGTATTGAAGATCAATCCATGTTTTTTCTTTAATTATTGTTATTTTTTATTACTTTAGTAATTTCGTTTCACTATCTTTTCAATTTTGTCACGGTTAAAGACTTTTATAGATAATGGAAGCTTGAGACTCGTAGTGTTCGTCTTAAATTTCGGAAAAAAATACTTCTTATATGATAGAAACTATTTGTAAATAACGTACCATATAAACACCCACACACACATACTATACACACACACACACAAAAGCTATTTCAACTCGAACCATTATGGTTACTTAATATTGAAAATGACTGCTGAGTTTAGTTTATTTTCTTTTATGTCGTTTATTTTCTTTTATGTCGTTTTGACTTAAGTCGGTTTGTTGTGACTTAAGTCTGACGTGGTACTTTTCTTACCTGTATATATGTTTGTGTCACGCCCAATAATTGGGTTAGCTGAGTTTTAATGAAAAACGTCAAGTCATTATTGACTGACGCGAGGTTTATTCATTCCTTCGTCTTCTTTGTTTTTCTCTTCCAAAACTCTGTTGCTCATTGTTCACTTTGAATCTCCATCGATTCTTGAAACCGTTCTCAGAGCTTCGATTGTAATATGGTATCAGAGCTCAATCCGCTTCTTCTTGATCGATTGTACCTCTGAGAATCCTCTTCTTGTGATCTCTCGTGTCACGCCTCCTAGCCAATCTTCAGAGCCATGGCGGATCAAGAGAACAACAAATTGCTTGCAAGATCGCCGATCGATGATCAGACAAGTCCGTATTACCTTCACCACTCCGACAATCCAGGTGCTGTTATCGTCACTCAGCTTCTTGATGGAGACAACTATCCATCATGGAGTAGATCTATGTTAATGGCGTTGTCTGTGAAGAACAAAGTCGCGTTCATTGACGGCTCCATCACAAAGCCGACGTCGGAAAATTCCGTTCTCCTCAACTCCTGGATGCGCAACAACAACATTGTTACTTCATGGATCTGCAATTCAGTCTCTAAAGACATTGCTTCTAGTATCCAATTCGGCGACTCGGCGACAGCCATATGGAACGATCTTAAGGAAAGGTTCCAGCAGAGCAATGGCGCCAGGATTTTCCAGCTCCGACGTCAAATCGCGAATCTGCGCCAAGAAGGCTTATCTGTGGCTGCCTACTTCACCAAACTGAAGGCGCTTTGGGAAGAACTCCATAATTTCAGGCCTATCTGCACTTGCAAGTGCGTGTGTGGCGGATCTCATGAATTGACGAAGTTTGTCAACAACGAGTACGTCATGGCTTTTCTCATGGGCCTGAATGACGCCTTTAGCACCATCAGAAGCCAGATCATCATCATGGATCCCATTCCTGTCAACAAGGTTTTTGCCATGATCACTCAAGACGAGAAGCAAAGATCCATCAAGGATGGTGAAAGATCAGTGGATCTTGGAAGCAACCTCGCTATGGCGGTCAACGATGAAGGAACTGTCAAGAAGACCTCCAAGAAAGATAAGCCATTCTGCACTCACTGCAAAATGACTGGCCACACCATAGAGAAGTGCTACAAGATCCACGGATATCCTCCTGGATATACTCCTCGTTTCAAGAGTCAAGCCAATGTTGCTGAGGCCAGTCCTGTGGAATCTTTGTCCAATGCGCAACTTCACCAAATGATTGAGCATCTCTCGGCGAAGCTTACCTCCACCACTCAGGCTAACCCATCCAGTGTCAATCTCACCTCTTTCAATTCAGGTTTTTGTTGTTTAATTGAAACCTTTAATGCTGTTCCTTGTTTCACTAGGCAATGGATCCTAGATTCAGGAGCTTCAAGACATATTTGCAACACAAGATCCATGTTCATGTGCCTAAAACCCCTAACAAAGTCAAGTATCACCTTACCTAACTATACTAGTATTCCTGTTCACTACTTTGGGGATGTTAGAATTAACTCCACCTTGATCCTGCATGATGTTCTCTACGTACCTAACTTTAAGTTCAATTTAGTATCTGTGAGTACAGTTACTAAGGACTTAAAGTGTGAAGTTACCTTGACCTATATTGGATTTGTGATTCAGGACATGTACAGGAAGAGGATGATTGGCAGGGGTAAATGCATTGGCGACCTGTATGTTCTTAGCACAGAGGATGAAGAGACTCAGGTGGATGCCTCAATCAACATTATTTCATCTAGCATATGGCACGCGCGCTTGGGGCACCTGTCTCATGAGAGACTGGAAAGCTTGAAGACAGTTCTGAAACTCAAAAATGTTGATAAGAGTACCCCTTGTCTCATTTGTCCTCTGGCTAAACAAAGAAGACTGGCTTTTCCTAATTCTAGTACTGTAAGTGAGTCCACTTTTGACCTCATACATTGTGATGTGTGGGGCCCCTTTCATACTGTTTCCAGGTCTGGTCATAGATATTTCTTGACCATTGTTGATGATCATAGCCGTTTCACTTGGGTTTACTTGATGAGACAAAAGTCTGACGTACTTCAAATCATTCCAAGCTTTTGTAACATGGTTGAAAACCAGTTTTCAAAACAAATAAAACGCTTTAGATCTGATAATGCAAAGGAATTACTTTTTGTGGATTTATTTGCAAGAAAAGGGATTGTGCATGAATTCTCGTGTGTTGAGACTCCACAACAAAACTCTGTTGTGGAGCGCAAACATCACCACTTACTCAATGTAGCCAGGTCCTTGTTTTTCCAGTCTCATGTCACTGCAGATTTTTGGAGTGATTGTGTGCTCACTGCTACCTACATTATCAACCGGACACCTACGAAAGTTCTAGGTAACATCTCTCCCTATGAATCCTTATTAAGCAAACCTGTAAACTATGATCATCTCAGAAGTTTTGGCTGCCTTGTTTTTGCCTCCACCCTGAAAGCCAACAGAAGCAAGTTTGACCCTAGAGCTAAGAGATGCATGTTTATAGGCTACCCTAATGGGATCAAGGGTTATAGGTTATATGACCTGGATACTAAAGACGTTTTCATATCCAGGGATGTTGTTTTTCATGAAAATGTTTATCCTTTTGAGAGCAAAAATCATGAAAACACTCTTGACCCTTATGTAACCACTGATCACAATAACCACAATGAAGTTCTGCCTTATGCTTCTAGTAACCTCCTAACACCTGACATGAGAAAAAACTCTCATAGTCCTACTAGTATCTCTGTACCTGAGATGAATGCAGGTGATGATGAACAGGTAGAGCATGACATTGACGAGTCACACTCAACTGAAGAAGGTGAGCTTGCAGTTAGGAGATCAACTAGAAGTAGACACAAACCTTCCTATTTGAAGGATTTCCACTATGATGTGGCGGCGGCAACAGGAATTCACAAGTCTCCTCACCAGCTGGCAGCTGTGATTAGCTATGAAGGGCTGTCAGATACCTATAGAGCTTTTGTGCTGGCTGTGTCCATGGAAAGTGAGCCAGAGTACTACCACCAAGCTGCCAAGCATGAACATTGGAGAAGTGCTATGAATGAAGAGTTAAATGCCATGAAGGCAAATGAAACCTGGTCCATAGTACCCTTGCCAGAAGGGAAAAGAACTATAGGATGCAGGTGGTTATATAAGAACAAATTCAATGCTGAAGGACTCTTGGCTAGAAGGAAAGCCAGATTAGTGGCAAAAGGCTACACTCAACAGGAGGGGCTGGATTATTTTGATACTTTCTCACCAGTGGCAAAGTTGGTGTCTGTGAAGCTACTTTTAGCCCTTGCTGCGTCCAAAAATTGGCATTTGGTCCAGCTGGATGTGGACAATGCTTTCCTTAATGGAAGCCTCAGTGAAGAAGTCTTCATGGACATTCCTTTGGGATACAACATGCAGCAAGGTGAAGAGTTGCCAGCACCCAGTGGAAGTCATACTAGGATGGTGTGCAAGCTGCACAAATCTATATATGGCTTGAAGCAAGCATCAAGACAGTGGAATATCAAATTCACTGAGGTTCTTGAAGGACTTGGGTTCAAACAGTCAAAAGCTGATTATTCTCTCTTCACCACCGGGGTCGAAGAAAGTTTTGTGGCTATTATTCTCTATGTTGACTACAACATAGTGGCAGGACTGAGCATGGATCATATTGATCTTGTGAAGACAAAGCTGATGAAGGTGTTTAAAATGAAGGACTTGGGAATGCTGAAGTACTTTCTGGGTCTTGAGATAGCCAGAGCTAAGTCAGGCATTACAGTGTCTCAAAGGCAATATGCCCTGCAGATACTATCTGACTATGGTTTCTTGGACAGCAAGCCTGCAAAAACACCCATGGATCCCAGGTCTTCATTAAGCAGAGATCAGGGTGACCTGATTGAGGATCCAACGGTGTACAGGAGGCTGATCGGCAGGCTCTTGTATCTCACCATTACAAGACCTGACATAACCTATTCGGTACATCAACTGAGTCAGTTCATATCTGCACCAAGGTCCACACACCTCTCGGCTGCTCATCATCTATTGAGATACATCAAAGCTCAGCCAGGTCTAGGCCTCTTCTACTCAGCATTTTCGGCTCCACGACTCACAGGGTTCTCAGATGCTGATTGGGCCACCTGCCCTGATACAAAGAGATCTATCACCGGCTTTTGTGTGTTTTTAGGAGATAGCCTTATCTCCTGGAAGTCGAAGAAACAGACAACGGTCAGTAGATCATCTGCAGAAGCAGAATATAGAGCTACGGCTGTATGCACGAGCGAGTTACTTTGGTTAAAACAACTACTTGCTGATCTAAGGGTCCAGGAGAGCAACACTGCAGCGTTATTCTGCGACAACCAGGCTGCCATTCAAATTGCTTCGAATCCAGCGTTTCATGAGCGTACAAAGCACATTGAAATTGACTTGCACTTTGTTCGTGATCACATTCGAGAAGGTGATTTGAAGTTGCTTCCTGTCAAGTCATCAGGGCAGATTGCTGATGCTCTAACTAAGCCTTTGGCTTCTCCTTTGTTGCGAGTGCTCATGTCCAAGATGGAGCTGCGAAACATCTTTGCTCCAACTTGAGGGGGCGTATTGAAAATGACTGCTGAGTTTAGTTTATTTTCTTTTATGTCGTTTATTTTCTTTTATGTCGTTTATTTTCTTTTATGTCGTTTTGACTTAAGTCGGTTTGTTGTGACTTAAGTCTGACGTGGTACTTTTCTTACCTGTATATATGTTTGTGTCACGCCCAATAATTGGGTTAGCTGAGTTTTAATGAAAAACGTCAAGTCATTATTGACTGACGCGAGGTTTATTCATTCCTTCGTCTTCTTTGTTTTTCTCTTCCAAAACTCTGTTGCTCATTGTTCACTTTGAATCTCCATCGATTCTTGAAACCGTTCTCAGAGCTTCGATTGTAATACTTAAGGGATTATACTGCGAAAATAGAATCTCTAGCAACTACCTAAATAGGGGTGACAATATTACCTCATTGTGTGACCAAACGTAAATTCTCTCATATTATAAAGTGTAACTGTTATAAATTGTGGATACGGACTAGAAATTGATACTTGTACGCAATTTTTTTTAATAATTTAGTTTTCTACAGAACGTAGTTGCTAGACTAAGAAATTTAAATTAAAAATCGTATTAGTTGAATTTAAAAAAAAAAAAAAAATTGAATCTTGAAAAGAGATTAACATTACACTAAACAACCTGACGTGTTTTTGTGGTGGTGGAGAGGTGCTAGGTATTGACGGGATCGAAAAGAACTTCAACGAGAACGATAAAAATTTGAACCATTGGATATCTCCAACGATCTTCAATCTAACGGATCGCATAAATAATTCTTTTAATTATTTCGTTTACCTCTAAGGGAGCCCTCTTTTGAGTTGTACCATATAATTTCGGTACCCAAACAAAATCAGAATGTTCGGTTTGGATTCTCCAACAGAATTTTGAGGAACAAAATTTTAGTGGGGCTTCGAATCCGATCAAAATAAAATTCCAGTTTATCTCGGTTCATAAGACCCATATTTATTATCGAGTATTATACTCGATATCGAATATTTTGAAAACTACCACACATATTCGATTTAGATATTTAAAAAAAAAATTTAAACGTAGGCTATTTTTTCAATTTTAAAATATGACACGCTTACAATTTTTTTTAATGAAATAATATATAAAGGAACTTTTCAGATAAAATTCTTGTTCAAACAAACGAAATTGAACGCTCTTCGTCAAACCAACGACTAAGGATTGCAATTTTACCCGTAATCTGATTTAAACAAGCTGGATGATATCAACTCTTATAGGGTAAAGGTATACATGAGTAGGACCCATTAAGACTTCAGCAAATCCGGTTAATGGAGTAGAGTGATAAGCGCGTTATAAATGTGTTTGTTTGTACTCTCGGAAGTGAAAAGAAGTTAGTTCGAGAGCATTTTCATATGTTTTCAACGTTCAGAGAGGATCATCGTCGCCACAATCTCGTTTCCACCATTCACAGTTTTTATCTCTATTCTCTGAATTTTTGGAACTCCCGTTTTTATTAATATAATTCAGCTTTTAGTCATGATTGCTTTATATTGATCATCTCCGTTTATTCTCCGTTCATTCATGCAATAAATTCGTTAAGGGCTATGGCGTAGCAAGCTAGGAATATAGTTATGGATTCAATCATGTCAAATTAATATTCATATGCTCTGTCATGTTTGTTTATTTTAATTCTGTGTGTAATGCTTGAATTCGATTAGCTACCGTGTTCATGATATTAGGATTGCTTAATGCTCGAAAGAGATTAGGTTAGTCGTGGACAATGATTAATTTACCGGGATACATTCCTAGGTTAGACATAACTAGGCTGTTTCGGAGTCGTGTGAACGTTCTTGTTTTTAATGCTAACCGTTGTTTTTAGAGGTTGAGATCGAGTGTTTTTAGAGGTTGAGATCGAGAGAAGATATCCCGGCATAGATAAGATTTTAGAACACACAAGAGTTTTTTTGGTACGCTGACAAAGACTAGAACTGGTCGTACTCATAAACATGCAATTCCTATCAGAAGCTTTAAGTTTTTGATCAAGTCCTAACACAAGTCAACGAAATATTAGGTTTACCTAAGTGACAAATTTGATTACGTGTCGTGGCTTTAACAAGCTTCCAGCTCAGCTAACTCAACCAAGCCCTTTTGTAGTCCTAATAAATAAATAAACAAACCCACACTTTTCAAAGCGAAGGTAACTTTCCCAGAAGAAGTAATCAGGAAAAAAGATAAGAACCTTTTTTCATTTACTATAAGGGATAACAAAACAGTTGCATCGTCATGATAATAATAATAATAATATCATCAATGCAAAAGTAGAAGGGGATTCATAATCAAATAATTTATTTTGGACAGCCAGAATCTAAGGCAAAAGCTCAATATAAAAATATCAAATAATTGGGACCCCAAGGAATAGTATATCCAACAAATAGCATTGGAGAAGTTGAAAAACAGAGAAGAAAAAAAATATGAATATGGTGGTAATTTATGCTGATCTGAAGAAACTCACCGCTATACTATAAGATCAATCAGAGTGTCGGAGAGAAACCAAATATCAGAGGCAATGGAAATCTTGCTATATTGCTCGTAATCCAGCGAGCTCGCGTAGCTTCTCGCAGAGTATAAAAGTTATTGTTGTTTGCGGACCTAACCGTGCAAAAATTGCAAAGCCCCTGATAAAAGATTTGAAACAAATAAATATCCGAGAAAATAACACTTCCAAGTTAAACGTAATGCTATTTTCTCAACACTGAAACGAATGAAAGGTGAAAAGAAGCATGGCATGACCGAGGAAACTCACCCTTTATAAAGGCTTTAGGTCCTTCTGTACGGACTACCTGGAATAAAACATGCACACACATACTTTGTCAAGTTCAAGAGTTAAGAAATGTGTTCGCTAAATTTTAAAACTGCCGACTAGTAAATCTGGGTCCCGATATCACCAAGCCTACTTAACAGACATAAATTTGAATGTGAAAAGTATAATAGACAGACACTGCTCTTTGTCTAGTTGCTGTAGGTCAACAATTAAAACCTTGAAAGGAAGAAGAAGAATAATAATTGTTGACCTGTAAAATTAGTACAACAATATCTCACGAAAATACACAAACTCCGAGTACGGGGACTCCGAGTACAGAGGTGATTTAGGCAAGACTTTCTCTTTATATAGACGAATCTAATACAAGAGAGCAGTGTTTTCTAGAGATTCAAAGTGAAAGAAAGTAAGTAAAAAAGTCTCTTTTCATCCTGTGCCGCAAGCTCCTATTTATACTTGTCTGGTGTAGCTTTGTGGTTGCGGGCTCTGACGGTTATTCTGGGGAACGTGGGGTCATCAATCCCACGTTCTAAACGGTTTTTGGGTAACTGCTGATTCCCTCTCGCTGAGGTGGACGGTTACTAATCTTTGCACGATTTCTGAACCGTCAAGGTGTGCGTTTAAGTATTTGAAACATGTTTTCTTTTGGTTTGACTAGTCTTTGACCTACGGTCTTCTCTTCTCTCCGAAGTTCTGATAGGTAGGTTTCGTTCTTACCTTATGAACGAGTCGTTCCTTTTCAATGGAGAGCCCTTTGGTCTATTCTACCTGAGCTTGATGCTGGATTCTTCATTCTGCTCGGGGGTCCGACTACCCTACTCGGTATCTGACTACTATATCCCGTAACAGCAGCCCTCCAGTTTCTTAGTATTTTTAGCAAAAATGGTAAGGAACTATTTCGGTTAATTGATGACCGTGTTCATTTTTGCTTGTTCGTCTCGGAATGACCCGAGTAGAATTCTATATTCTTTTTTTTTGCAGGATATCGTACGACGTCGTTTGTCTCTGGTACTGTTGAATCATCGCGTCTTTTCGCTTCGACGGTCAGATATGTTTGGCTTCTTGGACAAGCTTAATCCCAGCCGTTCGTGTGGTCTTTATATAAGGCCTTTTCCGAAGTTTTGACTTCATTTTGCCTTTCGTCTCAAATTTCACTCTCAGAGCGTTCTCGGCTTGTCATGCCTATTCGGATTGTGCTTTCAGTTCTCTTGTTTTTTCTGTTCAGACCTTCCGACCTTTAATTTGTGGGTAAGGTTTCTGTAGGTTTAGGAAGATGAAATTTTGTATATTATTCCACACGGCTGAATAGCCTATTCATACACAAACTAAATACAATCAGATCCTCTATTCTAGGAAAGGATAAACCAGAATAATAACTAATTCCTATTTTATCTCTACCTAATTACAGCAGATATACAGGATGATTTCCGAGTATCTAAATCCTAATAATACTCGGAAATAAATCAAATCAGTAATTCCTACACTCCCCCTCAAGTTGGTGCATAAATATCAAACATGCCCAACTTGTTTACAAAAAAATCGAATGTTGGCCTAAATAACCCTTTCGTCAAGATGTCTGCTGTTTGCTCCTTTGTGCTGATGTACGGAGTACATATTATCCCGGCATCCATCTTCTCTATGAAGTGTCGGTCAATCTCTATGTGCTTTGTGCGATCGTGTTGAACTGGATTTTGCGTAATGCTTATGGCGGCCTTGTTGTCGCAGAATAGTCGTAGAGGTAGTTCGGCTGTTTCGCGGAGATCTTCAAGGACCCGCTTTATCCATATGAGTTCGCAAATACCATTCGCCATTGATCGAAATTCTGCCTCTGCACTACTTCTCGACACCACGTTCTGTTTTTTACTCCTCCAAGTGACTAGATTTCCCCACACGTAGGTACAATAACCTGAAGTAGACCTCCGATCTCCCGGTCCAGCCCAATCCGCGTCAGTAAATGTGATGTAGAGCGATATAAAAACGAAAGGAAACGCAATAGGATTGCAAGCAGAGCTTGACTTTTCTTAATTCAATAATAATAATCCATTACACTGATAGAGAATAAAACTTATAGTCTGAGAAAAAAGGAAATAAAATAAAGAGGCAATAAACCAAAAATAGTTGCAGCAAATCATTCTAAACATGGAAATAGATTAACGAAAATAAATATGACAAATATTGCTCATTAAAGGAAATATACACCAGATCTGCAACTATCTCCAGAATTGGTGCACATGATCTTTAAAGCTATTTCCGGCTTTTACGGTCCCATGTCTCCATAAAGGAAAGTCCTATAAGCTCCGCATCAAAATGCCGCCACAGCTCTTGTTTCGTTCTTCTTAAACAGCAGCCCCTTTCCTGGACAGCTCTTTAGATACCTTAGAATCCGGTTTGTGGCTTCGAGATGCTCTTCACAAGGACTATGCATGAATTGACTTACTAAACTCACAGCAAAGGCTATATCGGGCCTTGTGTGAGACAAGTAAATCAACCTTCCCACTAGTCTTTGATATCGTTGAACATTCACCGGAACTCCATCTTCTATACTTCCGAGCTTTTGGTTCGGATCTATTGGGGTTTCAGCCGGCCGACACCCACTCATTCCTGTATCCTTCAAGAGGTCTAGGATATATTTTCTTTGAGAGACAACGATGCCCTTCTTCGATCTAGCCACTTCCATACCTAGGAAGTATTTCATTTCTCCCAAATCCTTTACCTCAAACTCCTTCGCAAGCTTTCCCTTCAAGCGTTCCAATTCTCCATAGTCATCTCCTGTGAGAATTATGTCGTCCACGTATACAATCAGCACTGAAATCCCTTTTTTCTCCGAGTATCTTGTGAACATTGTATGATCTGCCTGCGCTTGAGTGTATCCTTGCCCTTTCACAAACTGAGTGAATCGGTCGAACCACGCACGTGGTGATTGTTTGAGCCCGTATAGCGCCTTTTCCAATCTGCAAACGTTGGAGTTGAAGCTGTCTTCAAATCCGGGTGGTGGGCTCATGTAGACTTCTTCCTCAAGCTTCCCGTTGAGGAATGCGTTCTTCACATCAAACTGTCTCAATGGCCAGTCACGGTTTGCTGCAATAGATAACAGAATTCTCACCGTATTTAGCTTGGCGACTGGTGAGAACGTTTCTGTATAGTCTATTCCGTATGTTTGAGTAAACCCTTTTGCCACCAATCGCGCTTTGAGACGTTCAAGAGTTCCATCAGCCTTGAACTTAGGCGTGAACACCCATTTACAGCCGACTATAGGCTTCCCTCTCGGTAGTTTCTCCACAGACCAGGTCCGATTCTTCTCAAGAGCTTCTATCTCCTCAAAAACAGCCTTCTTCCACTCCGGTTGAGCCAAAGCTTCCTGAATACTACTAGGAATGACAATATCGGATATGTTTGTGGTGAAGGTAGAAAAAGCAGAGGATAGGTTAGAATATGAGACATATGAAGAGGTAGGATACAAAGGGGTTTTTGTGCAGGCACGTCTCTCTTTTCTTAAAGCAATAGGTAAATCAAGATCAAGGTTGAGCTCACTTACCTCAGGTTCTTTCTCCGGTTCAGATTCTTGACTTGCCGGAGATGTGACAGCTTCTATATCTTGAGCTAGATCCTTTCTCACATATGTTTTTTCAAACAGACTGCTTGCCCGATTATTGTACATGTCCTCTTGAGATTTATTTTCTGTGATACTTGGTTCGTTTTCTTTAAAAAAATTCATCGACTCAATATCACTTGTTTTTTGAACATCAATACTTTCAGAGTTTTCTATTTCCTGAATATCTATTCCAGAATTATCTAACCTGTAGCTTTCGGAATCTTCACCTTCAAACTCCCCCTGAAGATGAGTTGTAAAAAAAGGTATATTTTCAAAAAAGGTTGTATCCATTGTGATTATGGTTTTCCGTGTAGACGGATCAAAACATTTATATCTTCTTTGAGTTGGGGCTATCCCCACAAAACACATTTTTTTTCCTTTAGGATCGAGTTTACTTGCATTTCGGTCAGGATTTTTGATAAACACCGTGCACCCAAAGATCTTTAATGGCATATAATTAAAAACTCTTGTTTTTGGAAATTCTCTTTGGAAAAAACTCATAGGTGTTTGAAAAGACAAAACTTTTGAAGGCATGTGATTGATTAAATATGTAGCATGAAGAACACTGTCTCCCCAAAGATAATTAGGGATTTTTGCTGAAAACATTAATGCACGAGTGACCTCTAAGATATGTCTATTTTTCCTTTCCGCTATGCCATTTTGTGGTGGTGTGTCAACACAAGAACTTTAGTGAATTATCCCTTTTTCTTCAAATAATTTATTTAAATTTTTCGCAAAGTATTCTCGTCCATTATCACTCCTAACCATTTGTATCCGAGTATTAAACTGAGTTTGAACCATACTATAGAAATTTTTGAAAACATTTTCTACCTCTGGTTTTTCTTTAAGTAGGAAAACCCAAGTTACTCGTGTATGATCATCAATTAGGGTAATAAACCATCTTTTTCCATTACATGTTGGTACTCTAGAAGCTCCCCATATATCACTATGAATTAGTGAAAATGGTTTAGATGATTTATATTCCCTAGGTGGATATGTGGTTTTATGATGCTTTGCTAATGCACATATTTCACAATGAAAGCTGGAAAGATCTTTATTAATAAACAATTCAGGAAACAATTTTTTAAGATAATGAAAGCTAGGATGTCCTAAGCGAAAATGCAAAAAATAAATCTCATTATTATTCGGACTTGAGACAATATTCAGGCAAGAACTCTCTTGACTTCCCTTATTTGAGTCCGGTTCTGGGTCTAGGATATAGAGTCCGTCACATTCTCTAGCATTGCCAATCGTTTTCCCCGAGTCCAGTTCCTGAAATATGCAATAAGATGGGTAAAAGATTGCACGACAGTTTAGGGCTTTTGTTATCTTGCTAATAGAGAACAGATTACAAGATAAATTTGGGACATGTAGCACTTTAGATAATGGTAGAGAGGTTGAAACATTGATATTCCCTAGACCTGCTATGGCTGAAAGGGTTCCATTAGCGATTCTAACTTTCCTATTGCCAGCACACGGTTTATAGGTTGAAAAGCTATTTGGATTTCCTGTCATATGATCACTCGCACCTGAATCAACAATCCAAGTGTCTGTGTTTTTTGAACATGAGTAGGAAGAAGGAATAGAAGATACTGGTTTACCATTTTGTGCGAAAGAACATGAGGGAGTATCGAGGCTGGAATTTTTGGATAGGTTTAGTAGTTTCAGGAGCTGCTCGATCTGATCCTTCGTGAGATTAAGCTGTTCTGAGTTGACTTGGTCTTCCTGAGAATTCTCGACAATGATTTGGAAGGCCTTCTCCTTCTTCTTTTTGTCTCCGGCCGGTTTTCCGTGAAGTTTCCAGCAAGTCTCTCTCGTGTGCCATAGCTTTTTGCAATGATCGCACTACGGCTTCTTCTTCTCTCCTTCGTTTCCATTCCCGCGTGAGAATAGAGCAGATGACTCGATGTGGCTCGCAGAATCCCCGGTTGTGTTACTCATGACCTTCCTCCTGTTTTCTTCGAGTCTAATCTCGGAGAAGACTTCTCTCATAGACGACAGCGGACGTCTTCCGAGAATCCTTCCCTTCACCTCGTCGAGGTCCTTGTTAACACCAGCCAGGAACATGTATACGCGATCATTCTCTTCGCGCTTTTGCTGTCGAGCATAATCAGCCGCACTTTCCCACCTATCATCATGGCATTGATCTAATTCCTACCACAAAGACACCATCTCATTATAATAGGTCGTTACTTCCCTTTCTCCTTGTCTAGACTTCCACAACTTTGTCTTCAATTCGAAGATCTGCGATGAATTGCCCAGATCGGAGTACGTCTCCCGGATTGACACCCAAATTTCATTCGCCGTCTTCATGAATAGGTGAGGCTTTGCAATGGAAGCATCCATCGCATTGAGCAGCCACGCCATTACCAGCGAGTTTTCGGATCTCCAGGTGTTGTAGCCATCTTGTCTTGCCTTCAGCGTCTTCACTTCGCCAGTTAGGTATCCTAATTTTCCCTTTCCATCAATCGCAAGTTTCACCGATTGAGACCATTCCAGAAAATTCCTTCCATTCAATCTATGCCTTGTGATGAGCATAGGAGAATGAACGGATGACTGGAATGTTTCCATGGTGTTTCTTTGAGTGATTGAAGATGAGGAATTTTGGCTGGTTGGTGTGTTTTCCATCGGGTGGGTAGTTTTAGAGAGAGGCTCTGATACCATGTAGGTTTTAGGAAGATGAAATTTTGTATATTATTCCACACGGCTGAATAGCCTATTTATACACAAACTAAATACAATCAGATCCTCTATTCTAGGAAAGGATAAACCAGAATAAAAACTAATTCCTATTTTATCTCTACCTAATTACAGCAGATATACAAGATGATTTCCGAGTATCTAAATCCTAATAATACTCGGAAATAAATCAAATCAGTAATTCCTATAGTTTCTTTATCCTTAATCCGATATATATATATATATATATATATATATATATATATATATATATATATATATATCTTTTGTTTTAAAGTCGTTATTTGGTGGTCTGTATTTTCCTTTACTTCTCGTATTCGGACCATCCAGACTTTAGGGATCATAGTTTCTCAACTTCCTTAGGGTTATGGGAGGGCTCGCGCGTCCTGACCTGAGTTTCGACCCCCGTGTCGTTCGGCGATCGGAGCCTGACCCCGATAATGTTATCTTGTCGGATGGGACCACGTTCCCTTTTCTCAGGAGCCGAGTTTGGTACCATGTCCCAGAGATCGGATGGGACCGTCCCGTAATGGCTTATGAAGAATCGTGCGTGTATCCTAGATCTGGGTCGAGTGGGTTGATATCGAGGCAATGATTTTTTATTCGTCTTCCCTGTCGTGTAGGGATACTATGGTTTTGGAAATATCGTCTTCGTTCGCTTCTTCGAGGGGGAGCGAGTCGGAATCTCGTGATACGACGAGTCTTTCTCTTTCGCAAGACCGAGGAGAGGGCTATTCTCAAGGCACTCCGGGTCCGAGCGGGAGGACATTTGGGGTCGATCTCCCGGAGGAAAAGGATGAGGCCTTGGTTTTTGAACGGAAAGAGGGCCAGTTTTCGGCCAAGGTTTGGACTTCTCGGGTTACCGAAAAATATATACAAGAACTGATGGAGGAATTTGAGATAGCAGAAGGAATTATCATCTCGGCGCCTTTAGAAAATGAGAGGGCCGATCAGTCTCCTGTCGGGAAGATAGCGTTCAACAAGGCTATCTTGAACGTGATTGGAGGATTACCGATGCATCCTCTTATTTCTCAGTTCGTTTCTGACCTAGGTTGTTCTCCTACTCAGCTCGTCCCCAATGTGTATAAGATTTTTGTTGGGATGGCTGTGCTATGGGCGAAAGTTTACGATCGCCCCGTCACTTTACAAGATTTTTCGCAATATTATTCGTTTAAGTCGGCTCCCGGGCAACATGGTTATTATTATGCTCGGGCCCATGATGACCAATCTAGGGTGGTTACTCGTCTTCCTTCCAACCAGAAAAATTGGAAGGATTACTTCTTTTGGGTTGAAGGGAACGCCTCTTACGAAAGGTGCCCCATAAGAGCTTCGTTCTCGGAACTGGGTGTGACTCTAGTTCAGAATTCTTATTTGATAAACTGGACCAGGTTTTTGTTCTGGTTTCCTCATATGTTTTATGTTTGGTTCCAGGTTCCCTTCCACAGTATCCCGAGGACGAGCGACCGCTCCATTCAGAGATCTTTGATATTTCGGAGGCTGATCGGTCGACGTTTGTGTTGTCGGACCCAGACTTACTCGATCAATACTATTATTATCCCTACTCGAGTAAGCATTCTATTCGTCTCTTATCAAGTCGCATATGTTCAAATTTTCCTCGTTCTTACTTTTTGTTTCTTAACAGAGATTGCACAGATGGCGAAGAAGAGACCCGCTCCCGAACAGGTTCCTCCTAACCCGAAACGTACTAAGGCTTCCAAGGCTTCGGCTGCTAGTAAGCGGGCGACCGCGTCTGCTTCAAAGGTTTCGGAACTTCCGAGCTCTTCTCCGGTGAAAAGCATGATCGAACCTTCTTCTGCATCCGACCACCTAACTCCGATCGTTACCTTCCTTCGCGAGCATCTTCCTGCCGAGAAAGTTCACGCGGTTCTCGGGTCTGATCCTTTAGAGAGGCTTAACCAGGTCACCGACTCCGTGGTTTCGGTACGTTTTTACTCGCCTAGTCGGTATCTCTTTCCTTTCCTTGACGAATTTTATAACTGACCTTTTTTTATTATCACAGAGTTTCGTTGGTGTGGTCGGCCTTGTCGGACTATTAGGCTCCGAGCTCACTTCTTTGAGACAACGGAACGATCGTTTTCTCAAGGAGAGGGATGCGGCCAGGGACGAAACGGTGAAGACCCGATCGGAGCTCACGCGAAAATTCCAAGCAGATCTTGAGGCTGCTCGTTTAGCAGCGGTGGAAGAGTACAAGGCTTCCGAGGATTATCGCAACATGCGCGATGACCTTTATACCGCCGGAATAAACGAAGCCGTTCGGATCCTCGGCCCGAAGAATCCTACTCTGGATACTACGAATCTTGATGAGGATTCGGAATCAAGAGCTAGTGATGAAGTGGATGGAGGAGGCGACCAGGAGTAGAATTTTATTTTCTTTTGCATTCTAATTTCAATTAACCCGCTCGGGTCTTGAACAATTGATCCGTGGTCGGATCTTTTATTATGTAATTTTTTGTTAACCCGCTCGGGTTTTGAACAATTGATCTTTGGTTGGATCTGTAATTCATGTTAATTTATCTGTGTTTCTGACTTTGGCGAAAATAGAGTAAAAAGTATTTCTGAATTTTGGCAAAATAAAGTATAACTAAGTATATTTCAACTTTTCTAAACAACTGTTTGCTAATTATCCTGCCGCCTAGTTTATTTAGCCATAAATTAAAAAGAAACATGTGATTTAACACTGAGTAGAGAAACGTGAGATAAATAACTTCTGGAAATCACAAGTACGTGCAACCAAGCCGCTTTTTGAAATTGCAAACACAATACATGCGACCAAGCCACTTTTTGAATGTTTAAAAATTGAAAAACTTAAACGTAAAATCGGCGAAGGTGCTCGGCATTCCAAAGGTTTTTCTCCATATCACCGCTCAACTGTTGTAGTCGGTATGCCCCGTTTCCGAAGTCTTCTCGAATGATGTAGGGTCTTTCCCAGTTTGCGTTGAAGGCTCTCTCTTGGTGGATTTTGGTGTAGAGAAAAACTCTTCTGAGGACTTTGTCGCCGACTTTGAAAGATCTTGGTCGGACTTTCCTGTTGAAATACCGAGTAACTTTTTGTTGGTTAGCGAGATTTCTTAATCTGGCTTTTTCTCTTTTTTCTTCTAGCAAGTCTAGGCTAATTTTTAGAATGTCTTTGTTTACCTCTGTCGAGTAGTTTTCTCTTCTCACTGTTGGTATCATGACGTCGATCGGGATAACCGCGTCGGAACCGTATGCGAGGGAGAAAGGCGTTTCGCCAGTTGCGGAGTGCTCGGTGGTTCTGTATGACCAGAGGACTTCTTGGAGCAGATCCACCCACTCTGACTTCTGTTTGCCTAACTTCGTTTTTAGGCTGTGTTTTATTGTTTTGTTGACGGCCTCCACCAATCCGTTGGACTGTGGTCTGACTGGAGTAGAAAAAACCTTGTTAATACCATATTTTTCACAAAAACTTTTGAAGGAATCGCAGTCAAACTGAGTTCCGTGGTCGGATACAATTTTGACTGGTATTCCAAACCGAGTAATAATATTTTTCCATACAAATTTCTCAATTGCATGAGCTGTTATTTTATTTAAGGGCTCGGCTTCAACCTATTTTGAAAAATACTCGATGGCTACAATCGCGTACCTACATCCACCTCGGCCTGTTGGCAAAACTCCGATCAAATCTATTCCCCATTGTGCGAATGGGATCGGGCATGAGAGGGAGATGAGTGGATTAGGAGGAAGCCTCGGGATGTTAGAGAACTTCTGGCATTTGACGCATTTTTGTGTCATGTGCCGAGCATCGGCTTTTAGCGTTGGCCAGTAGAGTCCTTGCCGGATGATCTTTTGTGCCAATGTTTCGCATCCGATGTGACTTCCGCATATCCCTTCATGGATTTCTTTGAGAGTGTATTCAGCTTCGTCTTCATCTAGACATTTGAGGAGAGCCTGAGAAAATCCTCTTTTGTAGAGATTTTGACATTCTAGGAAATACCGAGCATCTCTGAACTTCAAGCTTCTAGCCTCATTTTTATCTTCGGGCAGAGCTCCGTGCTGCAAGTACTCCCTGATCGGAGTTTGCCATGACTTTCGTTGATCGACCTGAAACACATAGGGAGCTTGCTCAATGCTAGGTTGCCTAATCTTGATGACCGGGATTGACTCCGAGTCGGATCCTTGGGTGGCAAGCTTCGCTAATGCGTCGGCCTCTTCGTTCATGGCTCTGGGGACTTGGGTGATTTCGCAAAGTTCGAATTCGCTTGCCAGACTTCTGGTTTTCTCGGCATATAGCGACATCTTTTCGCCTTTTGCCTGAAATTCAAATTTCATTTGATTAACAATTAACTGAGAATCCGAATATACTTTGAGCTTTTTGATTTCTAAATCTTTTGCTATTTGTAGCCCATGTATCATAGCTTCGTACTCAGCTTCATTGTTTGAAGCACTGAAATCGAATTTTAAAGCGAATTTTACCTTGTCTCCTTCTGGACTGGATAGCGCAATCCCGACCCCGGACCCCTTTTCGTTGGCCGCTCCGTCTACGTACATGTCCCAAATTGGGAAATCGACCGGTCGTACGTGAATTCTGCAATGAAGTCAGCTACTGCCTGTCATTTGATTGCTGGTCGGGGCTGAAGCGTATATCATATTGTGTCAACTCGATCGACCATTTCATTAGCCTTCCGGACACATCAGGTTTTTGCAGCACTTGGCGTAGCGGGAAATTGGTAATGACTGTAATCGGATGTGCGAGGAAATAGTGTTTCAGCTTCCGAGAAGCGGTGATGAGGGCGAAGGCTAACTTTTCGAGTTCCGAGTATCTTCCTTCCGCCTCGTTGAGACGTCGCGAAGTATAATAAACCGGGACCTGGTGCTTTCCCTCATTCTTGATTAATGCTGAACTCACTGCATGCTCCGATACGGCTAAGTAAATTTCCAGGGGCTCTCCTTCCTTTACATTTTCTTAAAGTAGGAGGCCATGCCAAGTGTTCTTTTAGAGACTCGAAACTCTCATTGCATTGCTTGGTCCATTCAAATTCCTTGGAGCCTCTGAGCGCATTAAAGAAGTGAATACTCCGATCGATCGACCTCGAAATAAAACGGCTTAATGCAGCTATGCACTCTGTCAACTTTTGCACTTCTTTTATGTTCCGTGGTGGTGTCATGTTCCATAAGGCTGTGATCTTCTCTGGATTTACTTCGATGCCTCGTTCATGAACGATGAAACCTAAGAATTTACCTGCAGAGACACCGAACGTACATTTTAGAGGATTCAATTTCATGCGATATTGCCTTAAAAGTTCGAATGATCTTCTAAGATCGTCCGTATGTTCATTTATTTTTCGGCTTTTAACCAGCAAATCATCAATGTATGCTTCCATCGTAATCCCGAGTAATTCAGATAACATACGATTTACTAATCTTTGATATATTGCTCCAGCATTTTTTAACCCAAAGGGCATTACTGTGTAGCAGTATAGTCATCGATCAGTTATAAATGCCGTGTGATCCTGGTCGGGACCATACATAGGCATTTGATTGTAGCTAGAGTAGGCATCCATGAAGCTTAAAATTTCATGTCCTGCCGTGGCGTCTACTAACTGATCTATTCTCGACATAGGGAAACTATCTTTTGGGCAAACCTTGTTCAGATCCGTAAAATCCACACAAGTTCTCCATTTCCAGTTAGGTTTTTTGACCAGGACAGGATTGGCTACCCATTTTGGATATTTAGTTTCTTTTATCGATCCGTTAGAAATTAGCTTATCTACTTCTTCTTTTAGGGCTATATACCTTTCGGAGTTTAAAACCCTTCTCTTTTGTCTAATAGGTTTTTCTTTAGGATCTATATTTAACCTATGACACGCTATTTGAGGATCTATCCTCGTCATGTCGGACTGTGACCAGGCAAATATGTCTAAGCTTTTAGACAAGAGAGTAATTAAGTTATTTTTGGTACCTGATTCAAGATATTTTCAAATCTTGAGCTTCTTCTCAGGTTGTTTTGGATCCGGGGTGACTTCCTCGACTTCATCTCCTGGGCCAATCTCTTCCCGGCTCGGAAGGCGTGGGTCGAAATCCGAGTCGATCATCATAACTTTGTGGACATCTTTGTCCTGACTCTCTTTGAGGTAATTTGCATAACAGCTTCTTGCGATAGCCTGTGTACCGACTACTTCACCTACCCCGTGCTCGGTAGGAAACTTCATTTTCATATATTCCACAGAAGCGATAGCCCCGAGGGACTGCAAGGTTGGCCTGCCAATGATCGCGTTGAACGAAGATTTTCCGGGAACCACCACCCACGTTGTGTTAGTGGTTTTACTCCTCGGGCTATCTCCTACAGTTATTGGGAGTGAGACTACTCCCTTAGGCTGGATCGAGTCATTTATGAAACCATAGAGATTTTCAGGAGAATGAGCTAATGCGTCTTGCTTAAGACCCATTTTGTTGAATGTGTCTTCATAGAGCACGTCGACGACACTCCCAGTGTCCACCAATATTCGGTGTACATCCCTGTTTCCGATAAGAGCTGATATGACCAGTGGATCGTTGTGAGGAAACATCACCCATCGAGCATCTTCTGCTGTAAAGGTGACGGGCTCCGAGCTAGGTTTGGCTATCTTGTTAGGCCTTTGTTCGGCTGTAAACAAGATTTGTCGGGGTCCCGCGTAGGCCTCTCTTACATAGCTCTTTTGAGCGCTCCTTGAAGTTCCTCCCACATGTGGTCCTCCGACTATGAGCGAGATTTCGGCATATGCCTCACCTTTTTTATCCTCTTGATCCCCGTGCTCGGCCTTGAATTTCTTCAACGCTCCTCTTCGGATCAGAGCTTCTATAGCTTCTTTGAGGTTGAAGCAGTCAGCAGTGCGATGACCGATGTCCGCGTGGAAAGCACAATATTTTGTTTTATCTCTCTTTGAGATATCTTTCTTGATCGGCCTTGGCTTAGGGAAATCTTCTTTGTCCTGTGTAAGACTAAATATCTCCTCTATCGGGGCATTGAGTTTATGATATTTATCAAACTTACTGGAAAAAGGCTTCAGAGGTCATGCTCCAGACCGGCTCTTCTTCGGTGGGCGGTTATCTTCAGAATGTCGCTCCCTGCGCTCTTCTCGGTAGCTCTTTGGTGGCTTTGCTTTTCTTGCCGCCAGCCTTGCTTCCTCCGCGTTGATATATTTCTGAGCTCTTTTCAGGAAATCGTTGTAGTCCTTTGGACTAGTCTTCTGAAGTGACCACCAGAACTCTGATTCGGTTCGGACGCCGGAGAAGATCCCAAAGAGCTTAAAGTCGTCATTCAGATCGTCCACCTGAAGAGCTTGCTCCGAGTAGCGATTAATAAAGTCTTTCAATGATTCGTCATGGGCTTGTCTCACCGCTAGCAGCCTTTCTTTGGGAGTTTTCTCCGAGCTGGAGCCGACAAACTGTTCCATGAATTTTCTGGATAACTGCTTCCATGATCCTATGGAGTTTGGCTTTAGTTTTCTATACCACCTTTTGGCTGAGCCAGTCAGAGTGATAGAGAACGCTCTGCACATAACTTCTGGTTCTGCCCCTTGCAACATCCAAGAAGAAAAAGTGTCCAGATGGTCTCCCGGGTCGGTCTTTCCATCGTATACTGGGATGCTTGGCATCATGAAACGATCAGGCAACAGGTGTTCTAACACGCTGTCTTCAGTTTCCGAGCTTACCATGCTATTTCTGAAAGTGTTTGAATGACCTTTATCCATAGTGGGCTGGTACCGATCAGGAATCTTTTCCTGACTGGACTGCTCTTTCTCGGATTCAGAGTCATCTTCCATCCTCTCATACCGATCTTTAGCATGTCTCCGAGATTTCTTAACTTGCGGATCCTGCCCGACGGGTTCTTTCCCTGATCGGTGTGAGGGTTCTTCATCTGGGATCACTACCGCGCTTCGCAGTGTGACTTTCTTCGCCTGCAGCCTTCTCTTCAGCTCTCTGTTATTTGCCTCTAAGACCGAAAGACGCTATTGCATCTGTCTGAATTGCTCTTCGAGACTAGGTTCCGGGAGAAGTTCAGCTATTTCTTCCAGGGTGAGAGGCAAAGTGCGATTGTGATGTTCTATCTCCGTCTCCTGGTTGGGGACAGTGATCGGGGTGGATGAACTAGCCATATTCCTCAGCTGTGTCCCCCTCCTTCTAGCGCCAACTGTTGACCTGTAAAATTAGTACAACAATATCTCACAAAAATACACAAACTCCGAGTACGGGGACTCCGAGTACAGAAGTGATTTAGGCAAGACTTTCTCTTTATATAGACGAATATAATACAAGAGAGCAGTGTTTTCTAAAGATTCAAAGTGAAAGAAAGTAAGTAAAAAAGTCCCTCTTCATCCTGTGCCGCAAGCTCCTATTTATACTTGTCTGGTGTAGCTTTGTGGTCGCGGGCTCTGACGGTTATTCTGGGGAACGTGAGGTGATCAATCTCACGTTCTAGACGGTTTTTAGGTAACTGCTGATTCCCTCTCGCTGAGGTGGACGGTTACTAATCTTTGCACGATTTCTGAACCGTCAAGGTGTGCGTTTAAGTATTTGAAACATGTTTCCTTTTGGTTTGACTAGTCTTTGACCTACGGTCTTCTCTTCTCTCCTCTCCGAAGTTCTGATCGGTAGGTTTCGTTCTTACCTTATGAACGGGTCGTTCCTTTTCAATGGACAGCCATTAGGTCTATTCTACCTGAGCTTGATGCTAGATTCTTCATTCTGCTCGGGGGTCCGACTACCGTACTCGGTATCTGACTACTATATCCCGTAACAATAATAATATAAAAAAATGAATATTTGACGGTTACCTTATATGCACAATGAAATCCATTTCGGTAGTTGCCAACCGTTTTAGATACTCGTTGCAACATGAGGCGGGTTTTGATCATGTCCATGGGAGCTGTTATCAAGGTGCTGATTCCACCAGCAACCAAACTTGAACTTCATCAAAAGCAAAATAATGACCCCAAAAGTATAAAAAGTTAGCTAAGTGGTAAACACATTCACCAACATAATAATTAATAATAAAAAAAAGTTCTAGGTTATGAAAATAAAAACACAAGAATTAATGCAAGGAAAAAGCATTTTAGTCCGTTTATTAGGCTGGTTTTTCCTTCTCTCTCTCTCTCTAGGCCAGACAAAGTTTATATTTTAACCACAAACAACTTGTTTTAGCCTGAAATTTAATGAATCTAAAAGTTTATGATCTGTTTTTCATACATTTGGAAGTAACACATTTTTCAACATCATGTTGACATGCTCTAGGAGACCATCTTTATCGCAAACTTTTACTTGATTATTATCATTATTACTATTCCAGTTATCTTTAAAACCATTCTAAACGACAATTATAAAAAAAGCACCAACTACAAAGTCAGTAAATATAGAGAACATTAAAACATCGGAAGAAAATGAAAGTGGGTTGAGATGTCATACGCAAGATGAAGATGAAACCCTTCCTCACAAGAATCTGCAAAAGCAAAGGTTTTGGGACAAATATTAAAATAAAAAAATAAAAAAAAATGCATAATAGACCAGAAATTCTTTCCAGTGACTAACTAAATATTGGACCGAACGATTTGGAAATTACTTCCGTGGGATACTCAAAGTGAAGAAAAGTAGCATCGGCTTAGAACTTGACCCGCTTGGTTTCGTCATATGTCGCCAACTGCGATGCCGTCAGCGCAGAAGCTCTGGCCATGGCAGGCCCGACTCCTTTCCACAGAGCCTTCATTCCCTCCTGAGACGCGATTCACCTCAATTCCTCACCCGCTCCTCCTCTGCTCGAGTTCGAACTCATCTGTAACCGTACCTGGTAAAAAGATGAGAATGCATTCAGTTGTGAGAAACGAGGAAATCGAAACAAGACATTCATGAGTATATAAGATTGCTTATTATAATTTACGTCTGACCTTCAAAACCTCGATTGGGTTGGTCAAAGCAGTTGCGATGGCACCGGAAAACAAACCAGAAGCGATCTTGACGAAGATGTTGGTGGATCCGAAAGCCTGATTACAAGCGTACTTCGAGGGTTCGTACAATCCTAAGCGGAGACCACCGTAAAGAACCGACCTTATTAACGCAGGGCAACAAACTATTAATCTCAATTATGACATTTCAATACCCTAGAACTAGAAATCCACGGACAAAGCTATAACTTTCATTGTCCGTGATTTACCAAGCTGCTAATCCAGGGCAATCGTATAGAAGATTCGTAACAGTGCATCCACTTAATAAACTAATGTACTGTTTATATATATATAAAAAAAAAAAAAAAAAAAAAAAAAAAAAAAAACCCATACATAAGTTCGTCCTATAACCAGTCAAAATGTGTAGATTTCAGCATAATGAATCTTACATTAGACTCAACTACGAAAGTGCATTCACAGCAGGCTATTTTGTATAAACAACACAACAGTGTAGCTAGCCACAATTCGCTATAGGAATAACATAACGACCACGAGGTTCCAACATTGAGAAGAAGAAATTCGATTTACGAGAATCCATAACATATAAAAAGAAAATGAAGTAAACATATATATATATATATATATATATATATATATATATATATATATATGTATACTAGAGGGGAAACGTGCTTCGCACGTGGGGGATGTTGGTTTAATCTCGTTTACGTGGATTGCTTTAGTTTTATATTTATTTATTTTAAATAAAGTCCTGGTCTTTAGGAAAGTCTGTTAGGCTAGTGGAGGACTGAGGCAAAATTAATTGTGTGATCGTGGCCGAAATTGTAGCCACTAAAGCCATGTTTTTATTCAGTTACGTTATGTTTGTACTCATTATAAATAGCAATGAAAAATCTCAGAAAAGCAGTATGTTTTCACTGCACCAAAGCTATTTGTTGTCCTACATATTATCACTATTACGTGCATATATTTTCTCTTCTCAGGTTCTGCAACAACAAGTGGTATCAGAGCGTTTGGTGTTCGATCCAAACCTTTGTAGCTGTTCGGTGTTCGATCCGCTTCGGCAATGGCAGGACGAGGAGAAGAAGGCAACAACAGCAAGGCGGCGATTTCATCTCCGCCGAAGGCACGGCTGAGCAGCGGTGGCAGCGGCGAACTGCGCATCGTGGAGCGAGTCGTCAGGGAGAGCGACGGTGCAGCGCACTTTCCGGCCCTTACGCGGACCAACTACGCGGACTGGGCGATCCTCATGAAGGTGCAACTACAAGCGCAAGGCTTGTGGGATGTCGTCGAAGATGGCCCCGGGGATCTCCGTGAAGACCGGCGAGCCATGTCGGTGCTGCTCCGGGCAGTGCCGCCAGAACTGATCCGTACGCTTGGGAGCAAGGAGACGGCGAAGGAAGCGTGGGACACACTCAAGATCATGCGAGTCGGCGTCGAGCGCGTCCGAGAGGCTAAGGCGCAGACACGTTGGACCGAATTCGAGAACCTCACGTTCAAAGACGGCGAGGGGGTGGAGTCTTTCGGCATTCGACTCACAGCGATCGTCAACGACCTCGAGGTGTTGGGCGATCCGGTGACCGAGCACAAGGCGGTGCTCAAATTCCTTCGAAGCGTACCGCGCGCATACAAACAGATGGCCATGGCGATCGAATCGCTGGTGGATCTCAAGTCTTTGTCCATCGAAGAACTCACGGGGCGGCTCCTAGTCGTAGAGGAGCGCGGCGAACTCGACGACCCTCTGCCTTCCGGTGGGCGCCTACTTCTCACGGAAGAAGAATGGCAAGCCCGGCAGCGACAACGCGAGCGTGGGCAAGGATCGTTCGGCGGTGGCGACAAGAAGTGCAAGTCTCCGACAAAGGAAAAGTCATCGTCAAACGGAGGCGACAACGGCGAACGCAAGAAGGGTAATTGCCGCTATTGCGGCATAGCCGGCCATTGGGCTAAGGAGTGCCGCAAGGCGATGCGTGACCGAGAGCAGCAAGAGCAGACCAATCTCGCGCGTGCTGAGTCGGAGGAAGACGATGAGCCGGCGCTGCTCATGGCGCAGACCTGTACTTTGGGTCAAGCTGCCGAAGAGGCGCCCGAGGCGGTGTACCTGAACGAGGAGAAAGCGGTGCCCATGGATGTGGCTGACAGCGTGCGGTACCTCGACACCGACCAATAGTCACATGATAGGCGTCAAGCAAATTGATGCAATTGATGTTGTGTAACGAGATTAAGGGGGTGATTTGTTGGTTTAATCTCGTTTACGTGGATTGCTTTAGTTTTATATTTATTTATTTTAAATAAAGTCCTGGTCTTTAGGAAAGTCTGTTAGGCTAGTGGAGGACTGAGGCAAAATTAATTGTGTGATCGTGGCCGAAATTGTAGCCACTAAAGCCATGTTTTTATTCAGTTACGTTATGTTTGTACTCATTATAAATAGCAATGAAAAATCTCAGAAAAGCAGTATGTTTCGCTGCACCAAAGCTATTTGTTGTTCTACATATTATCACTATTACGTGCATATATTTTCTCTTCTCAGGTTCTGCAACAACAGGGGAGAAGGGGATAGATAATACATGTCGTTTTTCAAACAATTGAAAGAGATTACGAAAAACGACATCTAAACCGAATCAACGAACAAACCATTCATCCAGTTATTACGGTTTCAGAATTTTAGATATCAACAAAACTTCGCGCTCTGTCTTTCTCTATCTCTTACCTACAACAATGGCGGATGAAGAAGTCCCAAAACCTTGCTGGTCCAACATCCTCAAGAGTCAACCAGCCCCGACGTCGAACCCGAGGTCGATGCGCCGACAAGTTCGTCTCCGTTCCCGAGGTCATGGACGAGATCCGAGACCCCATTTGGCTTCCACGACTCGCCTTCGTCCCCTTCACTCTCCAGACCATCGAGCCCTCGCCGGAATCTCTCAGCAAAGGTCAGTCTTCTAGGGTTCCGGAGATCAAAATCTCAGCTTTTGTTTTAATTGGTCGTGTATTTTGTGAAAATCTAGAATTCATTAGTACCTGGAAGCAACATCTTCCGTAGGCCTGGAAGGCAATGATCCGCCAAAAGCAAGAAACCTGGAAGAAGGAAAAAATTACTCATCAAATGACTTATAAATACGAACAGGGACCTAGGTTACATGAAAAAGAATTTAAAAAAAAGTACCATCAAACCCAATTCTCCATCCACATTTTGGGTTTGTTGTACGAGTTCGGGCTGTACAGATCGCAGTAAAATCCATTGCAAGTGTTGATCTGCAACAAGTCACTCGTTAGAATAATTATAAAAAAAAAGGAAAAAAGAGTGTAGAGATCGATGTAATTCATTGGAGAAAACGGTCTCACAGTGGGATCGGGAGTGTCTTCTTGCTGGCACATGACCCACGGAACTCCAGTGTCCATAGCCAAAGCCATACCCGCCAACCATCTGATGTACGATTTCCCTGAAGCCCCGTACGGCTCCGCAGTGTTTCCATACTCGTTCTCAATGATTAACAAATTCTAAATAAAAAATGAATCAAACTTGAGAAAAGATAATGGGTCCGCCATGTGAAGCGTAGAGCTTCTCTTGCTTCACCAGGCTGATTATCTTGCCGGTGAATCGCTTCATTCAGCCTGAAAAATAGATAAAAAGAATGTATAGCTTAGTTTTAGACATAGCAAAGAATCAAACAAGTGAAAGACAATTGGAAGAAGAAAAATATGAGAACCTGACCTTCTAACCTTCTAAGGACCGTTATCAGTTCGAAGCTCGACTTCAGGGATGAAATGCAGCTACACATGGAAACCAATGTTGACATAATTTGAATCAAAACAACGATAGATATATCTTCTAAATTCTAATTAACCCAAACTGAAAAACAGTGAGAGAATTTAATACAGTACTAACCCATAGCTCCACTCAGCACAAACATAAGGACCGAACCGTAAATGCACATACATACCAGCCTCACCCATGGCCTTGACGAACCGAACAGATCTTTGTTTCCTTTGAAATCATACTGGAAGAAGAGCACGATTATCGAAGAGAAGCATAAAAAAGGCATTTCTATTTCAGGGAGAAAAAAAAACAGAGTGCTAATCATGTTTCATTGTAAAATTTTAAATTAACATGGCCTCGACTTGGCTCGTGAATGTTCCATAAAACGTCTGTCTCGATCACATTAAGACCAAAGGAAAGAAAAAGAAGAAAAAGCTAAACATACATATAGTTGCACAAAGTAAACATATACATAATTTGTACAAACCATTACTTTACTCCGCACAATCAGAAGAAGAAGAAATCATAACCATGAACACGCCATTAAATATCATGAGAACGAACTCTTAAAACTTGCACATGTTTCTTCAAGTACCATCGTGCGATCAGGTCTATTCTCTTGATATCTCCAGATTGTTCAGCCATTTATTAACAATAAGTCATGTCCAGTCTTAAAGCTTAGCTTAAAAGTCATGTCCAATCAAGCACTGAACAATTAACACTAAATATAGCTTATGAAGCTTCCACTTACAGACCATAAAAAATTAGCGCACTGGAACTGAAATTCAACGATTTCAAAATAATAATAAAAATGGTCTATGATGATCAACTCTGATAATATAATTAAAAAATATAAGAGAGCAACGAGAGAGGGATAATCGCCAAATAAAAAGGGCCTATATTTGTCCTAAAAAAATCCCCTAAATCAGCAACATCTATGGAAGAAACTGACAATTTCTTAACCTAATCTTGAATCCACACGAATAACTATTGATCGAGATATACGCCAGATTGAATTTGAAGTAAATATGTTTAACCAAAAGGAATACGTATTTTAAAATCATACAAACTCAATATCCAGCATTACAGAGAAAAACTGTGAGTTCATGCATAAAACTAAAAGAAACAAATATGAAGTTTAAGGAGTAAAACAGTCCAATTCATATATTTATCTAAAATAATTTCCTAACAAATATGAAAGCCTAATATTTAGAATCACATATCAGCTAACTCTTTGTCCGCTACAGCAGTAAACTAAATAGATAAGCAAAAAAAGAAAAAGAAAATTGAACCCAAGACACCCAGCTAATAAAGATTACCTAAGGTTTTGTTTTTCCGGCAACCTTAACAATAACGGAAAAAATAAAATCTACCTAGACAAAATTATAATTTCTTTTAAGAATGATATCTCATCTAACCAATTTCATGGTAATCTTATATCCACCACCCTACTTCTTTTATAAGGATCAAGTTAAATGCAAAACCTACACATTCAGTTAATAGCGATGCCAAAAATTACAATATAGGCTTAACCTATACCCTTTAGATACAAATTTTTCAACTCTTAGACGAGGAAAAGCCCTCTGATTCAGACAAATCAGACAACGCTGGTAACAGGCCATGAATCAAAGCCATATTAAATAACTGAACAATTCAGAAGACAAAAAAAAAGACTCACGCTTGGGCGAAGGCCTTGAGGAAATGAAAATCCTGAGCGATGTAGGTGGTGGAAAGCATCGAGCTTGAGATTGCCGGAGGCGAGAGAGACTGCGAAAGAAGTGTACATATCGAAGACCGATTCCCGGCGGAACTTGATCCGGCAACGCCGCGCGAGGCTGACCTATCTGTCGATCGACATCACCGATGACGACTTCGATGCAGCTATCACCATCGCTTCCGGTGATGGCGATCTCCAGGCCGAGTCTGAGTCGCGGCGAATGAGCCGTGGGGGGCGAAGAAGCAAAATCAGGCAAGAAAATCAAAACCTGTGAAAGAGAGGAAGAAGAGTCAAAATCGGAGAATGGCCTTCATTAAAACAAATTGCTTATTTAAGGATTTACTTTGACCCTAACGCAGTCTTTTTTCATCTCCCACCAAGTCTTATTACCATAGTTTATAAGGCTTTTTTTAGTCTTGACTCTTGAGTATTAAACATCAGCTTTCTTATCAACCTCAATATAAAACAAGCGCATCATCTGCTTTTCAAGTACAAGTTGTTGAGCAAGAAATATTAAGTTTGTAAATTTAATAGCTACATGAGTAATATTTATACTGATGAAAAACAAAACTTTTTTTGTATGAAAAGTACCATGTCAGTCTTGAATATTGCCTCACAGGCACCATAAAGAGACTCTGAGGCAGTACCAGCAACCAAAAAATCTTTTGCCAATTCCCTGCATAAACATGACATAGAAGTATCTGAAATACGATCAAGAAACAAATGGCGCACTTTATATTTCGATTTCTGGCATTTGAAGCTGAATTCTTTGAATTGAGCACATATATTACGCATAGGAACCTAGTACTCTGCAGTAAAACAATAATAAAGTTTAATTTGAAAATTCGAAGATACCAGCAAACTATAAAACCATGAAAAAACAGCTAAATCAAATATCCAGTAATAGTTGTTTTTATTTTTAATTTCAGTTTAATATTTTGTTCTTCAACAAACACATATAATATGTTGATTTTATAGCGAATCCAGTAATAGTTGTTTTTATTTTTAATTTCAGTAATATAAAAAATATTCGAAATAGAAGTAATAGCGAATCCAGGAAAACAAAGTTAATCAGCAACTACGATTAACCAAACAGCTACAAAGAAAATAATCATTGGCCAAGACTCAACCTCAGAATCAAAATCACAACCCTAAATATATAATTTTGAAATTTGAGACTACTTCTTTTCTTTGCGACTTCGCGGTTAGAATCTTCTCAATCACCTCATCGTGTTCAATTCCTCGCTTCCTTAGTTCTCGTTTTTTCTTTCTCGCTGTCTCTTTGTCTTCCTCTACAGCTGCCTCTCTCTCTCTCTCTCTCTTCCTGGGCGATATTTTTCTCTATTTCGTTGCGCTCTGCTTATGGAATTGTATCAAGAAAATTGGATAAATAAGGGGTGTAGTAAATGCTATACTATATTTGCCAATTCAACACTAAGAAGACACATGGATTACTTTGATAGTGAACACTATGCTTTTATGTATGCCTACGCAAATCCAAACAACCACGATTTCGGAATTCCCCAAATCAGATGCCAATATCAAACCTTAGAAATAAAAATTATAAAACCCCTAATTTACAAACCTAAAAGTCTGGAAGCCGATGACGAAGACAGCGGAATCGGGCGACCGAGATTCTTCGGAAGCGTCGTTTGAGCGCGAGGACAGAGAGACAACAGGCGAGAGGGAGAGATGGCGGCGCACGGTCGCTGGTCGCGCAGTCGGCAGAGGCACGCGCGCAGTCGGGGTCGGCGCTCGCGCGGGAGAGAGGAAGAGAGGACGAAGGAGAGGGAGCGGGTGAGAGAGAGAGGAAGAGGGGGAAAGGGTGGTGGCGTTGTTCAGGAGAGAGGGGCCGAGAGCCGGTGAGAGAGAGAGAGGAAGAGAAAGACAGCGGTGAGGTGAGGTAAGGGAGAGAGGCGGTGAGGAAGAATGGAGAAGAAGAAATAAAGTGAATCATCAATTTGATTGGACAAAATAAGATGAACAGTAAATAACGATAGGTACTTATAATATAGGAGAGATATACCAATAGGATGAGTGAATCCAGTGGAGATGGCGACGGAGAGTCCACTGGTTCCAAAGTGGGAGGCGACATTGGAGGGAGATTTTGCCCAGCTCTGCTTCTCAGTGCCTTTCATTTAAATAGTCCCCCCACGCCACGCCTTGTGTGGCATCGGAGAAATTAAATATCAAGTTTGGCACGGGAATCTTAGCGAGATTCAGAAATCGATTCTCTCTCTCTCTCGAACCAGTTTTAATTTTACTTTTTTACCTATTTTACAAATGTATACACGAATATAGTTTGAAGCTTGAAAATATTGGAACTCGGTGTCGTTTTCGTGGAAATAGTTTTGGTAGCAATTTATCACAAAACTAACATATTTAAAAGCTTTACTATTTGTTTTTAAGTTGTAAACCGACTTTTATTTTATTTTATAATATTTTTAAAAATATTTGTGTACTATTTTGGCTCAGCTTAATTTTATTTATTATTTACAGTTTAATTTAAATAAAAATAATAATTTAATAGTTAATTTTTTTTAAAGCATTTAAAATAGACATTATTTTTAAAATATTACACTTAAAAATAGTTACTTTTGTAATTCCCCCTTCATTTTTTTTTACTACAAATTAAGGGGCCTCGGAAAAAACAAAGGGAAATTTATCTTGAAACCAAGCATTTAAATATATCATTTTTTAGGTCTTCACCCGGCAATTTTTTTACTTTTTTTTTTTTGGTTTACCGCATATATTTAATCGGTCAAAGATTTTCGTTAGCTATTGCTCAAATTTTCAACATTATTATCGACACCAACTCGACCGGACAAAAATCGACCAAATAAGCTGAATTAAAATGAACACTATATATAACGACAACTCCTTTGTATGATATCTTAGAATTTGTAACAAGTGTTTGCTTTTTACCTTCATCTTTTTACCTCAATTTTGGCTCAATTATTTGAGCTAAATGACAAAAAAAACTCAATGTCTCAGTCATATAAGAAAGGCTCAACTTGATACAATCTTCGCCTATCAGGTGAGCACTCTTCGAGTGAGTATTTACTCCATATAAATATGAGGAAAGGGAAGTGGAAGAGGTAAAGAGAGAGTTAGAGAGGAAATATATTCCATTATATAGGCCCATAAACTAATTAAGTCTATTCTAGAAATTATTCCGGAGTGTATCACAACCATACTCGAACCCCGACGAGATTAAGCAAGTAACGTTTATTGAGAGATCACGTTTGACTTGGTTGCTAATCCAAAACTTAAGTGGGGACTGCAAGAATCAACGACCAAAATTATGGCCATAAATCGGTAATCCTATCCAAATCAAGGTTAGATAAAGATAAATTATTTTAATCGATGACCTACCATTTATTATATGTTCAAGATTCCAAACGTCAACATTTGAAGAGTAGGGGAAATAGTAAGTTTTTGGACAATCATAGTAAGACAGCTTTAGAATAATGTAAGCTAAAAAATACGGCAAACCACAAACATGAACTTGTAACGGAAATGTCAGGATCACATTAGCAAAAAACTAATACACCTTGGTCCCAAAATTTTGACATACAGAAGACATTAGCTACTCTTATATTTTCCAATTGTGCAAGTGATCTAATTGCAGAGAGGGTTTTTCTTTTCAGAAGATGAAGAATTATATCTACATTCATCAATTGAGACAACAAATATCGGCAAAAACAATTGTCTTTTAACACAAATAAGGGGGGAAAAAACCACTTTCATATTAAAATACCATTACAATGTTATAGATATATTAATAAGTTCATTAGTTTGATTAAAAGATCCGCTGTAGCGCATGGTTAATCACAAACGATTATTGAGATTCCGGGTTCGAACCCCGGCAGTGGAAGTCAACCTTTTATTGAGCGAGCAACCCACTTTCCCGGGCCCACAAGCCCAGTCCAACACGGCCTAAGGCATCTTCTTGTCGGAGCCGGCCTTGGCCATGCAAAACGCCTGGTTGGCGGTGTCGTTGGCGAGAACGGTCCCGGCTTTGACCAAGTGGAGCTCGTTAATTAGGACATAACGAGGGTCTCATAAAAAAGAATGGGAGGCATGATATTGTAAAAAAACAGATAACTAGAAAACACAAATGGCGGAACAAAATTAAAGAAAAGACACTACTGAAATGTGGAACAAATCACACACTACGTTTCATTTTTCCATTTGTTTCAAACCTTCTTTGGGGTAAAGACTTGGGACAAGAGAGACGCGAAAACATGCCTTCCACACACTAAAAAAAGAAACTAGAAAACAACGAAATCTGAGCACAAACTATACAAGTCTTACAATGCATGACTATATATCAATAGGAGACAAAAATCATTGTGCACAAAAGACGGGTTCGGAGCGATCATCAACAGTTAAAGCCCCCACAAACCGATAGGACGATTGTTGTCGCTATTTTTCGGACAATGATTTAGGAGCCACAGGCGGTTAGACCCGAGGCCGGACCAAGTGCCTGGGCTCGAGCGTGTCGGACCTGGTTGCCCAGATCTTCCCTTGGCTGTCGATGGTGCCTGAGCTCTCCGGGGTACCTGGAAAAGGTAAGAGGACCGTGAGCTAAGAAGGGAAAACAGAGGGGGTGCCTCTGTTTACCTCTCCGACGCTCAACATTAGTGGGATTAAGGTGGAGTATAGAGGATTTAGAGGGTGAGAGGCCAAAGATGAGGAAACGAGTGAAGTCTGAGTTCTACAGCGTTTTTGGCTCAAAAATGGGTTACCTGGAGAAGGTGAGTGGCGACTGTATTTATAGGCGACCAAGAGGTCACTGGTGGGCCCCCTTGGCCGAGGATAACACGGGCTGGCGTCATTGGCGTGTCCCTTGGCCGAGGATGATGTAGGTTGGCAGAGGATAACATAGGCTCGGCAGATGATAACGTAGGCCAGGCAGAGGATAGCATAGGATGGCGTCATTGGTGGGCCCCATTGGCCGAGGATAGGCTTGTGAGGCCGAGGTCGAGCTCGCGAGGCCGAGGTCGAGCTCGTGAGGCCGAGGTTGTTCGTGAGGCCGAGGTCGAGCTCGTGAGGCCGAGGTCGAGCTCGTGAGGCCGAGGTCGAGCTCGGGCGGCCGAGTGGAGGTCGAGCTCGCCTGGAGGTTGTTCGCGAGGCCGAGGTCGCTCGTGAGGCCGAGGTCGAGCTCGGACGGCCGAGTGGAGGTCGAGCTCGCCTGGAGGTCGTTCGCGAGGCCGAGGTCGCTTGTGAGGCCGAGGTCGAGCTCGCCTGGAGGTCGAGCTCGGGCGGCCGAGTGGAGGTCGAGCTCACCTGGAGGTTGTTCGTGAGGCCGAGGTCGCTCGTGAGGCTGAGGTCGAGCTCGCCTGGAGGTCGAGCTTTGGCCGGCCGGGGCGTGTTGTTACCGAACTGGCGGATAATACAGTGTTAGGTGGTGAGAGTTAGGGCAGGAGTACGGTAGGATTAAAGGGGGTTGGGCGAGGCCCACTTTATGAAAATGGGAATGAGGGGGTTCGGGCGAGGCCCCCTTTACAAAATGGAAATAGGGGTTTTGGGCGATGCCCTCTTTACGAGATGGAATTAGGGGTTCGGGCGAGGCCTCTTTTACGAAATGGGAAAGGAGGTCGGGCGAGGCCTCTTTTACGAAATGGGAAATGGGGGTCGGGCGATGCCTCTTTCACGAAATGGAAATAGAGGTTCGGGCGATGCCTCTTTTACGAAATGGGAAAGGGGAGTCGGGCGAGGCCTCTTTTACGAAATGGAAATAGAGGTTCGGGCGAGGCCTCTTTTACGAAATGAAAATAGTTGTTCGGGCGAGACCTTTTTTTACGAAATGGGAAAGGGGGGTCGGGCGAGGCCTCTTTTACGAAATGGGAAATGGGAGGTCGGGCGAGGTCTCTTTTACAAAATGGGAAAGAGGGGTCGGGCGAGGTATCTTTTACAAAATGGGAAAGGGGGGTCGGGCGAGGCCTCTTTTACGAAATGGGAAATGGGAGGTCGGGCGAGGCCTCTTTTGCGAGATGGGAAAAGGAGGGTCGGGCGAGGTCCCCTGTTCGAGATGGGGGTGGGTCGCTCCATACCCTTCGGTCAAGTCTCCGATCTTCCCACCTTGTTCCTTGGGTTGGACTCGCCGTGCTTTCTTTATTTTTGGGTTGGGCCTTAATGTTTTTTCGCGTGAGAAAAAATCCCTCACAACATTAACCCCCAGTTTCTTGGAGAATTTGGTTGTTCAAGAAACTCTGTGATATTCCCGGTGAGTCATAGCGTGCCCGTTGGTCCCTTGATCATCCTCGGCTTCCGACGCGAGCCTATCGGAGATGACAGCTTCCTCTCCTTTTTTTTTAATTATATATATATATATATATATATATATATTTAAGCTTTCTTAGCTTAATTTCTTCTTCAACACTCTCCTTTTTTTTTGTTGTTGTGTTTTCACTTTTCAGGTACTTGTGTGGAGCTTTAGAGAGAGAGAGCCTCATTTGCTTTGGAGAAAAATCCATATTTCCTCAAGGTGGGTTTCCTATTTCTTCTCTAGTTTAATGATTTTTTGCTGTTCACCCATTGCTTTCCACGTGCTTCTTCTACCTCATTGATGGATTTCACCAACCCACATGATGATAGTGGGGCCCATGACCTCGAAAATGGTGATTTCGAGGGGTTCAAAAACTCGAACCTACCATTCTCACCTCCATGTAGTGACTTTTTTGAGTTTGAAGATGAAAATGATTGAGGCCGCCATCAAGAGCTTTCAAAATGATGGTGAAAAATGTCCATCCTTTAGAGCTATTTTGAATTCCCAACACGAATCATTGGAGGGAATCATTTGTACAGACCCTTTGGAAAGTCAAGACAACACACCAACCACATTTTTGAGTTGTCAAACTCATGTCACGTGCAACACCAGCCCTCCCCTCCATTCTTCTTCGTCCACTTCGCTGAATGAAGACCAAAGGGTAGAACTGGAATATCGCCTCCAAGGCATTCTTCTTCACCAGTCTCCTCCATCTTCTTCGCCTGCTCCACTAATCAAAAATGGCGAAAAATCCTTGACCCATCTTCTCGGCGAGGACTCGATTTTTGCAGGCGCTCGCGAAGAAGGACGGCGTCGCCCAAGCTCGGCGGTCGTCTTCCCCGGTGACGCTCCGAGGCTCGGCTTCCGAGTCGCGGCCTCCGATGCGCGCGATTGCCTTGCCTCGCTCCCATCTTCTTCGCGCGGCCTGGGTGTGGACCAACTCCAGCCGGACTGCTTGGATCTGGACCCGACTTCATCGCGCTCGGCTTCTGGATCTACTCGCGATACGCCTCTTGGTTCGCGCGTCAGCTCGACGGCGCTGGGTCTGGTCTCTTAAGGCTCGGATCTCCTTCCCCTCGAGGCCCTTCTCCCCCAGCCGCCCTCTCGCGACCCGTGCCACTCTCAAGATTTGGCGTCTCCCTCGCGTAGCTCCTCCGACCTGCGAGAAAAATCCCCATTCGGGCCTTTCTTCGGCGAACACGCCTCCGGTTCTTCGTGCGACCACGGCGCGCCCCGCTTGGACCCAACGGCGTTCTCTCCCAGCGCGACCCAGGTGAGATCCACACTGACAGAGCTTATTGGCGAGGACCAGGTTTTTTCGGGTTCAAGCTTCAACGCCTTTTGTGATCGGTCTTGCCTTCCCAGCTCGCGAGACGGTCTCGCCTCGGATCTGGTGGTGACTTCTCGTCTCTTCGGCCGGGTATGGAGTAGCTACCGGCCTATTGGCGAAGTTAGAGCGAATCAAGCAAAGCCGGCTACTTCTTCCAACGCTCCTTGTGACCCGTGTAACTCACGAGTTTCGGCTGCATCTCTCCCAGACCTGAAAAGCTTGGAGGCTTCTCCTTCCAGGTCTATTCTCGTTGGCGCGCGTAGTGTGGGTCGGTCCGAACTTGGCTTGCCAAAGTCTTCCTTGCCCAGTGCTTCGCCTGGTGAGGGACTGGTTTGTTCGACGTCGACTTCTCCTGTCGTTTCAGGTTCGTGTGGTGAAGGTATGCTCATCTCCCTCCCTGATTCGAGTAATTACTTTTCGCCCTTGGTGCCGCGCGCTTCGGGGTTTTTCGCTTACGATTTCGTGCCTTCCAGGCCTGGAAATGGCAGAGGTTCCATCCTCTCTCGTCGAAGAGGATGGATTGTTCGCCATGGCCACAGCGAACGGTGAGGCCGGTTCGGCGAGGGTTGTCTTGGGCCCGACGTCTTCGGGGCCCATCGAACGGGTCCTCGTCGGGGCAGCGATTGACTCGCGGGGTCGGACTGTAGTTCTCGCGGCGAGTGCAAACATGGCACAAGTTCGACCCGACACTCATTCCCGAAAAGGTTGTCGCACTTCGGTGGCTCCGGATTCGACGAGCGCGGACGCAGAACGCGGGGGTAAGTTTCTTGACCCGGAACCCTGTGTGGATGAAAATTCGCATGCTCATAGGTCGGATCGCGATGAAGCTCCTCGGGTTCCTCCTATCAAGTTGGTTTTGACAAATAAGGGGTCGGGTCGGCCGGCTCATAGGGTCCGCGTGGACTCCTTACGAGCGCCGGCTATCACGTCGGCCCCCGCGAGGATCCCGAATATAGTCCTTTCCCTGAGAAGAAAAAGAGGAAGAAGTCACGCCCGGGGTCGGGACATGGGCCGGAAGGGTCGCTTGCGTGCGAGGTTGCTCCTGCTCCGAAGCGAGCCCGGCCTCGACCATGCGGTTCTTCGGCGAAGTCGCACGACTTTTCTGGTTTGGACGTGCCAAGTTCTGCTACCTCTGCCAAGGTTAAGAAACTTTGGGACGGGCTCGGCATCCCATCCGACATAGAGCTTCGCATACCCCAGGAGGGGGAGATCCCGAGCTGTCCGTCGGCGGGTTTTACTGCCGTTCATCTCGATAGTCTGCGGCACGGAATGGGCCTTCCCCTCCAACCCATTTTGCAGCGCCTCCTCGTCGCCCTTGGTTTCCACGCCCTGCAATTGAGCCCGACTTGTTATCGCTATGTGGTGGCGTGCCATGTGGCGTGGTTTGGAAAATGCGGCCGCGCTATGACACTAGACGAGTTTCGTGCCCTGTTTACATTCTATCACAACAAGGGCGCGCCAGGCTTGTATTCCCCTCGAGGTCGCTCCAATGACCCATTCTTGGAGGATTTTCCTTTGAAAATTTCTAAGTCATGGAAGTCCGATTGGGCCTGGGCGCCTGACCAATCGCTGGGGGTCGCTCTTAGGCGGTTTGGCATGATGATCGATTTTCCTCCGGGCGAGACCTCAAGCGGCATTGTGGAGTTTGTCAAATACTTCGAGGGGTTGTGGAGGGGGGTTACGAGGGTGCCGCGTATCTCGGACCTGAGCGGTGGGCCAGTTCGGGATGGTTTCCGTTTCGCGAGTCTGTCCCCATTGATGCATCGGCGGCCGGCGACTCGTCGTCGTCTCTTGGGGGTTCCTCCATGCCCTCTGTGGTGTCGCCGGTCCGGCTTCTCCGATCCGAGTGTCGTCGGGGGAGGCCTCTCCTTTAAACTCGTCAGAGCTGTCACCTCCACGCGACCCCGCCCCCATGACAACTCTCTCTAATTCGTCGGCCACTTCGGTGTCGATGGAGGCGCGGGATGGTAGAAGCCTGCTTGTTTTAGTGTCTTGTTAGCTCTTTAGACGAGATTTTTCCTTGCTCGCGTGTTTATGCTTCTCTGTCTTGTGTTCGTCGTTGACGAAGTTTGTTTATGTGGTGTACATGCATGGCTCCAGAGGACCATCGTGAGAGGAGGAAGTTCACGTCCCTCCGGATCCTCCCGCTGGTTCTCGCGCCGGGTCGGGCGCCTGCGATCCCGGCCTAACATCTGCTTCACGTGCTCCAAGCGAGAGAATGAGGTTTACGCCTTCGTTGGACCTGCCCGCGGCTTTTCAGAACATGTCAGGTGTCCAAGGCCCGGCCGTGACTCACTTCTGTGACGCTCGCGTTCCTCCCCAATCAGAGGGTGATGGGGTTCGGGGCGCCCTGGCTCTGGTGCCGATTCACCGCCTGCGAAGAGGCAGCGCGGTCCCGTCTGACTCTCACCGAGCTTGTGGACGATCTCGGCGAACGCTGTGTTACTGATCTGAAAGCGACTAGGATTCGAGAGCTCAAGTCGGTGATTGAGAAGTGTGAACTCGATTCCATGGATCACGCGGTGACACTTTCTCGCACGGTGAGTCATTTTCCTTTTCCCATTTGCTTTGCAATACTTTGCTTATTCTTGTATTTCATGTCTTGTGTTATTCCGTAGCTCTTTATCGCGAGTACATACAACTCCAAGCTGCTCCGCTCCTCTCGCGATCTCGTTAGGCAGATGGGAGATGACAAGAGGGAAGTTGCCATGGAGAGGAACTCCCTTCGCGAGGAGGTGGGTCGGCTGAAGCTTGAGGTCCAGGCCGCACGGGACATCGGATTCAAGGAGGGTCAGGAGGCTTCTTGTCTTGAAGTGGAGTGGCTGAAGAAAGAACTAGGTGAGCGCACCTCGGAGCTGAGGGCGCTAATGTTGACATCCGACGAGCGGGTCGTCGAAGTGGCTGACGCCCGTCACAAGATTACTGACTTCGAGGGGCAGGTGACATCCCTCCGGGACGAGGTGAAGATTAGCGCTGAAAAGCTTGATTCCTTACGAGCTCAGCTTGGAGATGGCGAGAAGACGATCGCGCCTCTTCGCGACAGCTTGGCGGACGCGACCGCGAACATTGCTCGGCTTGAGAGGCTGGCCGAGGAAACGCTGGAGGCGACCAATGCCGCGTGGGAGGAAGCTTCCGACAAGATGTTTTGGAAGGGAGTCGCGTTGTGCCATCGCGGTTTCCTCCAGGAGAACGCGAGCTTCCCGCTTACCTACGCGTTCCTTGACGTCGAGGGTGCTCCTGCAGAGTTTCGCGCAGCTCGGCCTGCGGTTGCCGTGCCTGATGCCGCAGACATTCCCCCCGACCCTCCTCATGTAACTCATGGGGATCCGACCGAGCTGTCCGCGATTGTCGCCGAGGGGGATCGCCAAGATGGTCCTTCCGAGGGCGAGGCGCAAGTGGACTTGGGGGACGGGCGCGACGAGGAAGACGGTCGAGACGGCGACTCTGGCGATGAAGACTGATGTTGCTTTCGTAGCATTTTGGCTTATAGTTTTTGCATTAGCTTTCGCTTTTGTTTGCGTTGATGTAGCGTTTATCTAACCTCCCTTGTTTGAGGGGTTTTTCTTTTGCTCGGTGCGGTCCGTTGTGCACCTAATTAGCTTATGACTTTTGGGTGGTGCGGTTGGTTGTGCACCTTGCTAGATACTTACCCAGAACTCTTTTTTGTGGTGTCAAAATGGTGGAATGAGAGTGTTATCTTTTAGACTTGTGAAATATTATTTTTTTTTGTTTTTTTTTTGCTTCGTGTCTGTTGTATGGAAATGCTTTGAGCTTGTGCGGGGCTCTTGCCGCCTTTTCCCTTCTTGCGCCTTGAGCAGGCTTCAAGGTGGGTTGGGTTCTCGATGGCGCGAGTTCCCTTATCTTGGGCTTCACAGGATTCTTTGAGTTGTGTTTCTGGTCTCGGAGCAGTGAGTCCATTTTCTCCTCGGATCCTGTAAAGGTTTTAAGATTGGTCGGGGACTCGAAAACGCGAGCCCCCTCATCTCGGGTCGCACATAACTCTTTGAGATACGCTCGGGGTTCCATGGGCGCTTTGAGGTTGGTCGGGGACTTGATGGCGCAAGTCCCCTCATCTCGGGTCGCACGGGATTTTTTGAGATGTGTTCGAAGTTTCAATGTTGCGAAACCCCATTTCTCGGATCTCATTGACACTTTGAGGTCGTTCGGGGACTTGATGGCGCAAGTCCCCTCATACGAGATTTTTTTAGATGTGTTCGGAGTTTCAACGTTGCGAAACCCCATTTTTCGGATCCCGTAGACGCTTTGAGGTCGGTCGGGGACTTGATGGCGCAAGTCCCATCATCTCGGGTCGTACGGGATTTTTGAGATGTGTTCGGAGTTTCAACGTTGTGAAACCCCATTTCTCGGATCCCGTAGACGCTTTGAGGTCGGTCGGGGACTTGATGGCGCAAGTCCCCTTATCTCAGGTCGTACGGGATTTTTCGAGACTTGTTTGGAGTTTCATCATTGCAAAACCCCATTTCTCGGATCCCGTAGACGCTTTGAGGTCGGTCGGGGACTTGACGCCGCGAGGCCCTCATCGTCATGATTGCAATGCCTGTATTCCTGCATTTTCGCATGTGTGCATGTTATTTGTATTTTTTAATTTGTCGTTGCGTTTTATGCTTGGTGTTCATCTTGCTCCGTTAACCCCCCAGTTTTTTATGCAATTTGAGTCAAATTGTATGAAAAATTAGAAGCTGAGTTTGGCAAACTGAACGTGAGTTTCGACTTCATTCATTACTTTGGCGCGTTGCCTGCTTTTGAGAAATTCAAAGTACACTTAGGCCGGTGGCCGCTTTGGCAAAATAAAATTACACTTGGGCCGAAGGCCGCTTTTGGAAAGTAAATGTTAACTCCTACTGATAGTATTGGCAGAGGTGTTCCGCATTCCACGGGTGCCTGATCTCTGTGCCGTCCATCTTGTCGAGGTGATAGGTCCCGTCGTGTATCACCTTCCGGACTCGGTAGGCCCTTTCTAGTTTGGTCCGAGCACCCATGCCCCACGAACTTGGGTGTTTTGGAACACTCTCCTCAAGACGAGGCTTCCTTCGACAAAACGGCGGGCCTTGACCTTCGAGTTGTAATGCTTCTTGATGATCCTCTTTTTCGCAGCCAGGCGGGTGAACGCTTCGGCTCTCTTCTCCTCGATCACATTAAGTTCCATCCGGAGGGCTTCATTATTGCTCTCTTCGTCGAAGTTTTCTGTCCGGAATGATGGGGCACCGATCTCGACGGGGATGACGGCCTCGACCCCGTAGGTCAGGGAGAAAGGCGTCTCGTCGGTGGCGGCTGTCTAAGCATCGAATGAGCGGCTGTGAATACCCTCTCTTGTACAGCGTGGATCCCCGCCAGACATACTTATACACGTGGTACTTCACCTTCTTGGCTTCGGCTTGGTCGGTGGGGATGATATTGTCGCGGAGGTACCTGATGATCGGAGTCATCCAGTTCACCTGGGGTTCTTCTTCGATTAGATTCACCTCCTCCTTGCTGATGGACGGAAGCTTCAAGGTTTCGACGGGCACCTTACCTAGCTCTTCGTTGTCACCGCCTGAAGCCATTCGAGCCAAGACACCGGCCTCGGCGTTCGAGCCTCTGGGGACCTATACGATCTCGTACCAAGGGATTGACTCCAGTCGGAGCTTGGTTTCTTCTAGGTACGCCGCCATGTTTTCCTCATTGGCTTGGTATTCTCCCTTTACTTAGTTGACGATGAGGAGCGAGTCGCAGTAGATCTTGAGATTCTCAGCTCCGAGCTTCCTAGCCAAGTCGAGTCCGGTCAGGAGGGCCTCGTATTCAGCCTCATTATTCGAAGCTTTGAACTGGAAATGGATGGCATATTTGAGCTTTTCCCCATCTGGATTGACGAAGACGATTCCTGCCCCTGATCCACGGACGTTGGACGCTCCGTCTACGTGCAGACTCCAGACTGGCCCGTCAGGGGCGGCCTTCCTCTTCTTACCTGTTTCCTTGTCTTCCACGACTTCTTTGCCTTGCTTATCTTCCTCATCCTGACATAGGTTCACATCGTAGGTGAATTCGGCGATAAAGTCAGCGACGGCTTATCCCTTGATCGTCGTTCTTGGCTGGAACTCCACCCCGTATTCACCTAGTTCCTGGGACCAGACGGCCATCCTTGTCGAAGTTCCCTTTTGCAGGGCTTTCTTGATTGGGTACTCGGTCCTTACTATAACTTGATGTGCTTGAAAATATGGTCGGAGCTTCCTTGCGGACATAGCCAGAGCGAGCGACAGCTTCTCTATCTCCGGGTATCGCGTTTCAGCGTCTAAGAGCGCTTTGCTTACGTAATACACGGGCCATTGTATCTTCTCTTCTTCTCGGATTAGGACCGCGCTGACCGCCCTCGTTGACACGGAGAGGTACAAATAGAGGGTCTCGCCGTCTCTGGGCTTCGCTAGGAGTGGTGGCGTGGCGAAGTATGTCTTCAAGTCCTGGAATACGGTTTCGCACTCGTCGGTCCACTCAAAGTCGGCTCCTCCTTTGATGGCTTGGAAGAAAGGCTGACATCGGTCGGTGGTCTTGGAGACGAACCGACTTAGCGCAGCCACACGCCCAGTGAGGCTTTGGACTTCCTTTGCCTTGGTTGGGGACCTCATGTCCAGGAGTGCCTGTATCTTTTCGGGGTTGGCTTCGATGCCTCGTTGGTTGACGATAAATCCCAGGAATTCCCCTGACTCTACACCGAACGCGCACTTGTTCGGGTTTAGCTTCATCTTGTACTTTCGGAGAAGGGTGAAGGTCTCCTCCAGGTCTTTGACGTGGTCCGGCGCCTTGAGGCTTTTGACGAGCATGTCGTCGACATAGACCTACATCGTCTTCCCGATTTGCTTGGTGAACATTTGGTTTACCAAGCGCTGATAAGTGGCTTCGTCGTTCTTCAGCCCGAACGGCATCACCTGGTAACAGAATAGTCCTCGATCGGTGGTGAAAGTGGTCTTCAGCTCGTCCCGAGTATGCGTCCATGAAGCTCATGAGCTTGTGTCCTACGGTGGAGTCGACTAGTTGGTCGATTCTCGGCAGGGGAAAGCAGTCCTTCAGGCATGCTTTGTTGAGGTCGGTGTAGTCAATGCAGATTCGTCATTTTCCGTTCGACTTCTTCACCATGACCACATTGGAGATCCAGCTCGAGAATTTGGCCTCGCGGACAAACTTGGCGGTGATTAACTTCTCCACTTCCTCGCTGATCGCGAGGTATCTTTCTGAGTTGAACGACCTTCTCTTCTGGATTTTCCCATTCTCTCCGGGGAGCACGTTGAGCCGATGAGAGATGATCTCTGGGTCGATCCCGGCATGTCCGCATGCATCCATGTGAAAACGTCTTTGTGTTCTCGGAGGAATGCTTCGAGTTGGTCTTTTAATTCGGCCGGCAGGTGCGCTCCGATCATGACGACCTGTTCGGGGTTGACATTGTCGAGTATCACAAGCACGAGATCGCTAGACGCCTCTACTTTCTTGGTGTCGGCTTCTTCTCGTGGGTCCAGGTCCTCGAGTGCTTACGCCTTGTTGATCTCGCCTGGGAGGTCATATCCGACCTAACATATGACCCCTACCATGGCGTTGCCTTTCCTGATGCGGGACCCCTGGACGTGGCATGCCCTGGAGTCGGCTTGGCTTCCTCGCATCACCCCTACTCCTTTCGGTGTCGGGAATTTCATGAGGAGGTGGTATGTTGAGGTGACTGCGCGGAGTCTGTTGAGCGTCGGTCGCCCTATGATGATATTGTGAGCAAAAGGTCGATCCACAATTAGGAAATCCACCAGGCGCGTGACCTGGGCTCCCCCCTCATGTCCAAATGTGATTGGGAGTCTTATGGAACCTTCCGTGTAAATGCACTCTCATGCGAACCCGAAGAGCGGGGTCTTGACTGGGGTCGGGCGGATTTCTCCAAGGTCCATCCGGTCAAGGGCAGTCTTGAACAGGATGTCGGCCGAGCTCCCGTTGTCAATGAGAATCCTCTTCACCATATTGTTTGCTATCTGCGCTTTGACAATGATGGCGTCGTTGTGCGGATGCATCACATGGCGGGCTTCCTATTCGGTGAAGTGGATCGTTTTGAACGGCGTGGCCGGGCAAGTGCTCTGGGTGAGATTGATATGGTGGGATGGGCCCTCTCCGGCCGCCGCCCGCGCATAGTTTTTTCGCTCGTGCGCGGTATCCCCCGTTTCTGGTCCTCCAAATATAGTGGTCACCAAGTTGAGTGGGGCGTTGGCCACGTTGCCTCGGGTGTCGTTGTTGTTGTTTCCACCCGCGACAACTTCTTTCCCACGTTCCTGCCACCTGTCGTTTTGGGGAACCTGCCTCCTCGGCGCGGGGTCCGGATTGACGACCATGGCCATCACGAACTCCTTCAGCTCGCCATTCTGGATGTGATTTTTGATCTGCCTCCTGAGCTCGATGCATTCGGCGGTGAGGTGACCATGATCTTTGTGGAAATGGCAGTACTTGTTCTTGTTGCGTTTCGAGGGGTCCTTCGCCAAGGTTCGGGGCACGGTGAACATGTCCTAGGTGCAAGGCCATAATTCGATCTGGTGTCGTTTTGAGTGGTGTGAAGTCGGTGTTCCTCTGGAACTTCTCGACTAGTAGGGGTCTCTGTCTTGGCGGGGGTCGGACGTTCGAGAACGCGGTGTTGGGGCCCTAGCTCTTCTTTCTTCGCTAGTCGTCGTCGACCTCATCCTCGTCCCTGCGCCGGTTTCCCCTCTCACGGATTCTCCGACTCTCGTAGTACTCCTTGACAGAGATATGCTGGGTGGCTTGTGATATGAGCTCCGGCATCGTAGCAGGTCGCTGCTTTACCAGCGACGTCAAAAGGTCGCCGGTTCGTAGGCCATCAATGAAGGCGTAGACAGCTTCGCCATCCTCGTAATCGTCCACCTTGTTGGACTCCTCGATGAACCGATTAAGGTAGTGTTGGAGCGTCTCGGAGCTGCCCTGTTTGATCGTCAGGATGTATGATTTTTCCTTTCTCTGGATCCGTGAGGCGGAGAAGCAAGTGAGGAACCTCTCCTGGAGGTCTTCGAACGATTGCACGGACCCTCGTCCGAGCCTTTAGAACCACTCGAACGTGGTACCGGTGAGGGTGAGGCAGAATGCCTGACACATTGTTGACGGGGATTGTCCCGCCATCCTCATGTTGGTCTGGTACTGGTGAATGTGGTAAAGAGGGTATGTGCTTCCGTCGTAGAGCGGCATGACGGGCGGGCGGAAGCTTCCCCCAGTGTCATCAGCGAGCACGTGTGCCGCGAATGGCAAAGCCACGCCCTCAATCATGCTTCTCACCAAGGGGGTTCTTGTCTGCGCCGCTCGCAGCTCTCGGACTTCCTCCCTTAGCACGTTGACCATGTTGGTCAACTCATCGTTCCTGACCTGCGTAGCGGCCGACGCGAACCTAGTGGTGCGCCCTCTCTCGTTCGATGCCTGGGTGGCGTGCGGCGCCGGAGGCGTCGGAGTCGTCGTAGCCGGGGGGAGCAACCTCCTGCGGCTCATGGGTCTCCGGGGCAGGCTGGCGCCTAGGGATCTCCCATCTTGCATTGAGGTGGCGCCTCAAGTCCACGTTTGGCTCTAGACGCCCTGGCGACCTGGCGCGTCGCGGCGGTGAGAACCTCCTCGCGTCCCCGCTGTCGGCGACTTCCTCCCCTAATCCAAGATGTTTGAAGGCGGACCTTCGCGACTCGGTCCCTGCTCCGGCTGCAGAGCGGGACGCCTGGGGTAAGGGGGCGCGAGGCTGCGCTCGTGGGTCTCTTTGCCCCTCGTCGCGGCGAGTCTCCGAGCGCTGCGGTACCTGCTCGTGGGCCGTCCGTCGCTCCTCTTGGTGGTTGTGTCCGATGTCTCGTATGATCGGGTCGGGCGCGTCGTCCTGACCGTCTTCGTCGTGACTCCCCGAGTAGACATCTCGCCCCCGTCCGCTTCTCTCCCGGGCGTGACGCCTCATGGCCCGCTCCTCCTTGTCTATTGCAAATTCACTCGCCAGCAAGAATAGACTGTTCTCGAGGCGTTCCATCCGGTCGTCTTGCTCGATGAATACCGATCCGGCGGGGTTCGCCGCATTGGCGGCGCTCGGGTCGGCCGTCGGTACTGCGCCTGTCGATGGACCTGCGCCCGCCGGGGGGGCTTCATGGGCGCTCGCGTGTGGAGCGCCACGCTCTCTGTTCGCCGGGGAGCGCTACTCTAGGAGACGGCTGCGCGGTTCGACATGTTGACTTCTTGATGTAGCGGGAGTTCCTTGGTACCTAAGAAAGGAATGTTTTTGCTGATGGAGAGCCCGTACGTGGTTGTTCTCGGGATCCCCTCCTTCTAGCGCCGAAATGTTAAGCCATTTTTTGGTTCAACACTTATGGACACGTGACCTGAGCGGACTTGGCCACGTGTCTTCGAATCTGTGAGATTTGTAATGAGATATTCCTCTTATCGAATGAAGAACGAGAGAATTGGTTTCTCAAGCTCTTGGACACGATCGTAGAGGGAATATAATTTGGCTCGGGAGCCTTGGGTTTTGAGAGAGAGTGAACCTATCTCTCCCACTCTAGAGAGAATGGAAGGAGATCGTTCCTCGTTTTTGTGTGAAAATGTATGAGTGGAGTGGCTTTGATTCTATTTCTTCTTGATTTCAGTCTCAAAGGTGATTCTAGTGAGAGAAATAGATGAATAGGGGTTTTGAGAGAGTCTGGTTAGAGAGAGAAAAAGCAAGCCCTTGATAAGTGTTTGTCTCGGATATTTATAGTGAGGTGATGAGAGTTAGGGCAGGAGTACGGTAGGAGTAAAGGGGGTCGGGCGAGACCCACTTTATGAATATGGGAATGAGGGGGTTCGGGCGAGGACCCCTTTACGAAATGGAAATAGGGGGATCGGGCGAGGCCCCCTTTACGAGATGGAATTAGGGGTTCGGGCGAGGCCTCTTTTACGAAATGAGAAAGGGGGGTCGGGCGAGGCCTCTTTTATGAAATGGGAAAGGGGGGTCGGGCGAGGCCTCTTTTACGAAATGGGAAAGGGGGGTCGGGCGAGGCCTCTTTTACAAAATGGAAATAGAGGTTCGGGCGAGGCCTCTTTTACGAAATGGGAAATGGGGGTCGTCAGCGAGCACGTGTGCCGCGAATGGCAAAGCCACGCCCTCGAGCATGATTCTCACCAAGGGGGTTCTTGTCGGCGCCGCTCGCAGCTCTCAGACTTCCTCCCTTAGCACGTTGACCATGTTGGTCAACTCGTCGTTCCCGACCTGCGTAGCGGCCGACGCGAACCTAGTGGTGCGCCCTCTCTCGTGCGATGCCTGGGTGGCGTACGGCGCCGGAGGCGTCAGAGTCGTCGTAGCCGCGGGAGCAACCTCCTGCTGCTCATGGGTCTCTGAGGCAGGCTGGCGCCTAGGGATCTCCCATGTTGCATTGAGGTAGCGCCTCAAGTCCATGTTTGGCTCTAGGCGCCCTGGCGCGTCGCGGCGGTGAGAACCTCCTCGCGTCCCCGCTGTCGGCGACTTCCTCCCCCAATCCTAGATGTTCGAAGGCGGACCTTCGCGACTCGGTCCCTGCTCCGGCTGCAGAGCGGGACGCCTGGGGTAAGGGGGCGCGAGGCTGCGCTCGTGGGTCTCTTTGCCCCTCGTCGCGGCGAGTCTCCGAGCGCTGCGGTACCTGCTCGTGGGCCGTCCGTCGCTCCTCTTGGTGGTTGTGTCCGATGTCTCGTATGCTCGGGTCGGGCGCGTCGTCCTGACCGTCTTCGTCGTGACTGCCCGAGTAGACATCTCGCCCCGTCCGCTTCTCTCCCGGGCGTGACGCCTCATGGCCCGCTCTTCCCTGTCTATTGCGAATTCCCTCACCAGTAAGAATAGACTGTTCTCGAGGCGTTCCATCCGGTCGTCTCGCTCGATGAATACCGATCCGGCGGGGTTCGCCGTATTGGCGGCGCTCGGGTCGGTCGTCGGTACTGCGCCTGTCGATAGACCTGCGCCCGCCGGGGGGGCTTCCTGGGCGCTCGCGTGTGGAGCGCCACGCTCTCTGTTCGCCGGGGAGCGCTACTCTCGGAGACGGCTGCGCGGTTCGACATGTTGACTTCTTGATGTAGCGGGAGTTCCTTGGTACCTATGAAAGGAATGTTTTTGCTGATGGAGAGCCCGTACGTGGTTGTTCTCGGGATCCCCTCCTTCTAGCGCCGAAATGTTGAGCCATTTTTTGGTTCAACACTTATGGACACGTAACGTGAGCGGACTTGGCCACGTGTCTTCGAATCTGTGAGATTTGTAATGGGATATTCCTCTTATCGAATGAAGAACGAGAGAATTGGTTTCTCAAGCTCTTGGACACGATCGTAGATGGAATATAATTTGGCTCGGGAGCCTCGGGTTTTGAGAGGGAGTGAACCTATCTCTCCCACTCTAGAGAGAATGGAAGGAGATCGTTCCTCGTTTTTGTGTGAAAATGTATGAGTGGAGTGGCTTTGATTCTCTTTGTTCTTGATTTCGGTCTCAAAGGTGTTTCTAGTGAGAGAAATAGCTGAATAGGGGTTTTGAGAGAGTCTGGTTAGAGAGAGAAAAAGCAAGCCCTTGATAAGTGTTTGTCTCGGATATTTATAGTGAGGTGATGAGAGTTAGGGCAGGAGTACGGTAGGAGTAAAGGGGGTCGGGCGAGACCCACTTTATGAATATGGGAATGAGGGGGTTCGGGCGAGGACCCCTTTACGAAATGGAAATAGGGGGATCGGGCGAGGCCCCCTTTACGAGATGGAATTAGGGGTTCGGGCGAGGCCTCTTTTACGAAATGAGAAAGGGGGGTCGGGCGAGGCCTCTTTTATGAAATGGGAAAGGGGGGTCGGGCGAGGCCTCTTTTACGAAATGGGAAAGGGGGGTCGGGCGAGGCCTCTTTTACAAAATGGAAATAGAGGTTCGGGCGAGGCCTCTTTTACGAAATGGGAAATGGGGGTCGTCAGCGAGCACGTGTGCCGCGAATGGCAAAGCCACGCCCTCGAGCATGATTCTCACCAAGGGGGTTCTTGTCGGCGCCGCTCGCAGCTCTCAGACTTCCTCCCTTAGCACGTTGACCATGTTGGTCAACTCGTCGTTCCCGACCTGCGTAGCGGCCGACGCGAACCTAGTGGTGCGCCCTCTCTCGTGCGATGCCTGGGTGGCGTACGGCGCCGGAGGCGTCAGAGTCGTCGTAGCCGCGGGAGCAACCTCCTGCTGCTCATGGGTCTCTGAGGCAGGCTGGCGCCTAGGGATCTCCCATGTTGCATTGAGGTAGCGCCTCAAGTCCATGTTTGGCTCTAGGCGCCCTGGCGCGTCGCGGCGGTGAGAACCTCCTCGCGTCCCCGCTGTCGGCGACTTCCTCCCCCAATCCTAGATGTTCGAAGGCGGACCTTCGCGACTCGGTCCCTGCTCCGGCTGCAGAGCGGGACGCCTGGGGTAAGGGGGCGCGAGGCTGCGCTCGTGGGTCTCTTTGCCCCTCGTCGCGGCGAGTCTCCGAGCGCTGCGGTACCTGCTCGTGGGCCGTCCGTCGCTCCTCTTGGTGGTTGTGTCCGATGTCTCGTATGCTCGGGTCGGGCGCGTCGTCCTGACCGTCTTCGTCGTGACTGCCCGAGTAGACATCTCGCCCCGTCCGCTTCTCTCCCGGGCGTGACGCCTCATGGCCCGCTCTTCCCTGTCTATTGCGAATTCCCTCACCAGTAAGAATAGACTGTTCTCGAGGCGTTCCATCCGGTCGTCTCGCTCGATGAATACCGATCCGGCGGGGTTCGCCGTATTGGCGGCGCTCGGGTCGGTCGTCGGTACTGCGCCTGTCGATAGACCTGCGCCCGCCGGGGGGGCTTCCTGGGCGCTCGCGTGTGGAGCGCCACGCTCTCTGTTCGCCGGGGAGCGCTACTCTCGGAGACGGCTGCGCGGTTCGACATGTTGACTTCTTGATGTAGCGGGAGTTCCTTGGTACCTATGAAAGGAATGTTTTTGCTGATGGAGAGCCCGTACGTGGTTGTTCTCGGGATCCCCTCCTTCTAGCGCCGAAATGTTGAGCCATTTTTTGGTTCAACACTTATGGACACGTAACGTGAGCGGACTTGGCCACGTGTCTTCGAATCTGTGAGATTTGTAATGGGATATTCCTCTTATCGAATGAAGAACGAGAGAATTGGTTTCTCAAGCTCTTGGACACGATCGTAGATGGAATATAATTTGGCTCGGGAGCCTCGGGTTTTGAGAGGGAGTGAACCTATCTCTCCCACTCTAGAGAGAATGGAAGGAGATCGTTCCTCGTTTTTGTGTGAAAATGTATGAGTGGAGTGGCTTTGATTCTCTTTGTTCTTGATTTCGGTCTCAAAGGTGTTTCTAGTGAGAGAAATAGCTGAATAGGGGTTTTGAGAGAGTCTGGTTAGAGAGAGAAAAAGCAAACCCTTGATAAGTGTTTGTCTCAGATATTTATAGTGAGGTGGTGAGAGTTAGGGCAGGAGTACTGTAGGAGTAAAAGGGGTCGGGCGAGGCCCACTTTATGAAAATGGGAATGAGGGGGTTCAGGCGAGGACCCTTTTACGAAATGGAGATATGCGGTTCGGGCGAGGCCCCTTTTACGAGATGGAATTAGGGGTTCGGGCGAGGCCTCTTTTACGAAATGGGAAAGGGGGGTCGGGCGAGGCCTCTTTTATGAAATGGGAAAGGGGGGTCGGGCGAGGCCTCTTTTACGAAATGTGAAAGGGGGGTCGGGCGAGGCCTCTTTTACGAAATGGGAAAAGGGGGTCGTCAGCGAGCACGTGTGCCGCGAATGGCAAAGCCACGCCCTCGATCATGCTTCTCACCAAGTGGGTTCTTGTCAGCACCGCTCGCAGCTCTCGGACTTCCTCTCTTAGCACGTTGACCATGTTGGTCAACTCGTCGTTCCTGACCTGCGTAGCGGCCGGCGCGAACCTAGTGGTGCGCCCTCTCTCGTTCGATGCCTGGGTGGCGTGCGGCGCCGGAGGCGTCGGAGTCGTCGTAGCCGGGGGAGCAAGGAGCAACCTCCTGCGGCTCATGGGTCTCCGGGGCAGGCTGGCGCCTAGGGATCTCCCATCTTGCATTGAGGTGGCGCCTCAAGTCCACGTTTGGGTCTAAGCGCCCTGGCGACCTGGCGCGTCGCGGCGGTGAGAACCTCCTCGCGTCCCCGCTGTCGGCGACTTCCTCCCCCAATCCTAGACGTTCGAAGGCGGACCTTCGCGACTCGGTCCCTGCTCCGGCTGCAGAGCGGGACGCCTGGGGTAAAGGGGCGCGAGGCTGCGCTCGTGGTCTCTTTGCCCCTCGTCGCGGCGAGTCTCCGAGCGCTGCGGTACCTGCTCGTAGGCCGTCCGTCGCTCCTCTTGGTGGTTGTGTCCGATGTCTCGTATGCTCGGGTCGGGCGCGTCGTCCGGACCGTCTTCGGTGTGACTCCCCGAGTAGACATCTCGTCCCCGTCCGCTTCTCTCCCGGGCGTGACGCCTCATGGCCCGCTCTTCCCTGTCTATTGCGAATTCACTCGCCAGCAAGAATAGACTGTTCTGGAGGCGTTCCATCCGGTCGTCTCGCTCGATGAATACCGATCCGGCGGGGTTCGCCGCATTGGCGGCGCTCGGGTCGGCCGTCGGTACTGCGCCCGTCGATGGACCTGCGCTCGCCGGGGGGGCTTCCTGGGCGCTCACGTGTGGAGCGCCATGCTCTCTGTTCGCCGGGGAGCGCCACTCTCGGAAACGGCTGCGCGGTTCGACATGTTGACTTCTTGATGTAGCGGGAGTTCCTTGGTACCTAAGAAAGGAATGTTTTTGCTGATGGAGAGCCCGTACGTGGTTGCTCTCGGGATCCCCTCCTTCTAGCGCCGAAATGTTAAGCCATTTTTTGGTTCAACACTTATGGACACGTGACGTGAGCGGACTTGGCCACGTGTCTTCCCACCTTGTTCCTTGGGCTGGACTCGCCGTGCTTTCTTTATTTTTGGGTTGGGCCTTAATGTTTTTTCGGGTGAGGAAAAATCCCTCACAACACTACCCAACATAGGTTGGCTCGGCCAGTCATCCCAAAGGCCGAGGGGTTGGCGCCTGGACGGTCACTTGCTGTTCGGAGGCCCGACGATCCCTCTGTGCCGTGTGGTTTATCTGGGCTGACCCGGAGACTTTCCGAGGGCCCAACGCACCATTTCAAGTGCTTGAGACACACGGATAACAATAGATATTTATGGTTGCAAGAGTCTCATATTTTAATTTTCTTTCACTTATTATTAATTACTTCGTTTCAAATTAACTTAAATAATAAGTAAAAAATATATACAAATACAACTTAAAAATACAATGAAACGGCATTGAATATGACTCAATGAGGATCTTAACCCCGTCTCACCTCTTAAATGGTATCGAGACAAAAATCTCATACCATTTTTAACAATATGAATTATTTTTTCTAATTTTTGAGTGGTATCAATAATATTAAATAGGGTGATGTAGCTAAATAGCCAATTTAAAGTTATAAATTTGCAAAATAGCCAAATTTTATCTTAATTTAGTGAAATAGCCAAAATGTGCAATAATCTGATTTCAAAATTTCTTTTGACCCGAAGATTAATTTTTTTGAAAGTGATAAATTGTTTATAATAATCGTAAAAAAATTTAATCTTTATTGTAAAAAAAAATTTGAAAATATAAATTTAGCTACTTTACTGAAAAGTTGAAATTTTGATTATTTTGCTAATCATTATAATTTTATATGGCTATTTTATATAATTTTTCCTATAAAAAATAGGGTCGCACAACATCTCATAAAGTTCACTTGACCTTTAAGGAGGTCAAACAAATGTTTAGGTTTCAAACATAAATATATTTTAAGCCCGATCACATTAAGTAGGTCTAAATAAATTCGCTTTTAAGGCTAAAATAATCTTAGAGTCAGCTAGGCCGACGGCTTTATTTGTAGGCTTAGAGATTAATAAGCTTAATCATAATTAAGGCCCAAAATATACACAACATCTCGAGTCCGTCTGAAAACTTAGCCAAAATATACAAACGAGTCTCTCAGGACAAGTTAGGCTACACTAGCCCCTCTACAAAACGGCAAAAATAATTTAAGGTTGTTTTTTGTTTTTGTTATATATATATATATATATATATATATATATATATATATATATATATATATATATAAAATCCTCCTATTTAAATACTTCAACAATTTTGGAACACCTCATATTATTTTTCGAATATTAGAGGCTTAAATTTTTTGTGTATTATTTTTTTCCCGTACCCTTCTTTCGAATGGGTTTCTACTAGAAAAAAATAATTATTGGTCTGTAACCTGTGACCATAACTCAATTTGCATATCCTTTCCTATTTTTAATACCCGCTTGAACAATCAATTATTTTTTGATTCATCAATCAGATAGGGTTTCTTTTTGAAAGACCTGTTCAAAAAACGAGTAGCCCCCTTTCTCGCTACCGACATGTATATATATATATATATATATATATATATATATATATATATATATATATATATTGGGGTGGAACAGATCACCAAGTTTAAGATTATATAGGAATATTTATATACCTAAAGCCATTTTTTATTATTTTTTTTTTTTTTTGAAGAACATTTTTTTTTCATATTAAATGAGATGTACAACAACATTTTCATGTATATAAAATTATTAATGACTATTTTCGGGTTTCACACAGATTGGCTATAGCCTATAGCTATACTATACATATACTTAAATATGGATGTCCTTGTGTTTACAACGAGTAGATTGTATATAAGACTCGCTCATATGTTTCAATATCTACAGTGTTACGGGATAAATTAGTTAGACACCGAGCAGGATAGTCGGACTCCCGAACAGCGAGAAAAATCCAGCACCGAGCTCAGGTTAAGTAAACCCAATGGCCATCCATTGAAAAGGAACGAATCGTTCATAAGTCAAGAACGAAACCCACCGATCAGAACTTCGGAGAGAAGAGAAGAATGTGGGTCAAAGACTAGTCAAAACCAAAAGAAAACATCTTTCAAACTCTAAAACGCACACCTTGACGGTTCAGGAACCATACGAAGAGTAATAACCGTCCACCTCAGCGAGAGGGAAGAGGCAGTTACCCAAAACCGTCCAGAACGTGGGATTGATCACCCCACGTTCCCCAGAATAACCGTCAGAGACACGACCACGAGGCTACACCAGACGAGTATAATAAATAGAGGCTGCGGCACAGAACTAAACACAGAGTTTTTTACTTACTTTCTTTCACTTTGAACCTCTAGAAAACACTGCTCTCTTGTATTAGATTCGTCTGTATAAAGAGAAAGTCTTACCTAAATCATCTCTGTACTCGGAGTCCTCGTACTCGGAGTCTGTGTATTTTCGTGAGATATTGTTGTACTAATTTTACAGGTCAACAGTTGGCGCTAGAAGGAGGGGACACAGCTGAAGAATATGGCTAGCTCATCCACCCCGATCACTGTCCCCAACCAGGAGACGGAGATAGAACATCACAATCGTACCTTGCCTCTCACCTTGGAGGAAATAGCTGAACTTCTCCCAAAACCTAGTCTCGAAGAACAATTCAGACAGATGCAAGAGCGTCTTTCGGTCTTAGAGGCGAATAACAGTGAGCTGAAGAGAAGGCTGCAGGCAAAGAAAGTCACACTTCGAAGCGCGGTAGTGATCCCAGATGAAGAACCCTCACACCGATCAGGGAAAGAACCCTTCGGGCAGGATCCGCAGATTAAGAAATCTCGGAAACATGCTAAGGATCGGTATGAGAGAATGGAAGATGACTTTGAATCCGAGAAAGAGCAGTCCAGTCTGGAAAAGATTCATGATCGGTACCAGCCCGCTATGGACAGAGGTCATTCAAACACTTTCAGAAATAGCATGGTAAGCTCGGAAACTGAAGACAGCGCGAGCACCAACAAAACAAATTTTAGAAGATTGGAGCGTTGAATCGAAGAAGTGGCCCTAGGTCAGAAGGAGTCTATCCCAAAAGTTGGAGAAGCTGTCTCCCCTTTCACAGCACGCGTGTTAGAACACCCGCTGCCCGATCGTTTCAGGATGCCGAGCATCCCAGTATACGATGGAAAGACCGACCCAGGAGACCATCTAGACACCTTTTCTTCTTGGATGCTGTTGCAAGGGGCCGGACCAAAAGTTATGTGCAGAGCATTCTCTATCACTTTAACTGGCTCAGGCAAAAGGTGGTATAGAAAACTAAAGCCAAACTCCATAGGATCCTGGAAGCAGTTATCCAGAAAATTCATGGAACAGTTTGTCGGCTCCAGCTCGGGGAAAACTCCCAAAGAAAGGCTGCTAGCGGTGAGACAAGCACATGACGAATCTCTAAAAGATTTTATTAATCGCTACTCGGAGCAAGCTCTTCAAGTTGACGATCTGAACGAAGACTTTAAGCTCTTCGGGATCTCCTCCGGCGTCCGAACAGAATCAGAATTCTGGTGGTCACTTCAGAAGACTAGTCCAAGGGATTACAACGATTTTCTGAAGAGAGCTCAGAAGTATATCAACGCGGACGAAGCAAGGCTGGCGGCGAGAAAAGCAAAGCCACCAAAGAGCTACCGAGAAGAGCACAGGGAACGACATTCCGAGGACAACCGCCCACCGAAGAAGAGCCGGTCAGGAGCAGGACCTCTGAAGCCTTTTTCCAGTAAGTTCGATAAATATCATAAGCTTAATGCCCCGATAGAGGAGATATTTAGTCTTACACAGGACAAAGAAGATTTCCCTAAGCCAAGACCGATCAAGAAAGATATCTCAAGGAGAGACATTACTACAAATATAGTTTTCTGATGCGCATGACTATCAGGTGCGACTAGTCGCACCTAAAAGTCGCATCTAAATGACTTTCTGGTGCGACTAGTCGCATCAGATTGTCAACCAGAAGTCCAAAAAATTTCGCTAATTTTTTTTTCTTTTGAGTATCAGGTGCGACTTTGTCGCACCTGATTGTTAAAAAAACTTTCAGGTGCGACAAAAGTTTAAAATTTTAAGCGGGCCAATTCTCCCCCTCATTTTTTCATTCAGTTTTAAAATGGGAAAGAATTTAAAAGAAAAGAAACTGCTCGGGAAAGAGAAAGATAAGATAGAAAGAAGATAGAAAGGGAAAGAGAGAGAGGGAGCCGAGAAAGAACGCCGGAGCAAGAGCGACCACCGAGCAGCTCCACCGCGCGTGCGTCCCAGCCGAGCAGAGCGCCACCGCCGCGAGCTCGCCGTGGCCGCCGTGACCCATCCTCCACCGCGCGCTTCAGGCCGAGGAAAAGAGACGTCGCCGGGAGTCGCGAGGACGCCGGAGCCTCATCATCACCACTCGACCTAGCCTCTCTTCTTCTTCCTTTCTTCTTGTCGCGCGCTGTCCCGCCCGAGTCTCCATCGCCGCGCGCTCCAGCTGAGGAAGAACAACGCAGCCGCGAGCCACGGTGACGCCGAGCAAGAGAAACCACCGGGAAAGAAGTGAGAACCCTCCAAAGAAGCTTGAATTCGTGGATTGAGGTAAGAATTCCTCTCCTTGGATTGAAATTCGAAGCTAGGGTTCTTGGTTCCATATTTGGGGGTTTTTGGTTCCGGGTTGAAATCAGTAAAATTGGTTGGTTTTGTGTGTTGATTGGGATCAATTATTGATGTTGATGATTTGAAATTGAGGATTGAACTCGGAATTTCTTGGTTGTGGTTTGAATTTGGCCGAATTTTTGAAAAAGAAAAACTGTTTGAACAGCCTTTGTAAATCGACGTGGACAGACCTATATGACCTGAGTTCTTATTTTTGGATATTTTTCATGGATAGTAGACTGTATGAGCTTTCTAAAATGACCAAGAACATGTAAATCCATTGAGTATTGAATGAGTTATGAATTTCCAAAGTTTGTGTTTCACAGCAGTAAAACGGGATTTCCAGAATTGTAACAGCGAATTACGGGCTGTTTTTGAGATAGCTATTCTTGTCGTATATATGCTTGTAATATCTCGTTAGAAAGCTACATGAGTCTACTTTTATTTGCCGCTAGAATCAATCGATTTCAAGTTTTGTAGCTCGAGTTATGATGGCTTAAGGGCTAGTGGGTCAGGCTGTCGGGAATCAATTGATTTTGATTTTTCTCGCCGTGCGACTAGTCGCACCTGATAGTCAAGAGGATTATCAGGTGCGGACTTTCGGGTGCGACTTTGTCGCATCTAAAGTCGCACCTGAAAGTACTTTCAGGTGCGAAAAAAGTCGCACCTGATGCTATATTTTGTACTAGTGAGATAAAACAAAATATTGTGCTTTCCACGCGGACATCGGTCATCGCACTGCTGACTGCTTCAACCTCAAAGAAACTATAGAAGCTCTAATCCGAAGAGGAGCGTTGAAGAAATTCAAGGCCGAACAAGGGGATCAAGAGGAACAGAAAGGTGAGGCGCATGCTGAAATCTCGATCATAGTCGGAGGACCACATGTGGGAGGAACTTCAAGAAGCGCTCAAAAGATAGTTTCCCTATGCCGAGAATAGATCAGTTAGTAGACGCCACAGCATGCCATGAAATTCTAAGCTTTATGGATGCCTACTCTGGCTACTATCAAATCCCTATGTATGGTCCCGACCAGGATCACACGGCATTCATAACTGATCGAGGGCTATACTGCTACACAGTAATGCCCTTTGGGTTAAAAAATGCTGGAGCAACATATCAAAGATTAGTAAATCGAATGTTCGCTGAATTACTCGGGATTACGATGGAAGCATACATCGATGATTTGCTGGTTAAAAGCCGAAAAATAGATGAACATACGAATGATCTTAGAAGATCATTCGAACTTCTAAGGCAATATCGCATGAAACTAAATCCTCTAAAATGTACGTTTGGTGTCTCTGCAGGTAAATTCTTAGGTTTCATCGTTCATGAACGAGGCATCGAAGTGAATCCAGAGAAGATCACAGCCCTATGGAACATGAGACCACCACGAAACATCAAAGAAGTGCAAAAATTGACAGGATGCATAGCTGCATTAAGTCGTTTTATCTCAAGGTCTACCGATCGAAGCATTCACTTCTTCAATGTACTCAGAGGCTCCAAGGAATTTGAATGGACCCGATGAGAGTTTCGAGTCCCTAAAAGAGCACTTGGCATGGCCTCCGACTTTAAGAAAAGTACAGGAAGGAGAGCCCATGGAAATTTACCTAGCCGTATCGGAGCATGCAGTGAGTTCAGCGTTGATCAAGAATGAGGGAAAACACCAGGTCCCGGTTTATTATACTTCGCGGCGCCTTAACGAGGCAGAAGGAAGATACCCGGAACTCGAAAAGCTAGCTTTCGCCCTCATCACCGCTTCTTGGAAGCTAAAACACTACTTCCTCGCACACCCGATTACAGTCCTCACCAATTTCCCGCTGCGCTAGGTGCTGCAAAAACCTGACGTGTCCGGAAGGCTAATGAAATGGTCGATTGAGCTGACACAATATGATATACGCTTCAGCCCCCGGCCAGCAATCAAAGGACATGCAGTTGCTGACTTCATTGCAGAATTCACGTACAGACCAGTTGATTTCCCAATTTGGGACATGTACGTAGACGGAGCGGTCAAGAAAAAGGGGTCCGGGGTCGGGATCGCGCTATACAGTCCAGAAGGAGACAAGGTAAAATTCGCTTTAAAATTTGATTTCAATGCTTCAAACAATGAAGCTGAGTACGAAGCTATGATACATGGGCTACAAATAGCAAAAGATTTAGAAATCAAAAAGCTCAAAGTATATTCGGATTCTCAGTTAATTGTTAATCAAATGAAATGTGAATTTCAGGCAAAAGGCGAAAAGATGTCGCTATATGCCGAGAAAGCCAGAAACCTGGCAAGCAAATTCAAACTTTGCGAAATCACCCAAGTCCCCAGAGCCATGAACGAAGAAGCTGATGCATTAGCGAAGCTTGCCACTCAAGGATCCGACTTGGAATCAATCCCTGTTATCAAGATTGGGCAACCTAGCATTGAGCAAGCTCCCCATGTGCTTCAGGTCGATCAACGAAAGTCATGGCAAACTCCGATCAGGGAATACTTGCAGCACGGAGCTCTGCCCAAAGAGAAAAATGAGGCTAGAAGCTTGAAGTTCAGAGCTGCTCGATATTTCCTAGAAGGTCAGAATCTCTACAAAAGAGGATTTTCTCAGGCTCTACTCAAATGTCTAGACGAAGACGAAGCCGAGTAGACTCTCAAAGAGATCCATGAAGGGATATGCGGAAGTCACATCGGATGCGAAGCATTGGCACAAAAGATCATCCGGCAAGGACTCTACTGGCCAACAGTAAAAGCCGATGCTCGGCGCATGACACAAAAATGCATCAAATGTCAAAAGTTTTCTAACATCCCGAGGCTTCCGCCTAATCCACTCATCTCCCTCTCATGCCCGATCCCATTCGCAGAATGGGGAATAGACCTAATCGGAGCTTTGCCAACAGGCCGAGGCGAATGCAGGTACGCAATTGTAGCCATCGACTACTTTTCAAAATTGGTTGAAGGCGAGCCCTTAAATAAAATAACAGCCCATGCAATTGAGAAATTTGTATGGAAAAATATTATTACTCGGTTTGGAATACCAGTCAAAATTGTATCCGACCACGGAACTCAGTTCGACTGCGATTCTTTCAAAAGTTTTTGCGAAAAATATGGTATTAACAAGGTTTTTTCTACTCCAGTCAGACCACAGTCCAACGGATTGGTGGAGGCAGTCAACAAAACAATAAAACACGGCTTAAAAACAAAGTTAGGCGAACAGAAGTCAGAGTGGGTGGATATGCTCCAAGAAGTTCTCTGGTCGTACAGAACCACCGAGCACTCCACAACTGGTGAAACGCCTTTCTCCCTCGTATACGGTTCCGACGCGGCCATCCCGACCGACGTCATGATACCAACAGTGAGGAGAGAAAACTACTCAACAGAGGTAAACAACGAAATTCTAAAAATTAGCCTAGACCTGCTAGAAGAAAAAAGAGAAAAAGCCAGATTAAGAAATCTCGCTAACCAACAAAAGGTTACTCGGTATTTCAACAGGAAAGTCCGACCAAGATCTTTCAAAGTCGGCGACAAAGTCCTCAGAAGAGTTTTTCTCCACACCAAAATCCACCAGGAGGGAGCATTCAACGCAAACTGGGAAGGACCCTACATCATCCGAGAAGACTTCGGAAACGGGGCATACCGACTACAACAATTGAGCGGTGATATGGAGAAAAACCCTGGAATTCTGAGCACCTTCGCCGATTCTATGTTTAAGTATTTCCTCTTTCAAACATTCAAAAAGCGGCTTGGTCGCATATGTTGTACTTACAATTTCAAAAAGCGGCTTGGTCGCAAGTGTTGTTTTTACAATTTCAAAAAGCGGCTTGGTCGCACGTACTTTCGATTTTCAGAAGTCAATTATCTTTTGTTTCTATGCTCGGTGTCTGATCACATAATTTTTATCATTCTTGACAAAATAAACTGGGCGGCAGGGTAATTAGCAAACAGTTGTTTAGAAAACTTAAAGGAAATATACTTGGTTATACTTTATTTTGCCAAAATTCAGAAATACTTTTTACTCTTTTTCGCCAAAGTCAGAAACACAGATAAATTAACATGAATATTAGATCCGACCAAGGATCAATTGTTCAAAACCCGAGCGGGTTAACAAAAAATACATAATTAAAGATCCGACCACGAATCAATTGTTCAAAACCCGAGCGGGTTAACAAAAATTACATAATAAAAGATCCGACCACGGATCAATTGTTCAAAACCCAAGCGGGTTAACAGAAATTAGAATGCAAAAAAATAAAAATCTACTCCTGGTCGCCTCCATCCGCGTCATCACTAGCTCTTGATTCTGAATCCTCATCGAGATCCGTAGTATCTAGAGTAGGATTCTTCGGGCCAAGGATCCGAACGGCCTCGTTTATCCCAGCGGTATAAAGATCATCGCGCATGTTGCGATAATCCTCGGAAGCCTTGTACTCTTCCACCGCTGCTAAACGAGCAGCCTCAAGATCTGCGTGGAATTTTTGCGTGAGCTCCGTAAGCTCCGATCGGGTCTTCACCGTTTCGTCCCTGGCCGCATCCCTCTCCTTGAGAAAACGATCGTTCCGTTGTCTCAAAGATGTGAGCTCCGAGCCTAGTAATCCGACAAGGCCGACCACACCAACGAAAACCTGTGGTAAAGAAAAGGTCAGTTACAAAATTTGTCAAGGAAAGAAAATAGATACCGACTAGGTGAGTAAAAACGTACCGAAACCGCGGAGTCGGTGACCTGGTTAAGCCTCTCTAAAGGCTCAGACCCGAGAACCGCTTGGACCTTCTCGGCAGGAAGATGCTCGCGAAGGAAGGTAACGATCGGATTCAGGTGGTCGGATGCAGAAGAAGGTTCGGTCAGGCTTTTCACCGGAGAAGAACTCGGAAGTTCCGAAACTTTTGAAGCAGACGCGGTCGCCCGCTTACTAGCAGCCGAAGCCTTGGAAGCCTTAGTACGTTTCGGGTTAGGAGGAACCTGTTCGGGAGCGGGTCTCTTCTTCGCCATCTGTGCAATCTCTGTTAAGAAACAAAAAGTAAGAACGAGGAAAATTTGAACATATGCGACTTGATAAGAGACGAATAAAATGCTCACTCGAGTAGGGATAATAATAGTATTCCTCGAGTAAGTCTGGGTCCGACAACACAAACGTCGACCGATTAGCCTCAGAAATATCAAAGATCTCTGAGTGGAGTGGTCGCTCGTCCTCGGGATACTGTGGAAGGGAACCTGGAACCAAACATAAAACATATGAGGAAACCAGAATAAAAACCTGGCCCAGTTTATCAAATAAGAATTCTGAACCAGAGTCACACCCAGTTCCGAGAACGAAGCTCTTATGGGGCACCTTTCATAAGAGGCGTTCCCTTCAACCCAAAAGAAATAGTCCTTCCAATTTTTCTGGCTGGTCGGAAGGCGAGTGATCACCTTAGACTGGTCATCATTGGCCCGAGCATAATAGTAACCATGTTGCCCTGGAGCCGACTTAAACGAGTAATATTGCGAAAAGTCTTATAAAGTGACGGGGCGATCATAAACTTTCGCCCATAGCACGGCCATCCCAACAAAAATCTTATACACGTTGGGGACGAGCTGGGTAGGAGAACAACCCAGGTCAGAAACGAACTGGGAAATGAGAGGATGCATCGGTAACCCTCCGATCACGTTCAAAATAGCCTTATTGAACGTTATCTTCCCGGCAGGAGGCTGATCGGCCCTCTCATGTTCCAAAGGTGCCGAGATGATAATTCCCTCTGCTATCTCAAATTCCTCCCTCAGCTCTTGTATATATTTCTCGGTAACAAGAGAAGTCCAAACCTTGGCCGAAAACTGACCCTCTTTCCGTTCAAAAACCAATGCCTCATCCTCTTCCTCTGGGAGATCGACCCCAAATGTCCTCCCACTCGGACTCGGAGTGCCTTGAGATCGACCCCACCAAACGCGACTTCTGAGGAAAGGAAACGTGGACCCATCCGACAAGATAACGCTATCGGGATCAGGCTCCGATCGTCGAACGACGCGAGGGTCAAAACTCAGATCAGGACGCGCAAGTCCTCCCATAGCCCTAAGGAAGTTGAGAAACTATGATCCCTAAAGTCCGGAGGGTCCGAATACGAGAAGTAAAATGCAGATCACCGAGTAACGATCTCAAAACAAAAAGAGATAAATCGGACTAACAATAAAGAAACCTTACCCACGAGTCTGAAAGTCGGGAGATCCGAACAAAAGACGAGAAAACTGGGAGTGCAATCCGAGTAGGCAGACCACGCCGAGAGCGAAAATTCGAGACAAAAAGCAGAATGAAGTCAAATGTTGAGAAAATGCCTTATATAAAGACCACACGAACGGCAAGGATTAAGCTTGTCCAAGAAGCCAAACACATCTGACCGTCGAAGGAAAAAGACGCGACGATTCGGCAATGCCAAAGACAAACGACGTCATACGATGTCCTGCAAAAAAAGAAAAAAATATAGAATTCTACTCGGATCGTCCCGAGATAAATAAGCAAAGATGAACACGGTCATCAATTAAACCGAAATAGTTCCTTACCATTTTTGCTAATAATACTAAGAAACTGGAGGGCGGCTGTTACGGGATAAATTAGTTAGACACCGAGCAGGATAGTCGGACTCCCGAGCAGCGAGAAGAATCCAGCACCGAGCTCAGATTAAGTAAACCCAAGGGCCATCCATTGAAAAGGAACGAATCGTTCATAAGTAAAGAACGAAACCCATCGATCAGAACTTCGGAGAGAAGAGAAGAACGTGGGTCAAAGACTAGTCAAAACTAAAAGAAAACATGTTTCAAACTCTAAAACGCACACCTTGACGGTTCAGGAACCATACGAAGAGTAATAACCGTCCACCTCAGCGAGAGGGAAGATGCAGTTACCCAAAACCGTCCAGAACATGGGATTGATCACCCCACGTTCCCCAGAATAACCGTCAGAGACACGACCACGAGGCTACACCAGACGAGTATAAATAGAGGCTGCGGCACAGAACTAAACACGGAGTTTTTTTACTTACTTTCTTTCACTTTGAACCTCTAGAAAACACTGCTCTCTTGTATTAGATTCGTCTGTATAAAGAGAAAGTCTTACCTAAATCATCTATGTACTCGGAGTCCTCGTACTCGGAGTCTGTGTATTTTCGTGAGATATTGTTGTACTAATTTTACAGGTCAACATACAGCATACAAGTTTTCAACACACACACACACACACACACACACACACACACACACACACACACACACACACACACACACACACACACACACACACACACACACACACACACACACACACACACACACACACACACACACACACACACACACACACACACACACACACACACACACACACACACACACACACACACACACACACACACACACACACACACACACACACACACACACACACACACACACACACACACACACACACACACACACACACACACACACACACACACACACACACACACACACACACACACACACACACACACACACACACACACACACACACACACACACACACACACACACACACACACACACACACACACACACACACACACACACACACACACACACACACACACACACACACACACACACACACACACACACACACACACACACACACACACACACACACACACACACACACACACACACACACACACACACACACACACACACTAAACCTAGCCCAGGAATATCTATATATTCATTATTGAAACTTATTCTTTCATCTCTACTGGGCGGGCCTGCCTAAATTCTAAACTACATTGACATGGTTTTTTGAAGATCAAATTTTAAAATATATTTACCTTAAACTAATGCGTATCTATGATTGAATAAACAAGAAAGAAAAAAAAACAAATAACATTACATTCATGCTATTCTTGACCATATAACAAATAAAAAAAAGTTACGAAACTCATAATTTCATAGCATGAGTTCTTTTAATGTATCTCTCATGTCATCATCACATGGCATATAAAGGTTCTTTACTTAGTTTTATTACATTAACTAGACATAGAAGAATGGCAGGCCAATATAGGACTCCAACATTTTCCCAAAAACAAAACCAAAAAAATCACACTCAGCGATATATATATATATATATATATATATATATATATATATATATATATATATATATATATATATATATATATATACTTGAACAGAAACTCTTAGATTTTTATATTACATATTTGAACCTGCAAAGCATCCAAGGTGGCACGAATAGAGTGGTTCGAGGATTAGGTCTAGATCACTTCTCCTTTCAGCCTCTGGGGTTTCGTCGTTGCTATTGTACATTCGGCTGCAACAAATTGTAATAATAGTAATAGTATCATTAAAAATAATGATATAGCCCCTCCAAAAGGTCTGACATAGATTTAAAAATAAAAAAAAATAATAAATTTTATAAAAATATTATTATCATATAACTTGGAATTATGTAGTTAGTAAATGAGCAATAAATAATAATTACAGTATTTAAATAAACGTTATGAAGTTTTCCCTAGTGCATTTATAAAAACAATAAAAGTGTAAGTGCTATATACTATTACCATGTATAGGGTAAATTGTCAAGTTTCGAAAAGAGTAATAGGCAGATGCCAAAGTGTTGTCATTTTGTCTACAATACAATATCTTATTACCTGATTATATACTACTGAATATCATTAATATTATTCAACAAAAAATTGTCTTTGACTAGCTGTAATATATACTTTAAAAATAGGGTTTAGTTTAGCCATATAGGTCTCGTTCATGCCTCACAACCTTTGGTAAACTTGACAACTGCGAAATGGTTACTTTCTAGGGACTTGAACTTAACGCCAACATTTTTTTTACTAAGGCATAACATTAGCACTGGCCAACAACTCTTAGGTGACTAGTTATATATTCAATTATTACCATACATTTCTAAATATACAAATGATACGCCATTTGACAAGTTTGATATAATTACAAGTTATTTGGAATTTTAGCTAGAGCAACTTATATAAGATATTTCAGGGTAAGGATGATATGTGTGTGCGTATATATATATATATATATATATATATATATATATATATATATATATATATATTTACTTACCCCATATTCAAGCAGGAATTAATTGGAGTCGGAGGAATCATAAAGGAGGAATTTGTCACATAGGTTTGTGTCTCCCATTGCATCTGCTCAACGTTTTTCTCCTTTTCCTTGATCTATTGTTAATTAATCCAAAAGAATAGTTTTTTTTTTATTATAGTATACATAATACCACAAAATTATAAACTTTCAGTACAAAATTTCCTCCATCAGTCTCTCTTTCTACATTTAAGTGTTACCTTTAATTTTGATTGTCTATATAGTATATGTTTTTACCACAGTTAAAAAATCTAATTTGTAATCTGAGATACATAAATTAAAATACCGGTTAACAAGCATGTTGATACATTATATGATCATATTAATAATTATACTTGTTTTTCAAAACATTAAACCTGTTTTTCAAGCATGTTGTTCTGATCTGTCACTGTCTTCTCCTGAAGAAAAACACAATAATGGAAGCTAGCTATATAACAGTCCGAGACTTTAAAAATTATCATATTGATACGTTTGACATTTGTAAACAAATTAGCTAGAAACTGTAAAACTCTTTAAAATACTTACTGAAGAAAGGGCTAGTGTTTGTGAGGGAAACTCGATGATCATTCTCATTAATTACTTGTGCTTAAATACATGAATTAGAAGAGTAAAAATAGTTGAACTAACAACAACCTTATCAGCTATAAACTAGGATCCGGTTGTAACTTATTTCCTAAGCTAACTCGGCTAACAACTCCTAAAAACAAGGAAGCTTGACCAACACGTCAACTCCTAATCCCCGGAATTCTACACTCCCCCTCAAGCTCGCTGGTGGATGTCAATTAAGGCGAGGTTGGAACAATTGTTGGTGAAGAGTTGACGTGGCAATGGCTTGGTAAATATGTCAGCAGCTTGATCTGCAGAACTTACATATAGCATGGAGATCACCTTCTCTTCAATCTTCTCACTCAGAAAATGGCGATCAATTTCAACATGTTTTGTCTTGTCATGTTGGACAGGGTCTTTAGCCATACTTATTGCTGACTTGTTGTCACACAATATCTTCACTGGACCATCTATCTTGATCTTCAAGTCCTCGAGCAGCTTCTTTAGCCAGATTCCTTCACACACTCCATGAGCTAAAGATCTCAGCTCAGACTCAGCACTACTTCTGGATACAACTGACTGCTTCTTGCTCCTCCAAGTAACCAGGTTTCCCCAGACAAATGAGCATATGCCTGAGGTGGATCTCGAGTCAGTCTTTGAGCCTGCCCAATCTGCATCGTTGAAGACTTGGATCTCACGGCTTGCTTGTTTCTTGAACATCAATCCCATTCCTGGTGTAGCCTTGAGATATCTGAGGATTCTCATTACAGCTTCCATGTGAATCTCTGAGGGGTCATTCATGAAGCAGCTCACCAGGCTTACTGAGAAACTTATATCTGGTCTTGTGTGAGCCAGATAGATAAGTTTCCCAACAAGTCTTTGGTATTGACCATTGTCCACTCTATTCTCAGTGCTGCTCTTTAGTAGCTTCACAGTTGAATCCATTGGAGTATCAATAGGTTTGCACCCCAGCATTCCTGTGTCTTTGAGTAGATCCAGTGTGTACTTCCTCTGGGACACTGATATTCCAATCTTGGACCTTGCTACTTCCATGCCTAGGAAATATCTCAACTCTCCGAGGTCTTTGACTTCAAACTCAGTAGCCAGAACCTGTTTGACCTTCATGATCTCTTCTTCATCATCACCTGTGAGAATTATATCATCCACATAAACACTGAGGATGGTACATTTTCCCTGAGCTGAATGCTTGGAGAACAAGGTGTGGTCTGCATGGCTTTGTCTGAACTGGCAGCTCTTGAGGACTCTTGTGAAGCGTCCAAACCAGGCTCGTGGACTCTGTTTGAGGCCATAGATGGACTTGTGGAGGTGACAGACCTTGCTTTCATGATCACCTTCAAATCTCGGGGGCAAGTCCATAAAGACCTCTTCCTCTAGAGTGCCATTCAGAAAGGCATTTTTGACGTCTAACTGATACAATGGCCAATCCAAGTTTGATGCAATGGACATAATGATCCTGATTGTATTTAGTTTAGCAACATGAGCAAATGTCTCTTGGTAGTCAATTCCATAGGACTGAGTATATCCCTTGGCTACAAGTCGAGCTTTGTACCTTTCAATTGAGCCATCTGACTTGTATTTAACTGTGAACAGCCATCGACACCCCACTGTTCTCTTTCCTCTTGGTAGTTCCTCAATGCTCCAGGTCTTGTTTTTCTCTAGGGCTTCTATCTCCTCCATTGCATCTTTTCTCCATTCAGGGATTGACATTGCTTCTTCAATTGTATCTGGTGTGGTGACTTGATCCAGTTGAGTCAGGAATGCTTGATACTTGGTGGAGAGATTCCCATAGTAGATGAAGTCTTCTATCTGGTATGGACCACATGCTCTTGATGGCTTTCTCAAGGCAATAGGAAGATCAAGACCTGTTTCACTGTCAATAGTACTATTTGCAGGTCTTTCAGGACTAATGTTACCTTGATCTGATTCATCTGTGATGTTGATTAAGGATCCATCAGGTGATGTCTCATGGGAGTGCTGGAGTGTGTGTGTCTCTTGTGGTATTTGATCTTGGTGGGATTCATCTGTTAGGTGAGGCTCTTGTTGTGGATCTGGTATGGTGTCTATGATGTTTATGGTAGTAGGCATGGACTGAGTGTGTTGTAGTGGTGTGCTTAGGGTTTCTATGAGTCTTTCAGATGAGTCATAGTATGGTGAGGTTTCGTGGAAGGTGACATCATAGGAGATATAGGTTTTCTTGTTTTGAGGTGAGTAGCATTTGTATCCCTTTTGAGTGGAAGAATAGCCAATAAAGATACATTTGATGGACCTAGGGTCCAATTTGCTGTGATCATATGTGTGTACAAAGACAGAGCATCCAAAGACCTTAGGTGAGATAGTGGATATGAGCCTAGTTGTTGGAAAGGATTCTCTCAGTTTCTCACATGGTGATTTGAATCCTAGGACTCTTGAGGGCATCCTATTGATGAGGTATGTGGCCGTTAGAATGGCTTCTCCCCAGAGGTATTTTGGTACATGTGAGGTAAACATAAGGGACCTAGCTACTTCTAATAGGTGTTTGTTTTTTCTCTCAGCAATGCCATTTTGTTGAGGTGTTTGGATACATGAGCTAAGGTGAATGATGCCTTGAGACTGACAGTAAGTGTTGAGTTGTGCATTGAAATAATCTTTGGCATTATCTGAATGTATGATTTGAATGTCTGTGGTGAACTGGTTTTTGATCATCTTGTGAAACTGGATGATGATTGAGCTAGCCTCAGATTTGTCTTTCATAAGGTATACCCAACTTATTCTAGTGTGATCATCAATGAGGGTTAGAAACCACCTAGCACCATTTATATTTTTCACTCTTGAGGGACCCCAAATGTCACTATGTATAACAGAAAAAAGGTTTTGATGGAACATATTGCTTAGGGATATAGGTACTACGAGTATGCTTTGATAATTGACACACATCACACTGAAACAAATTTGTATCTTTATTGATGAATAATTTGGGAAACATTTTCTTGAGGTACATGAAATTAGGGTGGCCTAAGCGATAGTGATGCAACATAATGTTTCTATCTGCTTGAGAGAAAGCTGACTCATTTTTTAGGATTGAAGCTGAGGCAATCTTGCTGGTTTCAGTGCTTGTCTTGATGAGGTAGAGTCCACCACACATTTCAGCACTGCCAATCGTCATCCCGGATTTCTTTTCCTGAATTTCACAAGACACATCATCAAAGATAGTTAGGCAACATGAGTCCTTATTTACCTTATACACAGATAGTAAATTGCAGTGTAACTTAGGTACATGTAAAACAGAACTCAATGTGAGTTGATTGGTGATTTTTACTGAACCAATCCCAGCTACCAAAGCCTTTGATCCATCGGCTATTGTGACATACAAATTCTCATTACATGGAGTATAATTGGAGAATAGGTGGACATTACTAGACATGTGATCTGATGCCCCAGAGTCCACGATCCACACAAGTGAGAGATTAGTAGTCACATGGTATGCTGTTAAGGCTTGAATGGCCTCAAGTATTGTACCTCTTTGAGCCATCAGACCAGTTGTAGGCGAGTCACCTTGTTGGCTGGCTTTTCTGATGAGGCATGTGAGCATCTCAAGTTGCTCAGGACTGATGGGGCTTGAGGATGCTGAATTGGCTTGTGTCTCCGGGTCCTTTAAGTATCTTGATGGCTTCCAGTTTGCTGGCTTCCCATGGATCTCCCAGCACGTCTCACGTGTGTGTCCCGGCTTCTTGCAGTGATCACAGTAGGGTCTTCCCTTCTTTGTTTTGTTGTAGGGTGTCTTGACAGCAAAGGCTTGGGATTCTTCATGTGCTACCAAGGCCGAGCTATCATGAGGGCTTGTCGAGGCTGAGGTGAGCAGTGAAGTCATCATAAGCTTTCTCCGGCTCTCTTCATGTCTGACCATTGAGAATGCTTCTCTGATGGTTGGCAGTGGCTTGATACTCAAGATTTTCCCTCTGACCTCGTCTAGTTCCTTGTTGAGACCTGATAAGAGCTTGAACACACGTTTAGTTTCCAAGATTTTAGCATAGAGAAGGGAGTCTCCAGGGCAGCTCCACTTGTGTTGATCATAGACATCAATTCTCTGCCATAGTCTTGTTAGTGTGCTGAAGTATTGAGTGACTGAGGCATCTCCTTGCTTTGCATCATGAAGGAGATTTTCTGTCTCAAACAGCTCTGATGTGTTTTATGAATCTGAAAATGTGACACGTACAGCCTCCCAAATTTCAGATGCAGTGGAGTAGAGTAGGAAATTCTCACCGATCTCTGACATCATAGAGTTTACTAGCCATGACATGACCATGTTATTCTCAGCCTTCCAAATTTTGAATTTTGGATCATCTGCCTTTGGAGCTTTGGCTTCTCCGGTGAGGTAATCGTCTGCGACCACAGATGAACATTTGGACTGACTGGGACCATTGAAGGTAGTTTTGGCCATTGAGCTTATGGCTAGTGATGGTGTGAGGATTTTGATCGGCTATGGAAGGGGTTTCAGATGATGATGCTAGGGCGTGTGATAGACCGTATTTAGTCATTTCTGGATCGAGGTTTAACACTGCTCTGATACCATGAAGAAAGGGCTAGTGTTTGTGAGGGAAACTCGATGATCATTCTCATTAATTACTTGTGCTTAAATACATGAATTAGAAGAGTAAAAATAGCTGAACTAACAACAACCTTATCAGCTATAAACTAGGATCCGGTTGTAACTTATTTCCTAAGCTAACTCGGCTAACAACTCCTAAAAACAAGGAAGCTTGACCAACACGTCAACTCCTAATCCCCGGAATTCTACACTTACAAATTATTTAACTAGAAATATATTCAACGCTCCCCGAAAAATTAATTATTAGGGTCTTACATCGCTATAAAACCTACCAAATAAAAAAAAAAAGAAATCCCCGACTATCTTACCAATGCTCTTTCCATTATATAATCGTATCTTATATTTTTTAGATTAATAAATTATGATTTCGATAATATTTGATATATGTTTACCGTTACCAAATAATGCGTAACACACACACACGTTACCTTTTTTTTTTATTACTTTGACAATATTTAATTATAATAATAATAACTACTATTATTATTATTTTTACTTATGGCTGTAACATATTGTAACTCATAAGTGATCCTTCATATCTATTGTACAAATCCTAAAAATAATTGTACAAATCCTAAAAATAACATTTATATATCCTACGATTCTAGCATATTGTACCTTGTCTCGATTGAGTGATAACATTTTTTATCGCAATTTACACATTTTTTGAGCGTGTAAATTGCAATAAAAAATGTGATAATTCCATTGATATAAGTTCAGACGTGCTAAAACCATAGTTGGAAAAGCCATTGGAAGCAAGTTAAATTGATCTTCATAGAAGCACACATGTTATTTGTAATTACTTAATTTAATATAAAATTAGGCTTGGAATCCAATGTACTAATATGCAGCTTTGATTTTGTTATTGTAAGAAATTGTATAACACTAGATCGATTATAAATACTTAATCTAGGTTTTAACATACTTTGAATATAAATATTTAAAGTATACATAAAATCTTTTTATTTCTAAACAGTTATATCCAGCCAATTAACAAGAGGTACGATTAGATTCATGTATGTTGTAATTGCTGTTTAGTAAAAATGAATGTCAAATGCTCTCCGTACATCCTTGATTCCGTACAACGCCGACTGGTTGCTGGTGTCCGGCTTGAGTGTTGAGAGTTTGTGAGGGAGGGAAACACAGGGAAACAGGTTTTGTGTTCAGTAGGATACTCTTTAGTAGTCCTTGGGGGGTAACGTGCTCTGTAGACCAGCCTTCCTACTCAAAATGAGTTCTTCAAGTACCACAGCGGGAGTGGCCGCTGATGGAGCGAGACAAAACCAATATCAAGATCAGTTGGACTCGATAGATCAGACCCTGTCGATAACAGCTGAGGATCTCTCGGTGGAGGTCGGTCCCTTGGCAAATGCTCGCTCGGCTGATGGAGGGGAGGTGCTCCTGGCTAAAGTGCTGTCAAGGAAAATTATCAGCAAGTCCACTATTGTAGCAATCCTTTCTCGTGTGTGGAAGAGCTCAGGCAAGTGGTCAGTTAAAGAAGTCCAGGCGGGGCTGCTTCTGTTTAGTTTCTCCAAACGAGCCGATCGGGATGCCTTTCTCGCCCGTGGACCATGGACGGTGAAGGGAGCCCAGATGGTAGTCAAACCTTGGCCAAAGGATCTGACTATGGAGGAGGTCAATTTCTCTGTCTCGTCGTTCTGGGTGAAACTGCTAGACATCCCACCAGCCTACGCTCTTCCAGCCAACATCTTGAGGTACGCCGGGTTGTTTGGGAAAGTCGACGAAGGAAGCCTGAAAAGGAGACACAGAATCTTTCCAGATGTGAGATTTCAGGTCGAGGTTAAACTGGACAAGCCTCTATGTCCGGGCTTTTTCCTTGATAGAGCAAACCTCCCGCCGATCTGGATACAGGCGAAGTTTGAAAATCTCGGGCTTCTCTGCTCTAAGTGTGGAATCCTGGGGCATGAAGCCGCTGAGTGCCACCAAGCCCACGAGTGCCTCATCCGTAAACAAGGATTTGAGGGAGTACCCAAGTACGGCGCGTGGCTGGACGCGCGATCAAGAATTCCTACATGCTTCACCAATGGCGGTCGGGCTCCCTTACCTCTGGCGAACGTCTCTCCGGGGGCGACGAGGGTGAGGGGCGACTCGGGGGTTGTGCCGAGAGTAGGTGACACGCGCCAAAACCCAGACCAACCTGGGGGGAATCTCGAGGTCTCTGGCCAGAACAGAGCCCCAGGCAACTCTGAAATCGCGGAAAAGCAGGGGATAGACACGATGGAGGAAGGGTTGGAGGAGAGACCGCTGAAAAGAACAAAAGGAATGATGCAGAATTCCTCTTTAGGATCTCCGATTTGTCCTCATGCGTCACCTGCCAACCGATCTGCATCCTCAGCCAAGCGTAAGGCTCGAGAGCTTTTTGAAATTAAAAAAAGGGATGAGATGTGTAGGGTTAAAGAGAAAGAAGTGGGCCTGGGCCTGGTTTCGCCTATGGGTTCGGTTAAGGCCCAAAAGGACTTGAGCTTTTCTACTTTGGGTTTTAAAGGCCCTACGGGTAAGCTAAGCACGTGGACGACAGACCAGCCATCTGGGCCGCTACCCAACTCGCTCCTGGGCCTGGGTGGTGAAAAATGCTCTCTGGGTGAGAGTATGGTTTTTGAATCACACCAGCTGGCCTCCCCTTCCTCTTCTCTCGATCTCGTGCGGTCGAAGAAAACCAAAAAAAGTCGCGGGCTTCGCTCAGGTCAACACCAGCAAGATACCGCTACCCTCGCTACTGATGCAGTTAATACTTTCCCGCGTGGCCTTTCTCCGTCGAGGGATATGGACAGCGGAATGTCTCTACCTGAAGAAATATCGGTAGCCGCCAAGGGGCAGGCTGACCGGGTGCAATGAAAACCATATTCTGGAACGCTCGCGGGTTAGGAAACCAGCGAGCGATGGGCCGCTTGCGGAGGCTTATCCGCGAGAGGCGTCCGGACCTCCTTTTTCTTTCGGAGACGAAACTAAAAGGAGCACGGATGGATAGACTTAATTTGAGAATCGGTTTTGCTAATGGGGTTGGTGTCCAGGCTGTGGGGCGAAGTGGAGGCCTGTACTTAGCTTGGACCGACGAGGTAGGAGTGAGTTTGCGTAGCAAAAGCAAAGGTCATATAGATGTGGAGGTTCGGGACATGGAAGGCAGAGCGTGGCGTTTTACTGGATTTTATGGCGAACCCAAGGAATCACGGAAACACATCTCTTGGGATCTTCTTCGGCGACTAGACGATGGGTCCGGGGCGCCGTGGCTCTGTGGTGGCGATTTTAATGAGGTCCTTTTTGAGTTCGAACATGTCAGCTACACTAGCCGTCGGGCTCGAGATATGGGGGATTTCGCGTCGGCTCTGGAAGACTGCGGGCTCTGTGACCTCGGCTTTAAAGGGGAGCTTTTGACGTGGAACAATAAAAGAAGCGGAGAGGCGAATGTGAAGTGTCGGCTCGACCGGGCTTGTGCGAATACAACGTGGAAGAGGCTTTTTCCAGCAGGCTCCGTAGAAGTGCTGGATTTTTGGGGGTCTGACCATCGTGTCCTTTTGATCGAAACAGAAGCAAGACAACCGGTCCTTGCTTCCCGGTCGATCTCTAGGGGGAGTTGGGCCTTCGAACCGGGATGGCTTACGGACGAGGGATGTTTAGACATTATCAAACACGCGTGGCTCCGGGGTGAGCAGCGGGACAGACCTGACAAGAGTGTGGGGAGCCTAGACGAGTGTCGGGCAGCTCTCCGGGACTGGGCTCGCACTACTTTCGGGTTCCGGGAAAGGCGTATAAAGGACTTGGAGGCTAGACTCGCGAGAATCAACAACGAGGTATGTTCTGTGTCCAATTGTAGGGAGGCTAAGCGTTTGGAGCATGAACTTGGAGCCTTGGTCCTTATTGACGAGTACTATTGGAAGCAACGAGCCCGAGTAGATTGGCTCAAAGGTGGCGACAAAAACTCGGCGTATTTCCATGCGAGGGCCTCTAGACGGAAGAGCCAAAACTCTATTCGAGGAGTTCTTGATGAGAATGGTCGGTGGGTTACGCCCGATTTGGAGGTGAGAGGGGTTTTCGAGAGGTATTTCCACCATATCTTTCGCTCTAATGGGGCCTCCGCTGCGGACTTCAAGCTAATCACGCACAACGAGATGACTCCTCTCTCGGAGATCCAAAGGGCGACTACAGAAGAACCCTTTACCGGTGAGGAGGTAGAAAAGGCGCTCTTCGCGATGGGTTCCCGAAAAGCCCCGGGCCCCGACGGGTTTCATGCTCTCTTTTTTCAAAAGAGTTGGAAGGTGGTTGGCCCGTCCATAACGGAGGAGTGTCTCGGCATTCTTAATCGAGGGGATTGTGTCAAGAAGTGGAACGAGACAAACATAATCCTTATCCCCAAGGTTAAAAAACCCTCCAAAGTTACGGATTTTAGACCGATTAGCTTGTGCAACGTCCTACTCAAGGTGGTGACTAAGGCGATCGCGAACCGCATAAAGGGCTGTTTTCCGTCGATCATTTCCGAGGTGCAAAGTGCTTTCGTCCCGGACCGGGTAATCTCGGACGACGTGGCCATTGCTTTTGAGCTCCTTCATTCTATGAGATTGCGGAAGAAAGGCAAGCGGGGTGTGTTGGCTCTTAAACTAGATATGAGCAAAGCGTACGATCGGGTTGAGTGGGGATTCATAGGCGCTATGATGAGGAGGTTGGGATTTGGGCCGAACTTGGTTGCGGTGGTCCTCAACTGTATATCCACGCCCGTTTTTTCCGTGGTTATCAATGGTAGAGTAGGCAACGCCATTACACCCGGAAGAGGTTTGAGACAAGGATGTCCGCTCTCACCCTACCTCTTCATCCTTTGTGCGGAAGGTTTTTCCTCTCTCATTCGGGGGCACGAGAGGTTGGGTCTTTGGAAGGGGTTCGCATGTGGTCTCTCGGCTCCGACGGTGTCTCATCTCCTTTTTGCCGATGATAGTCTTCTCTTTTGCTCCGCTACCGAGGACAATTGTAGGGCAATCCGGTCCGTCTTGGCTATCTACGAGCGCGGGTCGGGTCAAGCAGTCAATCTAGACAAGTCGGCGTTTTGTTGCTCTCGGAACGTGGAGGAGAGCCAAATCCCGGGCTTCGTGTCTCTTCTCGGGATATCTAATACATCGGAGTTGGAAAGCTACCTTGGACTCCCGGTGCGAATTGGTCGGAGGAAAACATTGGTCTTTAGCAACATCACGTGCCGGATACGGAAACAACTCCTCGCGTGGCGTGCTAAGATGTTCTCGGCGGGAGGAAGAGAGATCCTTATAAAATCCGTTGTTCAAGCCATCCCTACTTACTCCATGAGCCTCTTCAAGCTCCCCTCTACGCTAATCGATGAAATTCACCGGTTGATAGCTCGGTTTTGGTGGGGGGGTACCGAGGAAAAAAAGAAGATTTCTTGGAAGAGGTGGGAGCTCCTTACACGACCGAAGTCCGAGGGGGGGCTCGGCTTCAAAGATCTTGGGGCCTTCAATCAAGCTCTAGTGGGTCGTCAAATTTGGAGGATCATCAATTTTCCGGATTGCTTGATGTCGCGCCTTCTCAAAGTGAAATATTTCCCATATTCCTCGGTGCTTGAGCTTAAATGCAAAGACCATTTCTCCCATCTTGGGAAGAGTTTGAGTTGGGGCTTGGAGCTCATGCGGAAGGGGGTGAGATGGCGGATAGGCAAGGGTGACTTGAGAGCCTTCTCGACGCCGTGGATTCCTAGAGCCGGGGCGTTCTCTCTTACCTCGGAAGAGCCGGAGGACGGGTTTCCTTGGAGAGTGGCGGATTTCATGACACAAGGGGGCTGGATGCATGAGCTAGTGAATACCTTTTTGTCCCCTTACGACGCGGAGGCGGTTTTGAGTATCCCGGTGAGCGAAAAAGAAGATGAGGATCGGTTGGTATGGCACTATGAGGATAACGGCCATTACACCGTTCGTTCGGGATACCGTTTGGCGAGACTAGGGGAGTGTGGTGGCCCATCGAACTCGAACGAGTCGGAGAAATCGTGGTGGAAAAAATTGTGGTCGCTTCAAATCCCCCCGAAGATTAAACATCTAGTTTGGAGATGTTGGTTTGAAACCGCCCCCGCATTTGGCAACTTGAGGAGGAGAGGCGTGAAGTGTTTGCCGTTTTGTAATTTTTGCGGGGAGCTTCCGGAGAACGATATGCACGCGGTGTGGGGTTGTGCTCGTGCTCAATCAATATGGCAAAGTTCTCTCCTTCATAAGTGGGTAGACAAGACCGGCCCGATGCCGTTCAAGGAAGTTTGTTTCCGGGCGAGTGCTAGTTTGACGGACGAGCACCTGGGACTTTTCTGTGGCCTAATCTGGGCGTGTTGGTCCGATCGAAACCAAAGGCTGTTTGAAAACTTCGCGAAGGCCCCAGAGCGGTGGGTCAGTGAGGTGGCGGGCTGGCTGGAGAGCTTCAAAGACTTTGCCGGGAAAGTGGAGCGGGCTTCGGCAGCTGATACGTCGGTCCCGGAGGTGTGGGTCCGGCCGAGGATGGGAGAGTTCAAGCTCAACGTGGATGCGGCGTGGGAGGAAGGTTCCAACCGTGGAGCGACCGGCGGGGTGGTCCGCGATCATACGGGTGCCGTGGTGGGAGTTTGCGCGTCGGCTCAGAACCAGGTGGACTCAGCTCTGACGGCAGAATGCTATGCTATCCGAGAAGGGCTTAAATTTGCCAAGGAGAGGGGCTGGAACCTCGCAGCGGTGGAGACGGACTGTGTTCGGGCGACTCAGTTGGTGGCTGGAAATTGCACTCTCGGTCGGCAGGGTGCGATTATTGCTGATATACGGAACCTGCTAGACTCCTTTGATCTTCCTGTTTGTTGTACCTGGGTCCCCAGGAAGTGTAATGCGCCAGCCCATTTGGTTGCAAAAACTCGGTTAAATTCTGCTATGACAGATTGTAGCCTTTTGTTATGCCCTCAGTGGCTCCTAAGATGTATTTCTGAGGACATTTCTAAGTCCACTGATATGAATTGAAACCCAGGTTTTTCCTTCCAAAAAAAAAACAAGAGGTACGATTCCAGTCAAAAGAAAATAAGTAAAATTCTAGTCAATATAAAAATATATTATAAAAATTGTATATATACGATATATTTATGTTATTTTTAGCAATTGTAGAGCAGATTTAAAGAGTCGCATATTATGTGCTACATAATTTTTTTTGGTACTGTAATGAAAATTTCATCAGACCATATTGAGCGACTAATAAACTAGAGCTAGGGTTAGTAGAAAAGACCCTCTGATTTATATAAAGCTACACAAAATTAGGCCATAAAGCTCACCAGAATATCTATCCAAATCTCCCACACCATATCGCTGTATTACTAACAGCTTGTTTGGTCAAATCCAAACATTTTCTACTTTAAATATAATTAGGTAAGAGAAGCTGGTAACAATAAGACAAAAAAATATACAGAGAGAGAGAGAGAGTTAAAGAAGTGAAAATCACTAGATATTATAGATCAGATTCAAAAGTGAAATCTAATCCAACCCTACTGGTTAATTACTATCGATGAACATATCTTTAACCTAACCCTTTATATATTTTATAAATTACTATTTAGCATAATTGAAACTATGGCAAAAATATTAATTTTGTTTTTTGAATTTCCTACAATTTTAACTTGAGTGCACTTCGAATAAATGGTCAAAAATCATACGTGGGATAATTTATTAAGGATCCACTTACTTTATTACAGTGATCCCATTAAAGCAAATTCATTAGGAAAATACTAATTTAAATAGTTATAGTGGAGTATTTTTTTTCAGTTCCTCGTGATCTCGAAACGATGTACCTTCGTGTCAATGAATCATGAAATGAAGTCAGCTTTCCATGTATGTAATATTTGAATATATATAGTTTACTTCTCGCCCTCTCACAAATGTACTATAATTTGTATATATAAGTTAGTATACATATAATATGTATGCAAACAAGTTTGACTTGTCGTTACACCTTCATTTGGAATATACTCTTTCATCTCAAGCTTATTTAGGTTATGATATGTTCAAAATATAGACACATATCATTTTTGTTTTAAGATATGCATAACATCATAATCTATAAATTTATGATGCAGTCCCTGGTAGTTTATAATTCTTACTTTTTATTTTATTTTTTTCGTCTTGGTGAAATATTTGATTCAATCCCACTTTTTTCTGACCTTTTTCCCATAAAACTGTACTGTAATTACATCATATATGTATGTAATAGAAAAAACAAGTACAGTAGCTCACAATAGATTAAATCATAAATCTGAAAACATTAAAACCGAATTCCGCTACCAAAGTTTTGCACGGTTAGGCAATTCATCTTCGCAAGGGCATAGTGGTCACGGCAACGAATTACCTTGACCCAGCGAAAGGGAAGTCCAATAATAAATGAACACGTGGGACCAGTTGGCGAAATGACCATAAAAATATCTCGCGCGGTAAAGCACGCGCTGTTAACACGCGTGGTCTTAGTACTTTTTTCTTTGACGTTAAAAGGGTGACAAGAAGGTTACTATAAGGAAAGAGGGTTTACATGAAACTAGCAAGAACATCGCATAGACCGAACCCCATATTGCAAATAAATAAATGTAAGGTTAAAAAAATTATGAGATGAAGAGAAGAGAGAAAAAGAATCCAATAATAAAGCCAAACACATCAGAACCAACCAAACCAATTATCTCTCTCTCTCTCTCTCTGAGCTAGGGTTTCAACTTCGAATCCAACTTTGTATTGCTATTCACGGATTTGGATACAAGTTTGGTTCTGAAGCAGAGAAGAAGACTCACGAGGTAACCCAAAACTCAAAGGAGAGAGCAACAAATGATAGTTTTAGTACTAATTCCTTTGGTTTGATCGAGAAATTAATGTTTTATTATTATGTGATATATAGAATAAGAATGAAAGAGAAAACTTGTGGATCGGAGATTTGGTGAGAAAACATAGACGAAAAGAGAAGTTAGAATTAAATAGATTTAAAGAAAGAAAATGGGAATGTTTTCAAAAAAAAAAAAGAAAGAAAATGGGAAGAGGAAGAGTAGAGCTGAAGAGAATAGAGAACAAGATAAACAGACAAGTGACGTTTGCGAAGAGAAGGAATGGTCTTCTCAAGAAAGCCTATGAGCTTTCTGTTCTCTGCGAAGCCGAGGTTGCTCTCATCGTCTTCTTTAACCGTGGAAAGCTCTACGAGTTTTGTAGCAGCAATAGGTAAATATACTATATACATCCTCTACACACACACACACGCATATATATATATATATATATATACATATCTATATGTGCGTCGGAAAACTATTCTTTTTAGCATATATAGACATTGTACCTCCGAGATCTAGTTAGATTTATATATATTGCTCTAATCTGTTGCTTGATCTCACCTTGTTTTACATTTCAACACACTCCTTGAACTAGCTTTTTATTTGTGGAATATTTGAAATTTAATGGAATTTTTTGTATGTATTTTTATTGCCGTAATTTTTTTGATCTGAATTTATCTAACATTTTAAAACACTCCTTTAACTCTTTTTTTTTTTGTTTTTTTTTTGTTTTGTGTATGTGTGTGTGGAATATATGAAATTTATATCGCTTTTAATTTAAGGCTTTTTTTTAATAATAATTAATAGTTCATGTTTGTGTATATATGTTTTGATTAGATCTTATAATAAACAAACTAGCTTTTTTCCTGTGTTTTTGGTGACCTTATGTTTCGTTTTGGGATCATCACTTTAGCAATAGATCTGTGGAAAAGTGAGTGTTTCTTTTTTGTCTATATAAATATACACCCATCTTGAAATTTTCCCTTAACCTCGAGATTCTGGATTTTGATAGATAATATTTCTCCAGCTTGATTTTGAGTAGAATAACCAGGCCCTTTATAATTTTATTTTAACTATATTGTTGGATAAAAATGTTAATAATTAATTATTTTATTTAAGATATATAGTTTATGATACATATATATATATATATATATATATATATATATATATATCTATATGTTTTACATAGTCACATAAAACAGGCACTTGTATATGTACACAAAGCTGTATTCCGTAGTATCTATTTTGACTGGAAAGATTATCTTTACTCCATTATAACTTCTTGGTTTAAAAAAATTTAAATTAGTATTTATCTTTGCACATGCAATTGTAATACGCAGAGAAGACTCTCTCGGATACCTAAAAAGATCAATGAACCTGTGAACAAAAACTGAAGGCCTTGCATCATGATTGACATTTGACCTGTACTTATTATTTACACTTTAAGATATTGTTATTCACTGTAGTGTCTAATTTTAGACTTACGGTCCATAGCTTAATATTACCATTAATTACAGCAAGTTTTCATTAGATCTCACACTCTTCTGAATCCCGTCTTGTCACTTCTGATGAAATCTTTCCGTTGTTCGTCAGTCACGTTCTCGCTTTATGCTTTAGCTCAAACACAGTTTAATTGTAAAATATAGAAAATATTGAGTTTTTTATATCATTATTATACTGACTGAGCCTTGGCTAAAACAGCTATACATAAATTAATACAATTAAAACATGGTTTTTGAAGCAAGTTACAGACTTTAAATATCATAAGAACTGGAGACATTACTTTGAAGTAATTTGCATATATAAGACTTGAAATGTGGTATAATATATTTGGTGTTTGTATGTATGTGTATAGCATGCTCAAAACCCTGGAACGGTACCAAAAGTGCAGTTATGGCGCTGTGGAAGTCAGTCGACCTGGCAAAGAACTCGAGGTCATTTTTTAAAATATATATTGTTCTTCTTGCAAATGATATATATATATATACACATTAATATATTAAATGTATATATTATTAGATATAGGGTCGTTTCTTGACGTGATGTATGTACTGTATAGCAGAGTAGCTACAGGGAATACTTGAAACTGAAAGGTAGATTTGAGTCCCATCAACGAACTCAGAGGTAATTATTTATATAAATATATATTACGTTAATAAATTATGCAGCAGTCTGTAAGAATATTTGATTATTGATTTAATTTTTTTTTGGGCAATTTTGTCGCCGATTCATGTATATCTGAGTTTTCTTGACATATGTGGCGTCACTGTAGAAACCTCCTTGGGGAAGACTTGGGTCCTCTAAATACAAAGGAACTTGAACAGATTGAGCGTCAACTTGAGACCTCTCTCAAGCAAGTTAGGTCAACCAGGGTAACCAACTAAACTGTATATATATATACACACACACACAGTATATGTATGTGTACATGCATGCATTTTTTATATTTTTATTATATTTATGCGTTTATTTGTTTTATACTGTTTAGACTTGTAAACGTGTTTGAGGTAGCGCTTTGTATTTGCAGATGTGCATGCATGCATTATTTGATGGTTTTTCTATGTCCTGTTTAGGTTTTTTTTTATTTTTTTATTTTTTTATATACATATATGTTTGTATGTGTGTGAGCGCTTTGTTTTATATTTTGATTACATTTGATGGTTTTTGCAAATATATTAGATCAAAGTTTAGAATATTTAATAAATCAAATATATTTTAATCCATTTTGCAGACCCAATTTATGCTTGACCAGCGTAGTGATCTACAGAGCAGAGTATGCTTTTACATTGACATAACCCTTTATCTTTTTCAGTACCTATATATATATATATATATATATATATATATATATATATATATATATATATATATATATTATACTGAGCATTTAAACTCCTTTGTATATTTGACATATTTGATTGTCGTATAACTGATCAAATGCAGGAACATACGTTAATAGAAGCCAACAGAGCCTTATCAATGAAGGTACCGTCTATATAATAAAGTAAAATATATTAATAAAAAAATGATCCCGGCCCAAAAGTTCCTTATTTGAAGAAAATTAAATTTGAAGGAGACTAGGAGGAAAAATCAAAATTATCTATTGTGTTTGAACTTTGAAGAGAGAAAGAAGATAGTGAGAACATAGAGACGTGTAGTGTAGCCTTCACTTGTGTGGTTTTTCTTGGATTTTTATATTCCTCTCGTTGTCTACGAAAATTGAAATATCGAGTGTACTTATACATTTTCTTTTCAGTTTTATCTCAAATATTTATTTTACTCTATATTTTTTCCTAATCCAAACACCACAAGAAAAATCCAATAAATTCTCATTTTTTTTTTTCTCACGGGTACCAAACAAACCTTAAAGCTAAATGTCTTTACAACATGCCAGCTTGTTTAGATATCTCAATTGAAAAGAAAATTATGCAACGTAACATAAGTTTATGATTATCAGCTGGACGAGATCGGCGCTAGGAATATGAACTTCCGACAATCATGGGAAATGAGTCACCAGAATGATCATCAGCAAGGCATGTCGTTCGGCTCTCACCACGCTCACTCTCAAGGCTTGATGTTCCAGCCTCTTGACACAAACCCTTCTTCGCAAATAGGGTAATCATTTTATGTTTATCAAATCACTTAGTTGTGCGTTTAAATTTTATGTAATGTGCTTCTGAATTTTTGAAACCTGTTTAATTAGGTATAATTCGGTGGCATCGGAGGAAATTAGCGCAACAAATCATCAACCTCATCATCATCAAGTCAATGACCTTCACTCTCCCTCTCCCTATGCCTCACCAGCGCCGGCGCTAGCGAGTATCGCGCGTATCCTCGTCAAGGCTCGCAATTTCCACGTTTTTCAGGTCAATTTTCTTTTTTTGCCATTAGCGATGTAGTTATTACGGCCGCGAATTTTGTGTTTTGTTGTCAACTGGCCTTCACCACTCTTTTTTTTTTTTTTTTTTTTTTATTTTTTATTTTTTTATGAAAACATTGGACACGATATTGTCCTGGGTTTGTGATTCTCTGATACAAAATATTTAGTTGAAAAACCAAATTTGGTATGACTTCTTTTGAACTGTGCTCAAAATTGAAATTTGACTTTGTGTTGAATCTTATGGTTCAATTCTGTGTTGGCCTGATACTGCAATCTTTGAAAGAGGAGGTTAGCAGCGAATTAAGTCAATTGGCGTAGAGGATGAATTTCCTTATTCTTGCTGGGGGATTTGGGTTTAACAAAACAGCTGTATTTTTTTTTTATTTTTTATAACCATGGTGTCCGAGTTAAACCCTACTATAATCAACGAGGCCCTGGCATTATTCACCGGGAGACTACCCCAGTGGTTCCTATTGTTGCGTTCCAGGGACAGACGAGGATTCAAGAATCTCCCTTACCACTAGACCAACCCCTTAGGGTTAGACCAACTGTATTTTTTATGCTCAGATTATTCTTTTGAGGAGTCGTGGGGGAGGATTAATCGTTGTATCGCCTTAAATTTTGGATTTTAGTTATCTTTCTCTGACCTTTCTCTCTCAAGACTGATCTAGTACGATTTAGGTTGTATCTTGCTTTGGTTTTTCCCAGTTTTTTATTTTTTATTTTCTCTTCATTTTATGTTATTTAATTTCTTCTAGGAAAAAAATGGTGTAGAGGATAAAAATCCAACGGTCAGTGTTATTGCACAACCATCTACACTATGTGCTGATTATTGGTTCCGATCGCCACTTGCTGATTTTGTGTACGTAATTTTTTCTTTGTTTTATGCAGCTTCTGTCCAGCAATGAATCGTGATTCTACACGATACCGTGCTCACTCTCGTCATTCTGTCAAGCGTTTATCGTGATTCTACTTGCCTACCGTGCTCTCTTGTACACTTCTGTCAAGCACCTCTAGTTTATTTTACATGTTATTCGTTTTGCTTTGTTGATTGTTCTTTTGTTGTTTGGATTCGGCTCGTGTCGATTCTTTCCTTTCCTTAGCTTATTTGGAGTTTAGACAATGAAAAAAAATATGTAAAAGTTGGTTGTATTTTAAAGTATATAGAGAAAAACCCCTGGAATTCTTAGCACCTTCGCCGATTCTACGTTTAAGTATTTCCTCTTTCAAACATTCAAAAAGCGGCTTGGTCGCATATATTGTACTTACAATTTCAAAAAGCGGCTTGGTCGCAAGTGTTGTTTTTACAATTTCAAAAAGCGGTTTGGTCGCACGTACTTTCGATTTTCAGAAATCAATTATCTTTTGTTTCTATGCTCGGTGTCTGATCACATAATTTTTATCATTCTTGACAAAATAAACTGGGCGGCAGGGTAATTAGCAAACAGTTGTTTAGAAAACTTAAAGGAAATATACTTAGTTATACTTTATTTTGCCAAAATTCAGAAATACTTTTTACTCTTTTTCGCCAAAGTCAGAAACACAGATAAATTAACATGAATTATAGATCCGACCAATGATTAATTGTTCAAAACCCGAGCGGGTTAACAAAAAATACATAATTAAAGATCCGACCACGAATCAATTGTTCAAAACCCGAGCGGGTTAACAAAAATTACATAATAAAAGATCCGACCACGGATCAATTGTTCAAAACCCAAGCGGGTTAACAGAAATTAGAATGCAAAAAAATAAAAATCTACTCCTGGTCGCCTCCATCCGCGTCATCACTAGCTCTTGATTCCGAATCCTCATCGAGATCCGTAGTATCCAGAGTAGGATTCATCGGGCCAAGGATCCGAACGGCCTCGTTTATCCCAGCGGTATAAAGGTCATCGCGCATGTTGCGATAATCCTCGGAAGCCTTGTACTCTTCAACCGCTGCTAAACGAGCAGCCTCAAGATCTGCGTGGAATTTTTCCGTGAGCTCCGTAAGCTCCGATCGGGTCTTCACCGTTTCGTCCCTGGCCGCATCCCTCTCCTTGAGAAAACGATCGTTCCGTTGTCTCAAAGATGTGAGCTCCGAGCCTAGTAATCCGACAAGGCCGACCACACCAACGAAAACTTGTGGTAAAGAAAAGGTCAGTTACAAAATTTGTCAAGGAAAGAAAAGAGATACCGACTAGGTGAGTAAAAACGTATCGAAACCGCGGAGTCGGTGACCTGGTTAAGCCTCTCTAAAGGCTCATACCCGAGAACCGCTTGGACCTTCTCGGCAGGAAGATGCTCGCGAAGGAAGGTAACGATCGGATTCAGGTGGTCGGATGCAGAAGAAGGTTCGGTCAGGCTTTTCACCGGAGAAGAACTCGGAAGTTCCGAAACTTTTGAAGCAGACGCGGTCGCCCGCTTACTAGCAGCCGAAGCCTTGGAAGCCTTAGTACGTTTCGGGTTAGGAGGAACCTGTTCGGGAGCGGGTCTCTTCTTCGCCATCTGTGCAATCTCTGTTAAGAAACAAAAAGTAAGAACGAGGAAAATTTGAACATATGCGACTTGATAAGAGACGAATAAAATGCTCACTCGAGTAGGGATAATAATAGTATTCCTCGAGTAAGTCTGGGTCCGACAACACAAACGTCGACCGATTAGCCTCCGAAATATCAAAGATCTCTGAGTGGAGTGGTCGCTCGTCCTCGGGATACTGTGGAAGGGAACCTGGAACCAAACATAAAACATATGAAGAAACCAGAACAAAAACCTGGCCCAGTTTATCAAATAAGAATTCTGAACCAGAGTCACACCCAGTTCCGAGAACGAAGCTCTTATGGGGCACCTTTCATAAGAGGCATTCCCTTCAACCCAAAAGAAATAGTCCTTCCAATTTTTCTGGCTGGTCGGAAGGCGAGTGATCACCTTAGACTGGTCATCATTGGCCCGAGCATAATAGTAACCATGTTGCCCTGGAGCCGACTTAAACGAGTAATATTGCGAAAAGTCTTGTAAAGTGACGGGGCGATCATAAACTTTCGCCCATAGCACGGCCATCCCAAAAAAAATCTTATACACGTTGGGGACGAGCTGGGTAGGAGAACAACCCAGGTCAGAAACGAATTGGGAAATGAGAGGATGCATCGATAACCCTCCGATCACGTTCAAAATAGCTTTATTGAACGCTATCTTCCCGGCAGGAGGCTGATCGGCCCTCTCATGTTCCAAAGGTGCCGAGATGATAATTCCCTCTGCTCTCTCAAATTCCTCCCTCAGCTCTTGTATATATTTCTCGGTAACCCGAGAAGTCCAAACCTTGGCCGAAAACTGGCCCTCTTTCCGTTCAAAAACCAAGGCCTCATCCTCTTCCTCTGGGAGATCGACCCCAAATGTCCTCCCACTCGGACCCGGAGTGCATTGAGAATAGCCCTCTCCTCGGTCTTGCGAAAGAGAAAGGCTCGTCGTATCACGAGATTCCGACTCGCTCCCCCTCGAAGAAGCGGACGAAGACGATATCTCCAAAACCATGGTATCCCTACACGACAGGGAAGACGAATCAAAAACTTTTTTCTCGTTATCAACCCCCTCGGACTCCGGACTAGGATAAACGCATGATTCATCAAAAGCCATTACGGGGCGGTCCCATCCGATCTCTGGGACATGATACCAAACGCGACTCCTGAGGAAAGGAAACGTGGACCCATCCGACAAGATAACGCTATCGGGATCAGGCTCCGATCGTCGAACGACGCGAGGGTCAAAACTCAGATCAGGACGCGCAAGTCCTCCCATAGCCCTAAGGAAGTTGAGAAACTATGATCCCGAAAGTCCGGAGGGTCCGAATACGAGAAGTAAAATGTAGATCACCGAGTAACGATCTCAAAACAAAAAGAGATAAATCGGACTAACAATAAAGAAACCTTACCCACGAGTCTGAAAGTCGGGAGATCCGAACAAAAGACGAGAAAACTGGGAGTGCAATCCGAGTAGGCAGACCACGCCGAGAACGCACCGAGAGCGAAAATTCGAGACAAAAAGCAGAATGAAGTCAAATGTTGAGAAAATGCCTTATATAAAGACCACACGAATGGCAAGGATTAAGCTTGTCCAAGAAGCCAAACACATCTGACCGTCGAAGCAAAAAGACGCGACGATTAGGCAATGCCAAAGACAAACGACGTCGTACGATGTCCTGCAAAAAAGAAAAAAATATAGAATTCTACTCGGATCGTCCCAAGATAAATAAGCAAAGATGAACACGGTCATCAATTAAACCGAAATAGTTCCTTATCATTTTTGCTAATAATACTAAAAAACTGGAGGGCGGCTGTTACGGGATAAATTAGTTAGACACCGAGCAGGATAGTCGGACTCCCGAGCAGCGAGAAGAATCCAGCACCGAGCTCAGGTTAAGTAAACCCAAGGGCCATCCATTGAAAAGGAACGAATCGTTCATAAGTCAAGAACGAAACCCACCGATCAGAACTTCGGAGAGAAGAGAAGAACGTGGGTCAAAGACTAGTCAAAACCAAAAGAAAACATGTTTCAAACTCTAAAACGCACACCTTGACGGTTCAGGAACCATACGAAGAGTAATAATCGTCCACCTCAGCGAGAGGGAAGATGCAGTTACCCAAAACCGTCCAGAACGTGGGATTGATCACCCCACGTTCCCCAGAATAACCGTCAGAGACACGACCACGAGGCTACACCAGATGAGTATAAATAGAGGCTGCGGCACAGAACTAAACACAGAGTTTTTTTACTTACTTTCTTTCACTTTGAACCTCTAGAAAACACTGCTCTCTTGTATTAGATTCGTCTGTATAAAGAGAAAGTCTTACCTAAATCATCTATGTACTCGGAGTCCTCGTACTCGGAGTCTGTGTATTTTCGTGAGATATTGTTGTACTAATTTTACAGGTCAACATACAGCATACAAGTTTTCAACACACACACACACACACACACACACACACACACACACACACACACACACACACACACACACACACACACACACACACACACACACACACACACACACACACACACACACACACACACACACACACACACACACACACACACACACACACACACACACACACACACACACACACACACACACACACACACACACACACACACACACACACACACACACACACACACACACACACACACACACACACACACACACACACACACACACACACACACACACACACACACACACACACACACACACACACACACACACACACACACACACACACACACACACACACACACACACACACACACACACACACACACACACACACACACACACACACACACACACACACACACACACACACACACACACACACACACACACACACACACACACACACACACACACACACACACACACACACACACACACACACACACACACACACACACACACACACACACACACACACACACACACACACACACACACACACACACACACACACACACACACACACACACACACTAACTAAACCTAGCCCAGGAATATCTATATATTCATTATTGAAAATTATTCTTTCATCTCTACTGGGCGGGCCTGCCTAAATTCTAAACTACATTGACATGGTTTTTTGAAGATCAAATTTTAAAATATATTTACCTTATAATAATGCGTATCTATGATTGAATAAACAAGAAAGAAAAAAAAAACAAATAACATTACATTCATGCTATTCTTGACCATATAACAAATAAAAAAAAGTTACGAAACTCATAATTTCATAGCATGAGTTCTTTTAATGTATCTCTCATGTCATCATCACATGGCACATAATGGTTCTTTACTTAGTTTTATTACATTAACTAGACATAGAAGAATGGCAGGCCAATATAGGACTCCAACATTTTCCCAAAAACAAAACCAAAAAAATCACACTCAGCGATATATATATATATATATATATATATATATATATATATATATATATGTATATATATACTTGAACAGAAACTCTTAGATTTTTATATTACATATTTGAACCTGCAAAGCATCCAAGGTGGCACGAATAGAGTGGTTCGAGGATTAGGTCTAGATCACTTCTCCTTTCAGCCTCTGGGGTTTCGTCGTTGCTATTGTACATTCGGCTGCAACAAATTGTAATAATAGTAATAGTATCATTAAAAATAATGATATAGCCCCTCCAAAAGGTCTGACATAGATTTAAAAATAAAAAAAAATAATAAATTTTATAAAAATATTATTATCATATAACTTGGAATTATGTAGTTAGTAAATGAGCAATAAATAATAATTACAGTATTTAAATAAACGTTATGAAGTTTTCCCTAGTGCATTTATAAAAACAATAAAAGTGTAAGTGCTATATACTATTACCATGTATAGGGTAAATTGTCAAGTTTCGAAAAGAGTAATAGGCAGATGCCAAAGTGTTGTCATTTTGTCTACAATACAATATCTTATTACCTGATTATATACTACTGAATATCATTAATATTATTCAACAAAAAATTGTCTTTGACTAGCTGTAATATATACTTTAAAAATAGGGTTTAGTTTAGCCATATAGGTCTCGTTCATGCCTCACAACCTTTGGTAAACTTGACAACTGCGAAATGGTTACTTTCTAGGGACTTGAACTTAACGCCAACATTTTTTTTACTAAGGCATAACATTAGCACTGGCCAACAACTCTTAGGTGACTAGTTATATATTCAATTATTACCATACATTTCTAAATATACAAATGATACGCCATTTGACAAGTTTGATATAATTACAAGTTATTTGGAATTTTAGCTAGAGCAACTTATATAAGATATTTCAGGGTAAGGATGATATGTGTGTGCGTATATATATATATATATATATATATATATATATATTTACTTACCCCATATTCAAGCAGGAATTAATTGGAGTCGGAGGAATCATAAAGGAGGAATTTGTCACATAGGTTTGTGTCTCCCATTGCATCTGCTCAACGTTTTTCTCCTTTTCCTTGATCTATTGTTAATTAATCCAAAAGAATAGTTTTTTTTTTATTATAGTATACATAATACCACAAAATTATAAACTTTCAGTACAAAATTTCCTCCATCAGTCTCTCTTTCTACATTTAAGTGTTACCTTTAATTTTGATTGTCTATATAGTATATGTTTTTACCACAGTTAAAAAATCTAATTTGTAATCTGAGATACATAAATTAAAATACCGGTTAACAAGCATGTTGATACATTATATGATCATATTAATAATTATACTTGTTTTTCAAAACATTAAACCTGTTTTTCAAGCATGTTGTTCTGATCTGTCACTGTCTTCTCCTGAAGAAAAACACAATAATGGAAGCTAGCTATATAACAGTCCGAGACTTTAAAAATTATCATATTGATACGTTTGACATTTGTAAACAAATTAGCTAGAAACTGTAAAACTCTTTAAAATACTTACTGAAGAAAGGGCTAGTGTTTGTGAGGGAAACTCGATGATCATTCTCATTAATTACTTGTGCTTAAATACATGAATTAGAAGAGTAAAAATAGTTGAACTAACAACAACCTTATCAGCTATAAACTAGGATCCGGTTGTAACTTATTTCATAAGCTAACTCTGCTAACAACTCCTAAAAACAAGGAAGCTTGACCAACACGTCAACTCCTAATCCCCGGAATTCTACACTCCCCCTCAAGCTCGCTGGTGGATGTCAATTAAGGCGAGGTTGGAACAATTGTTGGTGAAGAGTTGACGTGGCAATGGCTTGGTAAATATGTCAGCAGCTTGATCTGCAGAACTTACATATAGCATGGAGATCACCTTCTCTTCAATCTTCTCACTCAGAAAATGGCGATCAATTTCAACATGTTTTGTCTTGTCATGTTGGACAGGGTCTTTAGCCATACTTATTGCTGACTTGTTGTCACACAATATCTTCACTGGACCATCTATCTTGATCTTCAAGTCCTCGAGCAGCTTCTTTAGCCAGATTCCTTCACACACTCCATGAGCTAAAGATCTCAGCTCAGACTCAGCACTACTTCTGGATACAACTGACTGCTTCTTGCTCCTCCAAGTAACCAGGTTTCCCCAGACAAATGAGCACATGCCTGAGGTGGATCTCGAGTCAGTCTTTGAGCCTGCCCAATCTGCATCGCTGAAGACTTGGATCTCACGGCTTGCTTGTTTCTTGAACATCAATCCCATTCCTGGTGTAGCCTTGAGATATCTGAGGATTCTCATTACAGCTTCCATGTGAATCTCTGAGGGGTCATTCATGAAGCAGCTCACCAGGCTTACTGAGAAACTTATATCTGGTCTTGTGTGAGCCAGATAGATAAGTTTCCCAACAAGTCTTTGGTATTGACCATTGTCCACTCTATTCTCAGTGCTGCTCTTTAGTAGCTTCACAGTTGAATCCATTGGAGTATCAACAGGTTTGCACCCCAGCATTCCTGTGTCTTTGAGTAGATCCAGTGTGTACTTCCTCTGGGACACTGATATTCCAATCTTGGACCTTGCTACTTCCATGCCTAGGAAATATCTCAACTCTCCGAGGTCTTTGACTTCAAACTCAGTAGCCAGAACCTGTTTGACCTTCATGATCTCTTCTTCATCATCACCTGTGAGAATTATATCATCCACATAAACACTGAGGATGGTACATTTTCCCTGAGCTGAATGCTTGGAGAACAAGGTGTGGTCTGCATGGCTTTGTCTGAACTGGCAGCTCTTGAGGACTCTTGTGAAGCGTCCAAACCAGGCTCGTGGACTCTGTTTGAGGCCATAGATGGACTTGTGGAGGTGACAGACCTTGCTTTCATGATCACCTTCAAATCTCGGGGGCAAGTCCATAAAGACCTCTTCCTCTAGAGTGCCATTCAGAAAGGCATTTTTGACGTCTAACTGATACAATGGCCAATCCAAGTTTGATGCAATGGACATAATGATCCTGATTGTATTTAGTTTAGCAACATGAGCAAATGTCTCTTGGTAGTCAATTCCATAGGACTGAGTATATCCCTTGGCTACAAGTCGAGCTTTGTACCTTTCAATTGAGCCATCTGACTTGTATTTAACTGTGAACAGCCATCGACACCCCACTGTTCTCTTTCCTCTTGGTAGTTCCTCAATGCTCCAGGTCTTGTTTTTCTCTAGGGCTTCTATCTCCTCCATTGCATCTTTTCTCCATTCAGGGATTGACATTGCTTCTTCAATTGTATCTGGTGTGGTGACTTGATCCAGTTGAGTCAGGAATGCTTGATACTTGGTGGAGAGATTCCCATAGTAGATGAAGTCTTCTATCTGGTATGGACCACATGCTCTTGATGGCTTTCTCAAGGCAATAGGAAGATCAAGACCTGTTTCACTGTCAATAGTACTATTTGCAGGTCTTTCAGGACTAATGTTACCTTGATCTGATTCATCTGTGATGTTGATTAAGGATCCATCAGGTGATGTCTCATGGGAGTGCTGGAGTGTGTGTGTGTCTCTTGTGGTATTTGATCTTGGTGGGATTCATCTGTTAGGTGAGGCTCTTGTTGTGGATCTGGTATGGTGTCTATGATGTTTATGGTAGTAGGCATGGACTGAGTGTGTTGTAGTGGTGTGCTTAGGGTTTCTATGAGTCTTTCAGATGAGTCATAGTATGGTGAGGTTTCGTGGAAGGTGACATCATAGGAGATATAGGTTTTCTTGTTTTGAGGTGAGTAGCATTTATATCCCTTTTGAGTGGAAGAATAGCCAATAAAGATACATTTGATGGACCTAGGGTCCAATTTGCTGTGATCATATGTGTGTACAAAGACAGAGCATCCAAAGACCTTAGGTGAGATAGTGGATATGAGCCTAGTTGTTGGAAAGGATTCTCTCAGTTTCTCACATGGTGATTTGAATCCTAGGACTCTTGAGGGCATCCTATTGATGAGGTATGTGGCAGTTAGAATGGCTTCTCCCCAGAGGTTTTTTGGTACATGTGAGGTAAACATAAGGGACCTAGCTACTTCTAATAGGTGTTTGTTTTTTCTCTCAGCAATGCCATTTTGTTGAGGTGTTTGGACACATGAGCTAAGGTGAATGATGCCTTGAGACTGACAGTAAGTGTTGAGTTGTGCATTGAAATAATCTTTGGCATTATCTGAATGTATGATTTGAATGTCTGTGGTGAACTGGTTTTTGATCATCTTGTGAAACTAGATGATGATTGAGCTAGCCTCAGATTTGTCTTTCATAAGGTATACCCAACTTATTCTAGTGTGATCATCAATGAGGGTTAGAAACCACCTAGCACCATTTAGATTTTTCACTCTTGAGGGACCCCAAATGTCACTATGTATAACAGAAAAAAGGTTTTGATGGAACATATTGCTTAGGGATATAGGTACTACGAGTATGCTTTGATAATTGACACACATCACACTGAAACAAATTTGTATCTTTATTGATGAATAATTTGGGAAACATTTTCTTGAGGTACATGAAATTAGGGTGGCCTAAGCGATAGTGATGCAACATAATGTTTCTATCTGCTTGAGAGAAAGCTGACTCATTTTTTAGGATTGAAGCTGAGGCAATCTTGCTGGTTTCAGTGCTTGTCTTGATGAGGTAGAGTCCACCACACATTTCAGCACTGCCAATCGTCATCCCGGATTTCTTTTCCTGAATTTCACAAGACACATCATCAAAGATAGTTAGGCAACATGAGTCCTTATTTACCTTATACACAGATAGTAAATTGCAGTGTAACTTAGGTACATGTAAAACAGAACTCAATGTGAGTTGATTGGTGATTTTTACTGAACCAATCCCAGCTACCAAAGCCTTTGATCCATCGGCTATTGTGACATACAAATTCTCATTACATGGAGTATAATTGGAGAATAGGTGGACATTGCTAGACATGTGATCTGATGCCACAGAGTCCATGATCCACACAATTGAGAGATTAGTAGTCACATGGTATGCTGTTAAGGCTTGAATGGCCTCAACTATTGTACCTGTTTGAGCCATCAGACCAGTTGTAGGCGAGTCACCTTGTTGGCTGGCTTTTCTGATGAGGCATGTGAGCATCTCAAGTTGCTCAGGACTGATGGGGCTTGAGGATGCTGAATTGGCTTGTGTCTCCGGGTCCTTTAAGTATCTTGATGGCTTCCAGTTTGCTGGCTTCCCATGGATCTCCCAGCACGTCTCACGTGTGTGTCCCGGCTTCTTGCAGTGATCACAGTAGGGTCTTCCCTTCTTTGTTTTGTTGTAGGGTGTCTTGACAGCAAAGGCTTGGGATTCTTCATGTGCTACCAAGGCCGAGCTATCATGAGGGCTTGTCGAGGCTGAGGTGAGCAGTGAAGTCATCATAAGCTTTCTCCGGCTCTCTTCATGTCTGACCATTGAGAATGCTTCTCTGATGGTTGGCAGTGGCTTGATACTCAAGATTTTCCCTCTGACCTCGTCTAGTTCCTTGTTGAGACCTGATAAGAGCTTGAACACACGTTTAGTTTCCAAGATTTTAGCATAGAGAAGGGAGTCTCCAGGGCAGCTCCACTTGTGTTGATCATAGACATCAATTCTCTGCCATAGTCTTGTTAGTGTGCTGAAGTATTGAGTGACTGAGGCATCTCCTTGCTTTGCATCATGAAGGAGATTTTCTGTCTCAAACAGCTCTGATGTGTTTTCTGAATCTGAAAATGTGACACGTACAGCCTCCCAAATTTCAGATGCAGTGGAGTAGAGTAGGAAATTCTCACCGATCTCTGGCATCATAGAGTTTACTAGCCATGACATGACCATGTTATTCTCAGCCTTCCAAATTTTGAATTTTGGATCATCTGCCTTTGGAGCTTTGGCTTCTCTGGTGAGGTAATCGTCTGCGACCACAGATGAACATTTGGACTGACTGGGACCATTGAAGGTAGTTTTGGCCATTGAGCTTATGGCTAGTGATGGTGTGAGGATTTTGATCGGCTATGGAAGGGGTTTCAGATGATGATGCTAGGGCGTGTGATTGACCGTATTTAGTCATTTCTGGATCGAGGTTTAACACTGCTCTGATACCCTGAAGAAAGGGCTAGTGTTTGTGAGGGAAACTCGATGATCATTCTCATTAATTACTTGTGCTTAAATACATGAATTAGAAGAGTAAAAATAGCTGAACTAACAACAACCTTATCAGCTATAAACTAGGATCCGGTTGTAACTTATTTCCTAAGCTAACTCGGCTAACAACTCCTAAAAACAAGGAAGCTTGACCAACACGTCAACTCCTAATCCCCGGAATTCTACACTTACAAATTATTTAACTAGAAATATATTCAACGCTCCCCGAAAAATTAATTATTAGGGTCTTACATCGCTATAAAACCTACCAAATAATAATAAAAAAAAATCCCCGACTATCTTACCAATGCTCTTTCCATTATATAATCGTATCTTATATTTTTTAGATTAATAAATTATGATTTCGATAATATTTGATATATGTTTACCGTTACCAAATAATGCGTAACACACACACACGTTACCTTTTTTTTTTTATTACTTTGACAATATTTAATTATAATAATAATAACTACTATTATTATTATTTTTACTTATGGCTGTAACATAATGTAACTCATAAGTGATCCTTCATATCTATTGTACAAATCCTAAAAATAATTGTACAAATCCTAAAAATAACATTTATATATCCTACGATTCTAGCATATTGTACCTTGTCTCGATTGAGTGATAACATTTTTTATCGCAATTTACACATTTTTTGAGCGTGTAAATTGCAATAAAAAATGTGATAATTCCATTGATATAAGTTCAGACGTGCTAAAACCATAAGTGGAAAAGCCATTGGAAGCAAGTTAAATTTTTTTTTTTTTTTTTTGAGGGAGGAAGCAAGTTAAATTGATCTTCATAGAAGCACACATGTTATTTGTAATTACTTAATTTAATATAAAATTAGGCTTGGAATCCAATGTACTAATATGCAGCTTTGATTTTGTTATTGTAAGAAATTGTATAACACTAGATCGATTATAAATACTTAATCTAGGTTTTAACATACTTTGAATATAAATATTTAAAGTATACATAAAATCTTTTTATTTCTAAACAGTTATATCCAGCCAATTAACAAGAGGTACGATTCCAGTCAAAAGAAAATAAGTAAAATTCTAGTCAATATAAAAATATATTATAAAAATTGTATATATACGATATATTTATGTTATTTTTAGCAATTGTAGAGCAGATTTAAAGAGTCGCATATTATGTGCTACATAATTTTTTTTGGTACTGTAATGAAAATTTCATCAGACCATATTGAGCGACTAATAAACTAGAGCTAGGGTTAGTAGAAAAGACCCTCTGATTTATATAAAGCTACACACAATTAGGCCATAAAGCTCACCAGAATATCTATCCAAATCTCCCACACCATATCGCTGTATTACTAACAGCTTGTTTGGTCAAATCCAAACATTTTCTACTTTAAATATAATTAGGTAAGTGCCACCGGGGTAGTTTATCTCTCAGCTTCCTCTCGTGCAGGTTAGTCTGAGTCTGTTGCCGGTCTTCTCATCCTCGCCTGAGAATGGAAGATCTGTGCGATAAATGGTCGGAAATGGGAATCGAAGAGGATGAGGAAGGTGAGGTTATGACGTTCGTTGACGATGATCTCGCTAGTACGGCTGTGGACCTTTCTCGCTGTCTTTTAGGACGGCTGCTAAGGAAAAGAGGCTTTAACAGTGGGGCGCTCAAGGCTGTCATGGCCAGGATATGGAGACCGAATGGGAGGCTCGAGATTTCCAACCACGGGGAAGGTGTTCTCTGCTTCATGTTCGAGAAGGTGGCGGATAAACAGCGAGTGTGGGACGCAGGGCCATGGTCTTTTGATAAGTCGCTCCTGGTCCTGAGCGACCCTATGATCGAGGAGGAGAAAGGAGACGAATTCCGCTTCGTTGAGTTTTGGGTCCAGCTCCACGGTATCCCCGTCAAATATCGATCGGCGCGAATGGGCGAGATGATTGGGGGGAGAGTTGGTCGGGTCTCCAGGGTCGATAAGACTAGGGACGGGCGGGTTTACGGGGACTTCATTCGTGTTCGCGCCGCCATCGACATCGGGAAGCCCTTGATGAAAGGCCTATTTATCAAACTTGGTGCCGATGACAGGAAGACTTGGGTCGGGTTCCGATACGAGAAACTCGCCGACTTCTGTTTTGTTTGTGGCCGGCTCGGTCACACCGACACCGAATGCCCGGCTAGTGAGGAGGAGCAGAGCAACGATGGGAAGGCTCGGTTCGGGGGATGGCTTCGCGGTGAGCCCCCACAGAAGAACAACCGAGTCGTCTGGAGATTTAACGGCGCCCAGAACAATAGGCAGGAAGGTTGGGCCGGGCCCGACCCGGGCTCCCCGACGGCTTCCTGGGAGTCCACGGCAGCAAGAACGAACACCGCGGAGGATGGTCCAGCCGGTACTCGTCGGGCGGCGAAGAATCGGTCGACGCAGGCGGAGAATGAACCCGATGGGGAAAGGCCAGCGGGCGCGACACCGCCGCCAAAGGATTTCTCGCCAGCGCCTAGAGAAGCTGAGGCTGAGCCGTGTGATTCGACGATCGGGACCATGAGACCTGGAGATGCGACGGTGCCGGAGACCCCCTGTACGGCGGAGATGGAAATAGATCGGGGAAAACCGACTGCGCCAAGGCCTCGTCCTCCACGATGGGCGATGGCCCGACTCCGACTGAGGAGCAGGTTTCGGCGTCTAGAGAGGCTCCGACGAAGGCTCCGACGAAGGGAAAAGGAACCATCACTCCCCGACGAAGAAGTGGCCGGTCTACCGAGAAGACGCCTCCGGCGCCGATGACCCAGCCGGCGAGATCGAAGGCGCACCACGGGGAGTCGGTTTTACTGGGGAATAACGATGGTACGGCGGCGAGTGATCCCACGGCCGAGAGCCCTGGAATCAGACCGTTGGAGCATGGCGCGCCTTACCCTTCCAGGCTAAACCCGAGCTGTACCACCCCGGTTTCTGAGGAGAGCAGATATCCGGAAATGGGGGGTGTAGGTTTTGCTGCAGTTGTTCAGAATAAAAAAAGAGGAAGAAAGGGAAAGGGTAAGGGGTTTGGTGGCGTGGGGCACGAGGATAAAAAGGAAGAAGTGTTGCAGATGAGAGAGACTTCTCCTACGGCGGGACCCACGCGCCCTATCCCTCTTCCTGCTGACGTGGGCCGGGCCATCCCTCTTCCTGCTGACGTGGGCCGGGCTCTTGCGGGTGTTGGGCTTTCTTCTGATGAGGCCTTCACCAAAAATGGGCCAATTTCTTTTCAGCCAATTTCCTTGGGCCAGGGGACCCTCATTATCGAAGGTGGTGCTACCAGGGGGCCAGAGGTAGGCGATGGAGGGATCCTGGGCACTGGCACGAGGCTGGGGACGCTGGGCTCCGGCGAAGGAGGATCAGGTACCGGCGCGAGGCTGGGGAGGCTGGGATCCGGCGAAGGAGCTTCAGGGAAAAGGAAGTCTAGCGAGCGACTCCGAGTCGGCAATGTGAAAAGAATGGCGCGTCTTTTCGAAGCCAGCGACGCAGGAAAAGAAGCCAGCGACGCAGGAAAAAACGGGCCGGAGAAGACGATGCGCCCGCCCCCGAAAGCTCAGGTAAGTCTCTCTTCTCCCTATCCTAATTTGAGTTTTCGTGGGGATTTTGTTGAGGGGCATGGGGCTAGGGATCTGGTTTTAGCGGATTGTTTTTCTGAGGTGCCTGGTTTGGCGGTTAGAGACTTACTTTCAGCCACACATGACCTAGGGAGAGGAGACTTATTTTCTGGTTCTCGTACTTTGGAGGTTTCTAGCCCTCTAGATTCGACCTTAGTAGTTTCTGATGAGAGAGCGGCGCCCATCGAGAGTGAGGGCCGCCGAACGCGATGATAGGCGTTATCTGGAACGTCCAGGGGTTGGGTAACCCCGGGACGAGATCAGCCCTCCTTGCCCACGTTAGAGATCACAATCCCGATTTTATTTTTCTTTCGGAGACTAGACTTAGGCGAGAGGGGGCTGAAAGGGTGAGAGTGCTGTTGGGTTTTGATGGTTGCATGACGGTGGATTGTCTTGGTAGGGGTGGAGGCTTGATGTTACTTTGGAAAGAGCCTGTGAGATTCCTACTTGGGACGTTTTCGAGATATCACATTGAGGGAGATCTGGTTAGCGAGTTAGGGGAGAGTTGGAGATTTGTGGGGATCTACGGGGATCCTGTGAGCTCCCAGAGGAAGCACTCTTGGGAGCTCCTTCGTCGCCTTCGGAGCTCTTTCACGGGCCCTTGGCTTGTTGGAGGTGACATGAACGAAGTCGCCTCCAACACAGAGATTAGAGGCGGTAGAGACAGAGGTCCCGGCCAGTTATCAGCTTTCAGAGAGATGATTTTGGATTGCGACATCCATGACTTAGGGTTCGAGGGAGACCCTTTCACCTGGCGCAGAGGAGGTGTCGAGGAGCGACTGGATAGATGCCTTGCGAGTCACGAGTGGAGCGATCTCTTCCCCTCGGCCTTGGTTCGGCACTTGAGTTTCTGGAGTTCGGACCATAGACCTCTTCTTCTGCTTACTGCGGGTCCCAGAGATCGCCGGAGGAGCATGAGGCCTAGACGTTTCTTCTTTGAGGAGTCTTGGATTGGTGAGCCTGAGTGTGACGAGCGGATCCGTAGAGCTTGGGGGACGGGCCAGAGTGGGGATCGTAGTCCGTGCTTAGCGGATGCGATCAGTCAGTGCAGACAGAGCCTCTCTCGCTGGGGCGGAGAGAAGAACAGAGAGATCAGAGCCAGGATTGAGAAGCAGAAAAAGATCGTTGAGCTTGCGGGGCGTTCGGGCCCGGACTTCTGCATGGAGTTCTTCAGACGGGAGGAGAGACAGCTTGACGCCTTAGTTCAGAAAGAGGAGCTTTACTGGAGGCAGAGGAGCAGAGTGTCCTGGATGCGGTGCGGAGATAAGAATACGAAGCTTTTTCACCGCAAGGCTTCTGCTAGGAGGAAGAGGAACACTATCAGAGGACTGGAGGACGAGCACGGTGTTTGGCATAGTGGAGACACTGAGATTGAGAGGCTGGTCTCTGGTTACTTTGGTGACATTTTCTCTTCAGCGAGGCCTTCTTTGCAGAGAATTGAGCTAGTTTCTGCGGGTGTTCAGCCTAGGATTTCGGCAGCTTTGAACGCCGAGTTGGAGCGCCCTTTCGAACCAGGGGAGGTGAAAAAGGCGCTTTTCTCGATGGATGCGATCAAGGCCCCGGGAAGTGATGGCCTTCCCGCGATCTTCTACCAGAGATATTGGGACATAGTAGGCGACTCGGTCTTGAAGACTTGCCTTGGGATTCTTAATGATGGGGACGAGGTGGCCACCATTAATGACACGGTGGTCACCCTCATCCCCAAAGTAGAAGACCCGAGACGTGTCAGCGATTTCAGACCAATTAGCCTGTGCAATGTGATCTACAAGATAGTGGCCAAGTGCTTGGTCAACCGTCTTAAGATTACTATGCACGATGCTATTTCTGAGTCCCAGAGCGCTTTCGTTGGTGGTAGACTGATCTTCGAGAATGTCATGGTTGGTTTCGAGGCTCTCCACACGATGAAGCGGAAACGCTTCGGAAATGGAAAGTGTGCGTCTCTCAAGCTTGACATGGCGAAGGCTTTCGACAGGGTTGAGTGGGTCTATCTGGAGTCGATGATGCTGAGACTGGGTTATAGCACGCGGTGGGTGCACCTTATCATGAGATGCGTTACCTCAGTCAGTTTCACTTTCAACATCAACGGCTCCATCCGGGGCAGTGTGACTCCCTTCAGAGGCCTCCGCCAGGGGGACCCTCTCTCTCCTTTCCTTTTCCTCTTCTGCTCTGAGGGTCTCTCGAGCCTCTTTCGAGGGAGCGAGGATTCTGGAGCGATCTCTGGAGTCCGGTTCCGGGATCTTCATGTGTCTCACCTTCTCTTCGCGGATGATAGCTTGGTTTTTTGCCGAGCGACACCTGACGAGTGTGGGAGGGTTACAGACATTTTACGGACTTACTCTGAGGCCTCTGGCCAGATGGTGAACTTTCAAAAGTCCGATGTTTGTTTTGGGACGGAGGTTAGCGACGAGGAGGGTGAGGTTCTGGCTCAGATCCTAGGTGTTAGGAAGACGGACTGCCATAAGCGTTACCTGGGTCTTCCCGCGTTCTCTGGTCGGAAGAAGGCGGAGCTTTTTGGGTTTGTTAGAGACCGCGTTTGGGCTAAGATTAAGAGTTGGAATGGCCTCTCCCTCTCGCAGTCTGGCAGAGAGGTCCTCATCAAGTCCGTCCTTCAGTCGATCCCCAGTTACGTGGCCTCGTGCCACAAGATCCCGCTGCGTTTGATTAGAGACATCCACTCGGCGATCGCCAGATTCTGGTGGGGGGGTGGAACGGCGACGAAGAAGATCCACTGGTGTAAGTGGGAGGTCCTCACGCGACACAAGTCAGCGAGCGGGATGGGCTTCAGAGATCTGGAGAAGTCCAACCAGGCCCTTCTGGCTAAGACTGTCTGGAGGCTTCTCAGGAGACCGGATAGTCTGGTAGGACGAGTCTATAGACAGAGCTACTTCCCTGACGGTGATATTATGACGGCTCTCCCTGGTTCGTGTAGCTCTTCCATATGGCGCAGTCTCCTTTGGGGACGCGAGATCATTCAGTCCGGTTCGAGATGGAGGATCGGGGACGGGGAATCTGTGTTGGTCATGGGCGACAGTTGGGTCCCGAGGGACAGACCGGCCACCTGGAATGACCCCCCTTGGATACCCCCCGATATGCGGGTAGCCGAGCTTATGAGACTCGACGGTAGCTGGGACGTTGATCTTATCACAGCGATGTTCGGGGAGGAGGACGCTGCGGCGATCCTGAGCATTCCGTGTGGGGGTGAGGGCATTCCTGACGTGCGTCGCTGGCATTTCACTGAGAACGGAGAGTACTCCGTTAAGAGTGGTTTCCGGGTCGCGATGGAGAGAGCCAGTACTCCGGTCGCCAGCTCTTCAGACCCGACGGTTATGGAGAAATGGTGGACGAAGATCTGGCAGCTGAGAGTTCCTCCTAAGGTGAAACTCTTCTGTTGGCGAGTCTGTTTAGGCCAAATCCCGGTCAGAGCAGTCTTAGCCAAGAAGAGGATCACCTCTGACGACAGCTGCCCTGTCTGTCAGGAGGCGAGAGAGACTGTTTTCCACTCTTTTTGGGGTTGCAGGTGGAGCAGGAGAGTCTGGAAAGAGGTGGGCTTCGGTCACGTTCTTCCGCCTTTCAGAGACGGCGATGCTTTCGACGCTATCCTCAGAGCAACGGAGACCCTTGAGGTTCGTTTCCATGAGCTTTTCATTACTATTATTTGGGAACTTTGGAACCACAGGAACAATGTCTTGGCCGGGAGAGCAGCTTGGAGCCAGCCACAGCTAGTCCAGTGGACGGTGAGCTTCCTCGAGGAGTACAGAGCGGCCACGGTTGGGGAGACTCCGACGAGCACGAGGGTGACTTCGACCCCCAGATGGACCCCCCCTAGTGACGGGACCCTCTCGATTAACGTCGACGCGGCTCTCGCTCGCGACCGTGGAGGCTTCGGTGTCGGTTGTATTGTCCGAAACCACACCGGAGAGGTGATCGCCTCGCAGACGCTTTTCCTGGCTAGGGGGTTCTCCCCCCAGCTCGCGGAAGCGTATGCTGTCCTCCAGGGCATAGAGCTAGTTCGCAGTGTCGGCGGCAGGAGAGCGGAGATCCAGTCTGACTGCTTGGGGGTGGTGAGGATGATCGATGACGGCGTGACGCCTGCGACAGAGCTTGGGACGATCTTGCACCGCATCCTCAGAGAGGTGAGGGAGCTTGAGGTTTTTCGCATTATGCATATTTCTCGCCTTTGTAATGTCGCTGCGCATAATCTAGCGCGCTATGCGGTTAACCATCACTCGTCCTCGACCTGGCTGGGTTTAGTCCCGCCTTGTTCGGAAGAGGCTATTAGGGCCGATGATCGCGAGTTGAGGTCCCGCACGGCCTCCTAGGGCCCTGTTTGTTTGAGTTTTTTCTGTCTTCTTTCCGTTGGTTTCTGTTTCACTCTTATCCTTGTAACCACGGTTTTCCTCCGCCATACGTGAGGGCTTTTATGTTATTCCGTGGCTCCGACCACGTTTCCTAAAAAAAAAAAAAATATAATTAGGTAAGAGAAAGCTGGTAACAATAAGACAAAAAAATATACAGAGAGAGAGAGAGAGAGAGAGAGAGAGAGAGAGAGAGAGAGAGAGAGAGAGAGAGAGAGAGAGAGAGAGTTAAAGAAGTGAAAATCACTAGATATTATAGATCAGATTCAAAAGTGAAATCTAATCCAACCCTACTGGTTAATTACTATCGATGAACATATCTTTAACCTAACCCTTTATATATTTTATAAATTACTATTTAGCATAATTGAAACTATGGCAAAAATATTAATTTTGTTTTTTGAATTTCCTACAATTTTAACTTGAGTGCACTTCGAATAAATGGTCAAAAATCATACGTGGGATAATTTATTAAGGATCCACTTACTTTATTACAGTGATCCCATTAAAGCAAATTCATTAGGAAAATACTAATTTAAATAGTTATAGTGGAGTATTTTTTTTCAGTTCCTCGTGATCTCGAAACGATGTACCTTCGTGTCAATGAATCATGAAATGAAGTCAGCTTTCCATGTATGTAATATTTGAATATATATAGTTTACTTCTCGCCCTCTCACAAATGTACTATAATTTGTATATATAAGTTAGTATACATATAATATGTATGCAAACAAGTTTGACTTGTCGTTACACCTTCATTTGGAATATACTCTTTCATCTCAAGCTTATTTAGGTTATGATATGTTCAAAATATAGACACATATCATTTTTGTTTTAAGATATGCATAACATCATAATCTATAAATTTATGATGCAGTCCCTGGTAGTTTATAATTCTTACTTTTTATTTTATTTTTTTCGTCTTGGTGAAATATTTGATTCAATCCCACTTTTTTCTGACCTTTTTCCCATAAAACTGTACTGTAATTACATCATATATGTATGTAATAGAAAAAACAAGTACAGTAGCTCACAATAGATTAAATCATAAATCTGAAAACATTAAAACCGAATTCCGCTACCAAAGTTTTGCACGGTTAGGCAATTCATCTTCGCAAGGGCATAGTGGTCACGGCAACGAATTACCTTGACCCAGCGAAAGGGAAGTCCAATAATAAATGAACACGTGGGACCAGTTGGCGAAATGACCATAAAAATATCTCGCGCGGTAAAGCACGCGCTGTTAACACGCGTGGTCTTAGTACTTTTTTCTTTGACGTTAAAAGGGTGACAAGAAGGTTACTATAAGGAAAGAGGGTTTACATGAAACTAGCAAGAACATCGCATAGACCGAACCCCATATTGCAAATAAATAAATGTAAGGTTAAAAAAATTATGAGATGAAGAGAAGAGAGAAAAAGAATCCAATAATAAAGCCAAACACATCAGAACCAACCAAACCAATTATCTCTCTCTCTCTCTCTCTGAGCTAGGGTTTCAACTTCGAATCCAACTTTGTATTGCTATTCACGGATTTGGATACAAGTTTGGTTCTGAAGCAGAGAAGAAGACTCACGAGGTAACCCAAAACTCAAAGGAGAGAGCAACAAATGATAGTTTTAGTACTAATTCCTTTGGTTTGATCGAGAAATTAATGTTTTATTATTATGTGATATATAGAATAAGAATGAAAGAGAAAACTTGTGGATCGGAGATTTGGTGAGAAAACATAGACGAAAAGAGAAGTTAGAATTAAATAGATTTAAAGAAAGAAAATGGGAATGTTTTCAAAAAAAAAAAAAAGAAAGAAAATGGGAAGAGGAAGAGTAGAGCTGAAGAGAATAGAGAACAAGATAAACAGACAAGTGACGTTTGCGAAGAGAAGGAATGGTCTTCTCAAGAAAGCCTATGAGCTTTCTGTTCTCTGCGAAGCCGAGGTTGCTCTCATCGTCTTCTTTAACCGTGGAAAGCTCTACGAGTTTTGTAGCAGCAATAGGTAAATATACTATATACATCCTCTACACACACACACACGCATATATATATATATATATATATATACATATCTATATGTGCGTCGGAAAACTATTCTTTTTAGCATATATAGACATTGTACCTCCGAGATCTAGTTAGATTTATATATATTGCTCTAATCTGTTGCTTGATCTCACCTTGTTTTACATTTCAACACACTCCTTGAACTAGCTTTTTATTTGTGGAATATTTGAAATTTAATGGAATTTTTTGTATGTATTTTTATTGCCGTAATTTTTTTGATCTGAATTTATCTAACATTTTAAAACACTCCTTTAACTCTTTTTTTTTTGTTTTTTTTTTGTTTTGTGTATGTGTGTGTGGAATATATGAAATTTATATCGCTTTTAATTTAAGGCTTTTTTTTAATAATAATTAATAGTTCATGTTTGTGTATATATGTTTTGATTAGATCTTATAATAAACAAACTAGCTTTTTTCCTGTGTTTTTGGTGACCTTATGTTTCGTTTTGGGATCATCACTTTAGCAATAGATCTGTGGAAAAGTGAGTGTTTCTTTTTTGTCTATATAAATATACACCCATCTTGAAATTTTCCCTTAACCTCGAGATTCTGGATTTTGATAGATAATATTTCTCCAGCTTGATTTTGAGTAGAATAACCAGGCCCTTTATAATTTTATTTTAACTATATTGTTGGATAAAAATGTTAATAATTAATTATTTTATTTAAGATATATAGTTTATGATACATATATATATATATATATATATATATATATATATATCTATATGTTTTACATAGTCACATAAAACAGGCACTTGTAAATGTACACAAAGCTGTATTCCGTAGTATCTATTTTGACTGGAAAGATTATCTTTACTCCATTATAACTTCTTGGTTTAAAAAAATTTAAATTAGTATTTATCTTTGCACATGCAATTGTAATACGCAGAGAAGACTCTCTCGGATACCTAAAAAGATCAATGAACCTGTGAACAAAAACTGAAGGCCTTGCATCATGATTGACATTTGACCTGTACTTATTATTTACACTTTAAGATATTGTTATTCACTGTAGTGTCTAATTTTAGACTTACGGTCCATAGCTTAATATTACCATTAATTACAGCAAGTTTTCATTAGATCTCACACTCTTCTGAATCCCGTCTTGTCACTTCTGATGAAATCTTTCCGTTGTTCGTCAGTCACGTTCTCGCTTTATGCTTTAGCTCAAACACAGTTTAATTTTAACATATAGAAAATATTGATTTTTTTATATCATTATTATACTGACTGAGCCTTGGCTAAAACAGCTATACATAAATTAATACAATTAAAACATGGTTTTTGAAGCAAGTTACAGACTTTAAATATCATAAGAACTGGAGACATTACTTTGAAGTAATTTGCATATATAAGACTTGAAATGTGGTATAATATATTTGGTGTTTGTATGTATGTGTATAGCATGCTCAAAACCCTGGAACGGTACCAAAAGTGCAGTTATGGCGCTGTGGAAGTCAGTCGACCTGGCAAAGAACTCGAGGTCATTTTTTAAAATATATATTGTTCTTCTTGCAAATGATATATATATATACACATTAATATATTAAATGTATATATTATTAGATATAGGGTCGTTTCTTGACGTGATGTATGTACTGTATAGCAGAGTAGCTACAGGGAATACTTGAAACTGAAAGGTAGATTTGAGTCCCATCAACGAACTCAGAGGTAATTATTTATATAAATATATATTACGTTAATAAATTATGCAGCAGTCTGTAAGAATATTTGATTATTGATTTAATTTTTTTTTGGGCAATTTTGTCGCCGATTCATGTATATCTGAGTTTTCTTGACATATGTGGCGTCACTGTAGAAACCTCCTTGGGGAAGACTTGGGTCCTCTAAATACAAAGGAACTTGAACAGATTGAGCGTCAACTTGAGACCTCTCTCAAGCAAGTTAGGTCAACCAGGGTAACCAACTAAACTGTATATATATATATACACACACACACAGTATATGTATGTGTACATGCATGCATTTTTTATATTTTTATTATATTTATGCGTTTATTTGTTTTATACTGTTTAGACTTGTAAACGTGTTTGAGGTAGTGCTTTGTATTTGCAGATGTGCATGCATGCATTATTTGATGGTTTTTCTATGTCCTGTTTAGGTTTTTTTTTTTTATTTTTTTATTTTTTTTATATACATATATGTTTGTATGTGTGTGAGCGCTTTGTTTTATATTTTGATTACATTTGATGGTTTTTGCAAATATATTAGATCAAAGTTTAGAATATTTAATAAATCAAATATATTTTAATCCATTTTGCAGACCCAATTTATGCTTGACCAGCGTAGTGATCTACAGAGCAGAGTATGCTTTTACATTGACATAACCCTTTATCTTTTTCAGTACCTATATATATATATATATATATATATATATATATATATATATTATACTGAGCATTTAAACTCCTTTGTATATTTGACATATTTGATTGTCGTATAACTGATCAAATGCAGGAACATACGTTAATAGAAGCCAACAGAGCCTTATCAATGAAGGTACCGTCTATATAATAAAGTAAAATATATTAATAAAAAAATGATCCCGGCCCAAAAGTTCCTTATTTGAAGAAAATTAAATTTGAAGGAGACTAGGAGGAAAAATCAAAATTATCTATTGTGTTTGAACTTTGAAGAGAGAAAGAAGATAGTGAGAACATAGAGACGTGTAGTGTAGCCTTCACTTGTGTGGTTTTTCTTGGATTTTTATATTCCTCTCGTTGTCTACGAAAATTGAAATATCGAGTGTACTTATACATTTTCTTTTCAGTTTTATCTCAAATATTTATTTTACTCTATATTTTTTCCTAATCCAAACACCACAAGAAAAATCCAATAAATTCTCATTTTTTTTTTCTCACGGGTACCAAACAAACCTTAAAGCTAAATGTCTTTACAACATGCCAGCTTGTTTAGATATCTCAATTGAAAAGAAAATTATGCAACGTAACATAAGTTTATGATTATCAGCTGGACGAGATCGGCGCTAGGAATATGAACTTCCGACAATCATGGGAAATGAGTCACCAGAATGATCATCAGCAAGGCATGTCGTTCGGCTCTCACCACGCTCACTCTCAAGGCTTGATGTTCCAGCCTCTTGACACAAACCCTTCTTCGCAAATAGGGTAATCATTTTATGTTTATCAAATCACTTAGTTGTGCGTTTAAATTTTATGTAATGTGCTTCTGAATTTTTGAAACCTGTTTAATTAGGTATAATTCGGTGGCATCGGAGGAAATTAGCGCAACAAATCATCAACCTCATCATCATCAAGTCAATGACCTTCACTCTCCCTCTCCCTATGCCTCACCAGCGCCGGCGCTAGCGAGTATCGCGCGTATCCTCGTCAAGGCTCGCAATTTCCACGTTTTTCAGGTCAATTTTCTTTTTTTGCCATTAGCGATGTAGTTATTACGGCCGCGAATTTTGTGTTTTGTTGTCAACTGGCCTTCACCACTCTTTTTTTTTTTTTTTTTTTTTTTTTTTTTTTTTTTTTTATGAAAACATTGGACACGATATTGTCCTGGGTTTGTGATTCTCTGATACAAAATATTTAGTTGAAAAACCAAATTTGGTATGACTTCTTTTGAACTGTGCTCAAAATTGAAATTTGACTTTGTGTTGAATCTTATGGTTCAATTCTGTGTTGGCCTGATACTGCAATCTTTGAAAGAGGAGGTTAGCAGCGAATTAAGTCAATTGGCGTAGAGGATGAATTTCCTTATTCTTGCTGGGGGATTTGGGTTTAACAAAACAGCTGTATTTTTTTTTTATTTTTTATAACCATGGTGTCCGAGTTAAACCCTACTATAATCAACGAGGCCCTGGCATTATTCACCGGGAGACTACCCCAGTGGTTCCTATTGTTGCGTTCCAGGGACAGACGAGGATTCAAGAATCTCCCTTACCACTAGACCAACCCCTTAGGGTTAGACCAACTGTATTTTTTATGCTCAGATTATTCTTTTGAGGAGTCGTGGGGGAGGATTAATCGTTGTATCGCCTTAAATTTTGGATTTTAGTTATCTTTCTCTGACCTTTCTCTCTCAAGACTGATCTAGTACGATTTAGGTTGTATCTTGCTTTGGTTTTTCCCAGTTTTTTATTTTTTATTTTCTCTTCATTTTATGTTATTTAATTTCTTCTAGGAAAAAAATGGTGTAGAGGATAAAAATCCAACGGTCAGTGTTATTGCACAACCATCTACACTATGTGCTGATTATTGGTTCCGATCGCCACTTGCTGATTTTGTGTACGTAATTTTTTCTTTGTTTTATGCAGCTTCTGTCCAGCAATGAATCGTGATTCTACACGATACCGTGCTCACTCTCGTCATTCTGTCAAGCGTTTATCGTGATTCTACTTGCCTACCGTGCTCTCTTGTACACTTCTGTCAAGCACCTCTAGTTTATTTTACATGTTATTCGTTTTGCTTTGTTGATTGTTCTTTTGTTGTTTGGATTCGGCTCGTGTCGATTCTTTCCTTTCCTTAGCTTATTTGGAGTTTAGACAATGAAAAAAAATATGTAAAAGTTGGTTGTATTTTAAAGTATATTTTAGATCGACAATGAGAACTATGCATTTATGTTTTGATTATCTTTGATTTCTTTCTTTATGTCTCTCAATATTTCATTGATAATTAATTTTTTACCTCATCAATTATATATATATATATATATATATATATATATATATATTTTTATATTTTTTAAGGGTTCGTGCCAAATTTATATATTTTAAGAGATAAATTTTACGTAAAATTATTATTTATGATGTCAAAAATCATATGCGCATAGGGCGTTTCCGTTACTTTGAGTAAAACATGTTTTCCTAAGCTACTTTTAAACTTTTTGGTTTGTTAATTTTTCATTACTTCTATTTATCTATCAAGATACCAAAATTTTGGCTTTTTATTTACTTATGTCAATTTTTTTTTTTTTTTAAGTATGTCATTGACTATATATTTCTTTAAAATGTTTGCAATTATTATAAGAGTCTCTAAAAAATTAAACTCCCTAAGTATTATGTATGGTTGAAATATTTGATATCTTAATATTCATTTATAACCTCATGCATTGAAGAAAAACTTGATAAATTAAATCATACAAATTTTAATTATTTACTGATTACAACTACAAACACCACGTGCGAATCACGTGTTTCATACTAGTGTGTATATATATATATATGTATATATATATATATATATATATATATATACTATTTCACATGACCCTATTGACCTATTCTTAATCCCCTATCTTATTTTCTTTAAAATAAATAAACAAAATCCAGGCTTTATAAAATCTTTAGAATGGATTAGGAATAGGTCAATGGGGTCATGTTAAATGGTGTGTATTACTCTATTGACCTATTCCTAATCCACTATCTTATTTTCTTTAAAATAAATAAACAAAATCCAGACTTTATAAAATCTTCATTTTCCTTGCCGACCTCTTTTTTTTATTTTTTATTTTCATTTCTAGTTTATGTTCTAAATTTTATTTTCCTTACTTTTGTCTTTTATTTCTATCAATATTAATTGCAATATTGCTAACACATGCATCTCCAACTTGCGATCCGTGGGGACAAAGAACTAGACAAGTCTCTCATCAACAAGTCCTCCAAAGAGTAGTCATGTCGCCAGGGCCGGCCCTGGGCTAAGGCGGGCTAGGCCCAAGCCTAGGGCCCCGGATTTGGAAGGGCCCCAAATTTTTTTTTCCTATTTAATGAACGAGGCTATTTTCTCTTCTGCCTAACCTAAAGACGCGAGTCACGCGACCCAAACGAAGAGCCACCTGCGAGAGCTTCTCCTCCGCCTCGGCGACCCAAACGACCGACTCCTCCGCCTCCGAAACGAACTCCTCCGCCTCCGAAACGAACTCCTCCGCCTCCGCACGACCCAAACGCCCTCTGCGCCATCTCCTCCGCGCGACCCAAACGAAGAGCCACCTGCGAAGAGCTTCTCCTCCGCCTCGGCGACCCAAAGAACGACTCCTCCGCCTCCGCGCGACCCAAACATCCTCTGCGCCGCCATCTCCTCCGCGCGACCCAAACGTCCTCCTGCGAATCAAGGTGAGCCGTGAGGAATTAGAAAATTTTCCCCAAATTTTTACTTGAGATTGAGATTTGAGAATTAGGGATTTCTTTCTCTCTTGTTGAATTTACCCTGCGTGTCTACAGGTTTTTTTTTTATGTAGCCCTTTGATCTAATCTAAGTACTCTTTCTTCACTTATCGCAATTGTCTCATCGTTCCGCTGAGTTAATTTGAGCAAGCAATTAGTTAGGTTAGTAGGTATTTGATTTTATTTGAGTTTGACTGGAAGCAGGAAGAGTCCGTGTATGATATTGATACCGGTGAGTTTGATAATTGATCCCATGGTTTGATTTTTCGCTGAGTTTGATTCCCTGGTTTGATTTTCCGCTGAGTTTGAGCCAGCAATTAGAATTAGGTATTTGAGGTTGAGTTTAATCGGTAAACTTTGGTATATATTCGTTTGAGAAAATTGGTAAACTTCGTTTGAGTTTTTATATTCGTATTTGGGAGTAAATTGTATCCAGGAATGCAATTGGCTACAGGTATTTGGCTGTAATGCAAGTCTCTAATATTAATACAAGTCTCTGATATTAATACAAGTCTCTAATATTGATACAGGGAGCAAATTGGGAGTTTGAACATACCAAGCAATTTTTTTTTTTTTTTTTTTTTTTATGTTTTTTGCGTGTGAGCATCAGGTATTTGGCTGTAATGCAAGTCTCTAATATTAATACAGACTGTAAATATCAAGCAGTAGTTATGCTTTTTGCGTGTGAGCATATTTGGCTACAACAATTAATTTGGCTGTAATATTTTTTTTTTTTGCATCTTATATATTTATGAACTTATTTTAAATTGTTTTCAGCAGTTAATTTAATGAGTTCAATTAGAAAATACAAGTCGGGTGCAGAAAAAAGAAAAGAAAAAGAGAAAAAAGAAGTTTTACACAAGAGTCAAATTGGTTCTCTTGATAAGTATTTTAAAAAAGATGTGGTTACGGATGAAACAAGAGTTGAAGTCGGGATTGAGAACGAAGAAACTAGTCAAAACGAGAACGAGAACGAACAAACTAGTCAAAACGAGAACGAGAACGAGAACGAGAACGAGAACGAGAACGTGAACGAGAATGAGAACGAGAACGAGAATAAGACCCCAAATGAAGAACACGATAATGAAATAGGTTCCATTTGTTTTGACGAGGATGATCCGGCGAATTGGAAGCAAATAAATCAAAGTCTTATCGATTTTCTTGTTGAAAAAGGTCCTAAAAGAAACATTGATATGAGATTTCCTAAAGATGAGTCTGATAGAAGTTTCTCTTCAAGTCATTATTGGTGACACTACTACAAAACAAGGATTCTACAACGCTTAAAAACCGTTGTGGAATGAATCTACAACGCTTGTCAAGCGTTGTAGAATCCTGCGTTGTAGAAGCTTCTACAACGCTTAAATATCCGTTGTAGAATCCAAGGGGCTTCTACAACGCTTCAATATCCGTTGTAGAATCCAAGAGGTTTCTACAACGCTTAAATATCCGTTGTAGAATTCAACTTTCTACAACGGATATCTAAGCGTTGTGGAACCTCCTACAACGGTATACATCCATTGTGAAATTTCTAAATAATTAAAAAATCCCCGCCGCGGCGACATATAATTTTCGCCGCGGCGAGATTTTTATACAATGGATATTATATCCGTTGTAGAATCAACTCGCCGCGGCGAATATTACACGTCGCCGGGGCGACGTCAAATCTTAGCCGCGGCGACATGATTCTACAACGGATAATTATGCGTTGTAGGAAGGTGGTGAATTTTTTTAAAAAAACTCGCCGCGACGAGACTAATATTTCTAATTTGCCTGCTCTCGGTATCTTTTCTCGCCGCGGCGAATAATATTTCTCGCCGTGGCTTGAATTACTTGCCGCGGCGAGAAGTATAGTTCGCCGCGGCGAGAGTATTTTTTTTCAATCCAAAATCTGTTTTACACGATATACCAGCACCTGAAAATAATCTTCAATACCAAAAATAATATCCTCATCTTCAAAACATTCAAAATCTAATATATACATCTACAACCAATCCATAATTCAATAAAAAAAAACTAGCTAATCATCACAGTTAATAAATGTTTGTACATAACTTACCCATTCTTCTCTAACTCTCTCTAAATCCTCCTTTGTATAGGATTTCTTATTTTCTAATTTTCCTACACCTCCTACGACTATATCACGCATATAAGAAATCACAAAATACCCTCATTCCGTGTTTCCCGTTTGTCTCGGAGCGTCCCAAGCCTTGATGTACGTTGATTGCCCGTTACTATGGGCGTTTTGATGCTCGAGCTTGAAATCAACAAGAACCCTATATAACACGGAGATTATAAGAGAAAAAACATCTAGAACGATTTATAATAAAAATTATTTAAGAAATCAAAATATTACCTTTTTATCAATCGATTTAAATCGATTGGGATTTTATTTCTCAACGGGTCAAAGAACATAGCGCTATTTCTCCAAAGGTCGAGGACAACGAGCATCCAATGCGCACCTTTGTTATACGACATCAAAACTAGTTCACCAAATGTGCAATGTCGTACCACGTTTTCAACGTCCTTGACTCGTTTTGACAAATAAGCCTCCTCGTCGTCATTTTCGATGTACGAACTTAAGCTCGGATTTATAAAACAATAATTTCGAGTCTTCTTCGCCTTTTCTAGCCTCGAGCGTAGATAGCTATGACAAACAAATATTTAGTTGATCAAAACACTAAATATTGAATATTGATATTAAAAAACGCATATAAAGAAAACTCTTACTCCATATAAACCGTTATGCTCCCCGCGCCAATTTCCAAGTATTGCAAAAAATCGGAAACGTCTTCAAATGACACCGGAATCGGGATAGCCGTGAGACTTGGACTAACATTGACCATAATCACATCATCTTCCGGTAACATTACTTTGTTGGCATGTTGAGCGAGCAATCGATACTTGGGATTAATCACCTTGTACGAAATCTTCTTAGCATCATCGATGCTAGCTTCACTCTCAAAACCGAGCTTTGAGAGTAGTTTGACAACCGGACCGCGACTCTCTATTCCCGTGTCCATTTCTATGAGTCTCTTCGGTCACGAGACAAACCTGCCTATAGCATCTTCAATGGTTTGAGCTTCTTCGGTGGGAATTGGTAATTTTCCTTTTTTAATCAAAACCCCCAAAACGGCCACGCGTAAATTTCCTTCCTCCAAAGGTGAGAAATGAACTACGCCTCCATTCATGTACGCTCGCCCATTTGCAACATGAATTGTGCCTCCTTTCACAACATCATCAATGAAAAGAAGACACTCGACGCTTTCATCCGAACTCGGTGTCACCGGCGTGGTTGGATTCAAAGAGCAACTAGCACGAACACTATTTGGTTTTTCCACAACGACATGATCGATCTTCGGACAATCATCAACGATGTTAGGATCGATCTTCGGACGATCGCCAACATCGTCGTGTTCTAAGAAAATATTTAGCTTTATAGATTAAAAAAAAAATAATGAACATACCTAAAGAGACCGCGTCATTAACGTGTTCTTCAACGTTTGCCATCTCTTCATCATCAACAACCTTGTCCTTGAGATTCTCTTCCACACACTCGACACTAGGCGACTCGATATTAGCATCTCCGACATTAATGCTACCATTTCCACCGAAGGCTTTCATCACCAAAGATTTCAACTCGCTCATCTCCCGACGCATCCTAATTAATTCTTCGTTCGGCGTTGGAGGAACAAAGTACTTGAAACGCGAAGTGTGTTTGGATTGACCGCAAACTCGCGACGTTCCCAAAGCTTCTTGCAAAATGCTCTTTCCCGATTCCGGCACCCATGTCCCTTGCGTTGCTTGTTGTGATAACGTTTTCTACACAAAATTATTTTCAAATAAAATTACAAGATTAATTGTTATAACAAATGTAAAGTACTTACGATTTTTTCTGCCATTAGTTTGTCTTTCTCATCCTTGTAGTTATCTACGTCTTTCATTCGCGAGTCAATCCAAAGTTCCTCTTTCGTAGGCCATTCCCCCGTTTCTTCATGCTAGTAAGAAGTAATTATACAATAATTAATAAACAATGGCAAACTTGGAATAACTAAAAAAAATAAATGAACCTAACCTTTTCTTGATCAAGCTTTCGATATCCATTTCGGCCCGTTCGAGATTTGTACACACTTTTTCTGGTATTTGCTTTCCCATGTTCCGATGTTTGTTTGAACACTTCGGATCGTCTATACTCAACAAATGCTATCCAATCTTCTTCGGTGACACTTGTGTAGAATTTCAAAACACAAGCCGGTCTCTTTAAGGCGATTGGATCGTTGACGATATCTTTGAGTAGATCGTTGTATAGCTCATGAGGAAATAACCTTGCCGCTTCTCCGACTCTCATAAGGTAGTCGTGCTTTTGTTCAATAGGAATCGTAAATCCTTCTAACATTTCGTTCCAAATCCGTTCTTTAATTTTATTATTCTCTTTAGATCTCCAATCGCGCATCGAAAGTGGAACGTATTCTCTAGCTAGCACGCCAAAGTAACTCGACAACTCATCACCCTCCTTACCAATTGGTTGTCCCTTTTCATCAAATTATACCGGAATTTTTTTACCTGAGTTTTGGCCTTATTAACCCGACTCATAAGAGTGTTTCTTCTTTTTCCTTTTTCATCGGAATATAGTGCTAGTTGTCTTCTAATTTTTCTTTTACCACTATCGCTAGAAGTAGTAGTAGTGGACGACATTGAATCTAAAAAACAAAATTCAAAACATAATCTCAATTTCTAACTCAAAATCCAATCCGATTCCAACTTAAATACAACTTCAAATCAATATCAAACTCAAATACAACGAATTCAAATCCAATATACTAAAATCCAGTACAAATTCTTTCTAACTTTCTAACTAAATAATAACATAAATCAAATTAAATTCAAAACAAGTTGGGAAATAACATACCCGGTGAAGGCGAGGACGTGGCGAGCGAGAGGCGAGGTGGAGGCGGGGCTGGGCGAGGTGGAGGCGGGGCTGGGCGAGTTGGAGGCGGGGCTGGGCGAGGTGGAGGCGGGGCAGGGGCGAGGTGGAGGCGGGGCTGGGCGAGGTGGAGGCCGGGTTGGGCGATGTGGAGGCGGGGCAGGGGCGAGGTGGAGGCTGGGCGGGGTCAAGGCGGAGGCAATGAGTGAGGGTGAGGACCGGAGAGAGAGGGGCAGGGAAAAGAGAGTATGAGGTCGGAGAGAGAGGGGCGGCGAGAAGAGAGGGTGGTGGCCGGAGAGAGAGCGAAGGCGAGAAGAGAGAGGGGCGGAGAGAGAGCGACGGCGAGAAAGAGGAGTAGAGAGAGAAGACGAATAAGAGAGGAGTAGAGCGACGACGAGAAGAGAGAGGGGCCGAGAGAGAGAGAGTGGTGGCAAGAGAGGGGCGGGGCGGCAAGAGAGTGGCGGAGAGAGAGATGAGTAGTGGAGAGAGAGTTGAGAAGAAATGAAGTAGAATAAGGAATGAGAATGAGGGAAAATTGAAAAAAAGCGCTAAGTATAGAATATGAAATGGGCGGGTAGTTAAATTTTTTTGAAATTTTCAGATTTTAAAACGCTCCTACAACGCTTATTCTAAGCGTTGTAGGAGCTCGCCACGGCGATGTATATTTCTCGCCGCGGCGAGCTGCTTCTACAACACTTAAAATAAGCGTCGTAGGAGCCTCGCCGCGGCGAAACCAAATTCTCGCTGCAGCGACAGTTACCCAGAAAATTCTCACCGCGGCGAAAATGTGTCATCGCCGCAGCGAGGTAACCCTAGATGTCCTCGCTGCGGCAGTATACAATTTTCGCCGCTGCGACCCCTTTCTACAACGCTTAAACAAGCGTTGTAGAATCCTCGCCGCGGCGAAAGAGAATTGTCGCCGCGGCGAGGAATACATTCGCCGCGGCGTAAAATGTATGATGCCGCGGCGAGACTATATGTCTGGAACATGGTGCTCTCGGTACGATTTTCGCCGCGGCGACGACGTGTTCCCGCCGCGGCGAGGACATTCTACAATGCTTATGGAAGCGTTGTAGAATATTCTCGCCGCGGCAAAGTAGAAATGTCGCCGCGGCGAGTGACACGATACTGGTGATATAAATTCTCATTTCTGGTCTTTTTCACTTTGAACTCTCTCATAACCTCACTCGAAAAAATATTTCCAGTACCTTTCCTACTCATTCTAGAGCGTCCTCGTTTACTAGTCTCATCTACACATTCAAATCTTGTAAGTTCTTCTTCAACTTGTTCTAATTGTTGTTCTCTTGATAGTTTACTAATTAGAATGGGCAATTTTTTTGTATAATTAGGGTTGTTCTATGAAGATGAGAAAGTGGATGTGGGAGAATAGATTGAATGAGATATATCGGAAAGGTGTAGATGAGTTTTGTGATTTTGCTAGAGAGAACATGGTAGATGTGAAATCTATTCGTTGTCCTTGTATTAAATGTGGAAATCATAGACATTTTTTGATTGATGTCGTTCGGACCCATTTGTTTGCATATGGAATAATGACCTCGTATCAAAGATGGTTCTACCATGGTGATGTTTTTCGTTCTACGGAAAATGAGGATGATGTTGAAGATGATATTGATGATATGTGCGGAATGATGAATGATTTGGAGGATGATTTTGTTGAGCGACCGGAATTGTTTGAGTCCATGATGAATGATGCGGAGACACCATTATATGAAGGGTGTACAAGCTATTCGAAGTTGTCATTTTTAGTTACATTATTTCATTTGAAGGCGTCGGGGGGTTGGACAAACACTAGTTTTACTCTATTGTTGGAAACACTGAAAGAAGCATTACCGAAAGACAATAAAGTACCTTTAAGTATGTATGAAGCAAAGAAGACTTTGGGTACATTAGGCATGAAGTACGAGAAATTCCATGCGTGCCCAAATGATTGTGTTTTATATAGACACGAGTATGAAGATCTAGATGAATGTCCGACGTGCAAAGAGTCACGGTGGAAGAAGGGTAAAATTCCATGTAACGGGGTTAAAGGAGTTCCAGTTAAGGTACGTACATTTTCATCACTTGATTAGGAAATACATGTAGCTCATATTCATTATTTATTACTGATTTTCGTTAAATATATTTCAGTCGTTATGGTACATTCCTCCAATGCCGCGCTTTCGTCGAATGTTTAATAGTGTCAAACACGCGAAGAACATGGTTTGGCACTCCGAAAAGCGTATCGATGATGGTATGTTGAGACATCCTGCTGATGCTGCACAGTGGAAATCATTCGATTTAGAGTATAAGGATTTCAGTGTTGATACTCGAAATTTGCGCCTTGGTCTAGCTTCTGATGGAATGAACCCGTTCAGCATGATGAGCAGTAAACACAGTGTTTGGCCGGTTATACTTGTGAACTACAATCTCCCTCCAAAGCTATGTATGAAGAGAAAGTTCTTGATGTTAACGCTTTTGATTTCAGGACCGAATCAACCAGGAAATGATATTGATGTCTATTTGGCACCGTTGGTCGATGATTTGAAGATGTTATGGGAGAAAGGGATGGAAGTTAAAGACGCTTACTGTGGAGATTCGTTCAACTTAAGGGCAATGTTAATGTGGACTATTAACGATTTTCCGGCCTATGGAAACTTGTCAGGATACTCTGTGAAATGCTCGATTGGTTGTCCGATTTGCATGAAAGACACATCTTCCATCCGTTTGAAGCATGGTAAGAAAACTGTTTTTCTGGGTCATAGAAGATTCTTACCAAGAGATCACTCGTATAGAAGATTGAAACAAGCATTTGATGGAAATTCAGAAGAACGACCCTCCCCTAGAATTTTGTCTGGTGAAGATGTCTATGAGATGGTTAAAAACGTCAATGAAGTGCTTGGGAAAAGAAAGCGGAGTGCTAGTACTAAAGAATCGTTCAAAGAGAATCCTTGGAAGAAGAAATCGATTTTCTACGACCTTCCTTATTGGAAGACACACCACGTCCGGCATTGTCTGGATGTTATGCACATCGAGAAAAATATTTGCGAATCGCTTATTGGTAAACTTCTTGATGATCCAAATAATAAATCGAAAGACGGAATAAAATCTCGATTGGATCTCAAAGAGATGAATATAAGAAGCATTTTGCATCCCGAGGAGGGGGGTGGGAAAAAAAACAAAATTACCACCGGCAAAGTACACTCTAGATCGAAAGGAGAAAAAGAAATTGTGTAACTGGTTTGCTTCTATTAAAGTCCCCGAAGGTCATTCGTCAAACTATAAGAGGTTCGTGTCTTTGAAAGATTTGAGACTTATTGGAATGAAGACGCACGACTGTCATGTGCTGCTACAACAAATGTAGCCTCTTGCTTTGCGAGGAATTGTGCCAAAAGATGCGAGGTTTGCAATATCAAAGATATGTGTATTCTTTAACTCGATTTGCTCGAAGGTCATCGATCCAACTCGATTGGATTTAATGCAATCAGAATTGGTGAAAACTCTGTGCTTGCTCGAAAAGATCTTTCCACCTTCGTTTTTCGACATAATGATCCACTTAACCGTCCACTTGGTACGTGAAGTGAAATTAGGAGGGCCCGTGTTTTTACGGTGGATGTATCCAATCGAACGTTATATGAAAGTGTTGAAAAGCTACGTGAAGAACTACAATAGGCCGGAAGGAAGCATAGTTGAAAATTACATAGCAGAAGAGTCGGTTGAGTTTTGTTATGAGTATTTAGCTAAAACAGACGAAATTGGGTTGCCCAAGAATACCAATTTTGATTCAAAAGCTCTATCTACAGGTATTTTTTTTAACACTTTATTTGTTTATTTAAATTATATATGAACATTATTTTTAAGTATTTGTTTCATTATAGGTACTTATTCGATCGTCAACCGAAAAGAATGGGAGCAAGCAAGTCTCCATGTGCTACACAACGTTTCCGAGGTCACGCCATTTGTGGATATTCATTTGAATGAGTTGAGAGTGAATAATCCAAAGAATGGTAGAAATGAAAAATGGTTGCAAGAAGAGCACAACCGTTTGTTTCAAAACTGGCTTGGAAAACGCTTATTTAAAGAGGCAGGACATTCATCTACGTTGAGTAAACTATCTGGCGGGCCTTCCTCAATGGTTACAAGGTACACTGCTTGGTCTGTTAATGGTTTTACATTTTACACAAGAGAACGAGACAACAAGCATCCCGTACAAAATAGTGGTGTTACATTGTTTGCCGAAGCTTTACATGTTTCGTCGGCAAAAGATAAGAATCCAAAACATGCTTTTATGAAGTATTACGGATACACTGAAGATATTTGGGAACTTGATTATTGCGGGTTGCGAGTCGCATTATTCAAGTACAAATGGGCAGACAATAATCACGTTAAAGTTGATAATGAAGGAGTTACAATTGTCGACTTTAGACGGATTGGCTACGAGAATGATTCATTTATTTTGGCTTCGCAAGCAAGTCAAGTGTTTTATGTTTCGGATCCAGCAAATCCTGAGTTATCGTTAGTCGTTCATATGAAAGCGAGAAACGGTAACGAAGAAGAAGACGAACACATGTCTAGCATTCCTCCGTTCACATCAGGATTACCGCCAATTGATCAAGAGATTGATGATTTTGATGATGACAATGTTTCACATCTACTTCGTAAGGATATAGATCCTATTTTTGTTTGATATTGAACATTTAGATAATGTATTTTCATTTTGGATTTTATGTTATTCTCATGTGGACGACGTTATTTTTCATTCAAAATTTCTCTATACAATGTCATTTACATTAAAATTACATTTCTCCGACTTCGCCACGGCTGAGTACAACTCTCGTCGTGGCAGGGTAATCTCGCCGCGGTAGTATACAAATCCTGCCGCGGCGAGAACCTTTCTACAACGCTTAAACAAGCGTTGTAGAAACCTCGCCGCGGTAACGTTTATTCCATGCCGCGGTGAGGGTAGTTCACCGCGGCGGGAATATCACCTCGCCGCGGCGAGACAAGTTCTTAAAAAACACAGACTCTCGGTATTCTAAAAATCAAAATCTCGCCGCGACAGTATACAAATTATGCCGCGGCGAGAACCTTTCTACAACGCTTTGTAGAAACCTCGCCGCGGCAACGTTTATTCCATGCCGCGGCGAGGGTAGTTCGCCGCGGCGGGAATATCACCTCGCCACGGCGAGACAAGTTCTTAAAAAACACAGACTCTCGGTATTCAAAAAATCAAAATCTCGCCGCGGCAGTATACAAATTCTGCCGCGGCGAGAACCTTTCTACAACGCTTAAACAAGCATTGTAGAAACCTCGCCGCGGCAACGTATATTCCATGCCGCGGCGAGGGTAGTTCGCCGCGGCGGTAATATCACCTCACCGCGGCGAGACAAGTTCTTAAAAAACACAGACTCTCGGTATTAAAAAAATCAAAATCTCGCCGCGGCGAAGTAATATTTTAGCCGCGGCGTAGAGCACTCGCCGCGGCGGGGACTATACGGTGCCGCGGCGAGAATACTCACGCCGCAGCGAGAAAGGTACTTAGCCGCGGCGAAGAAGCACTCTACCACCTAATCATTCACTTTTTTTCCAATATTTAACCTGTTCTCCAACTAAAAATGATCATTCAATTAAAATTTCTACAATCAATAAAACAAACCAAACTAGTCTTAAACATATAACATCAAGTTTCAAACATATATGAAATAAAACACATCAAACGAGTCTCAAACAAAGACTGAAGTCTCAAACACACAAATAAAACACAGTAATCTAGTCATAAACATAAACAAACCAAGCGAGTCTTAAACTGAAACTTAAATTTAAAAGGAGTTTGAAATTTATATGGAAGAGTTGGTGTTGTTGGTTCTTGAAATTTACTCGTCATTCGGTGGTGGTGGTGGTGGGTTCGCCGGATATTGAGGAGGTGCCATATGCGGTCGCCACTGTGGTGGTGCGTACGGATAGTCGGAGTACTGAGGATATGGAGGAAATAACACATGATTCTCTTGGTTGATGTCCCACCGAGAGTAGAGATCGTTCAATTGATTGATGTGAGAGGCGCCATACTCCGCTTGTTGGTGCATGTATTGTTGCGTGTGTTGGAACCCCACAATGAGATAGTTGGAGCAATGAGCAATGTAGTCGATGGTGGCGGGGTCGATTACAGGAGGTGCTGGTAAGCGCAATAGGGGCTCCGCTTCCCCCTCTTCCTCCGCTTCCTCCGCTTGTGGATCCTCCCTAATCTTGTACCGCTCGATAATGGAATCCGTAATAGGCCCCATTGGACTGTTGATCGTATCCCTTTTCGAGCGTGGTACCCCCGCATTTGTACAAAGGCCGGTAATGATCGACGGATATGGAAAACCGTGTCGTTCATTAGTATAGTCGAGTTTCTTCATCCAAGTATAGATGAATCGACCGACGTTAATGGAAATGCCTTTAACAATGTAGAACAACACCTGGATACGATCTTCGTCGAGAGTGGTGAAGTGCTTGATCGGATAGAGACGAGCGCAAACAAAGTAAATCCACGCTTTAGCGATCCTGGTGAGTTGGTCACGCTTGAGTACCCTTTTTCCTTTTTCAGTGACCCAATCCTCTCCCGGAATGCACAACACCTGCGACATCTCCTGATGGCTGCAACTTCTTAGCCATTCTCGATAGCCCTCGTTCTCGAAAGGCACATCTGGGGTCCCAAGAAGATCGTTGATAGCTTCGACACTCATATCGACCGGTTTCCCACGGACCGTCACAACATCACCTTGGGAGTCCGGCAAGTTTGCGTAGAATTCGTACACGAAGTTGACGTTCGAATCGAACTCGGGTACAGCACAGTACCTCCCCCAATCATGACCAACTATGCTGTTGCGGATTTGCTTTCCTATATCCGACGTATTGCTTACATTGAATCCTCTCTCATGGATAATGTTACGCGGCAAGATTTTGTCGTAGCGTTCCTCCGCGACCTTGCTAGTAAATATACTCGAGTTGTATTCCTCTTCGGGAGACTGTTGACGAGGTCGCTTGCTTTTTCCTTTACTCTGACCTCTGGAAGAGCTCGGAGCCTTGGAGCCCGCCGTGTTTTTAGTTCGACGCATTTTCAAGCTCCTACAAAACATAATCATTAATATACATAACCATTTTAACCACTAACCTATGTAACAATATGTCAAACACAATCCGGACATTTCAATTTAACTCAAATTCTCATTCAAATTCATTCATATCAACAAAACCCTAATTTCACTAAATTCACTCATTCAAATTCCACTAACCTAAATTCACTCATTCAAATTCCACTAACCTAAACCCTAATTTCTTGTTCTAAAAAGAGAAAATCAAACAAAACCCTAAATTTGTGAATTAAAAAAATCAAACTATATGCAATTCGGGTAAACAACAAGAAATCCATATCAACAACACGAAATTAAATCAATAACTACCATAAAAAACTTTTAAAATCATACCTTACAATGAGGCGGCAAGAGAGAGAGAGAGGCGCAAGAGGAAGCACGGCGAGGACTCGGCGAGAGAAAAATGGCGGCGAGGACAAGGCGAGAGAGAGTTGGCGGCGAGGACAAGGCGACGGAGAGATTTTGGGGCGGCGAGGATGTGACGAGGGATTTTGGAAGAAAAAAACTGGAGAGATGCGGCCGAAAATGGTTGTCTCGTGTGTGGGTATTGGAAAAAATGAGAAAAAAAAACTGAAAACGGCCTTTTATAGTGAAAACCTAAAAAACCTAAAAAACGCGCCGCGGCGAAAATATGTCGTCGCCGCGGCGGGGCAGGGGCGAGGTGGAGGCGGGGCAGGGGCGAGGTGGAGGCGGGGCAGGGGCGAGGTGGAGTATGGGGGAGGGGCGAGGTGGAGGCGGGGCTGGGCGAGGTGGCGAGGCCGGGCTGGGCGATGTGGAGGCGAGGACGTGGCGAGCGAGAGGCGAGGTGGAGTCGGGCTGGGCGATGTGGAGGCGAGGCTGGGCGAGGACGTGGCGAGGTGGATGCGAGGACGTGGCGAGCGAGAGGCGAGGTGGAGGTGGGGTAGGGACGAGGTGGAGGCGGGGCAGGGGCGAGGTGGAGTAGGGGGAATGGGCGAGGTGGAGGCGGGGCAGGGGCGAGGTGGAGGCGGGACAGGGGCGAGGTGGAGTAGGGGGGAGAGGCGAGGTGGAGGCGGGGCTGGGCGAGGTGGAGGCGAGGCCGGGCTGGGCGATGTGGAGGCGAGAACGTGGCGAGCGAGAGGCGAGGTGGAGCCGGGCTGGGCGATGTGGAGGCGGGGCTGGGCGATGTGGAGGCGGGGTTGGGCGAGGACGTGGCGAGGTGGAGGCGAGGACGTGGCGAGCGAGAGGCGAGGTGGAGGCGGGGCAGGGGTGAGGTGGAGGCGGGGCAGGGGCGAGGTGGAGTAGGGGGAGGGGCGAGGTGGAGGCGGGGCTGGGCGAGGTAGAGGCGAGGCCGGGCTGGGCGATGTGGAGGCGAGGACGTGGCGAGCGAGAGGCGAGGTGGAGGCGGGGCTGGGCGATGTGGAGGCGGGGCTGGGCGAGGACGTGGCGAGCGAGAGGCGAGGTGGAGGCGAGGACGTGGCGAGCGAGAGGCGAGGTGGAGGCGAGGCTGGGCGAGGACGTGCCGAGCGAGAGGCGAGGTGGAGGCGAGGACGTGGCGAGCGAGAGGCGAGGTGGAGGCGAGGCAGGGGCGAGGTTGAGGCCGGGCTGGGCAATGTGGAGGCGGGGCTGGGCGAGGTGGAGGCGGGGCTGGGCGAGGTGGAGGCGGGGCAGGGGCGAGATGTTCCTACAACGGATATTATAACCGTTGTAGGAACAACTCGCCGCGGCGAGACAGTTTCTTAAAAAACTGCTTGACCACGGTATCCACCTCGCCGCGGCGGAGAATATTTCTAGCCACGGCGAGATATATACCTCGCCGCGGCGACGAGTTTCTACAACGCTGTTGTTAAGTGTTGTAGAAACCACCCGCCGCGGCGAGGTATGAATTTCGCCGCGGCGGATTACATTTTTCTACAACGCGTTCACTATGCGTTGTAGTAAGTTCTCGCCGCGGCATAAAACACATGACGCCGCGGCGTGGATTCTACAACAGATTTTTAAAGCGTTGTGGGAAATCTGAAACACCAGGTTTCTACAACGCTTAACTATATGCGTTGTAGAATCTCCAAGTTTCTACAACGCTTAACCATATGCGTTGTAGAAACACCAAGTTTCTACAACGCTTATCCATAAGCGTTGTAGAAACACCAAGTTTCTACAATGCTTATCCATAAGCGTTGTAGAAACACCAAGTTTCTACAATGCTTGTCATAAGCGTTGTAGAATCACTAGTTTCTACAACGCTTGTCATAAGCGTTGTAGAAAGTGGATTGTATCATCCAACATTTGTAGTAGTGCAAGTTTTACCGAATGGAGAGAGACAAGACAGGAGGTGGTTGGTGTATTCAGCTTCAGTCGATAAAGTTTTTTGCTTTTGCTGTAAGTTATTTGCAACGAATCGTCATAATGTAGGCCTCTTAGGTGATGGAGGTTTAAATGATTGGTATAATATTTCTGCACGACTTTATAGCCACGAGAGAAATAAGCTACACGTTAACGCTATTGCTAATTGGGTGGATTTGGAAAAAAGGCTTAAACAAGTGTCAACCATTGATTCGAGTTTACAAGAACATATCAACAAAGAAAAGGAGCATTGGAAACAGGTTCTACAAAGGATACTTGCTGTTGTAAAAAGGCTTGGGAGAAATAATTTGGCATTTCGCGGGGATAATGAAAAAATATATGAAGAGAGGAATGGGCTTTTTCTACAGATGATAGAATTGCTTGCAGAGTTTGATCCCACGATGCAAGAACATGTTCGCCGTATCTCGAAAAAGGAAATTAATTATCATTATTTGAGCCACAAAATTCAAAATGAATTGATTCAATTGATGGCAAACGAGGTGAAACTCTCAATTGTTTCTACAATCAAAGAAGCAAAATATTTTTCGATTATACTTGATTGTACGCCGGATGTTAGCAATGAAGAACAAATGTCTCTAGTAGTGAGGTGCGTGAATATTTCCAAAAACCCAATTGTGATTGAAGAGTTTTTTAATAGAGTTCATAAAGGTAGATGACACTTCAGGGCTTGGACTCTTTAATGAACTTCTACATGTTTTGGAGGCTCTTCATCTTAATGTTGACGACATAAGAGGGCAGGGATATGATAACGGTGCTAACATGAAAGGAAAAAATAAAGGTGTACAAAGTAGAATGCTTGAAAAGAATCCTAGAGCATTTTATTCACCTTGTGCTTGTCATTCTCTAAATCTTATGCTCACTACAACAATTACAACAATTACCGACGATTTTTTTCGTCGGTAATAACCCGATATTCGTCGCTAAATCTATTTAGCGACGATTCGTATCGTCGCTACATGTCCGTGCCTAAATATATTTAGCGACGATTTAATCGTCGCTAAATATTTACCGACGATATTAGCGACGATAATGTCATCCCTAAATGTTGTGACGAGAAGTTTTTTTTCATTTTGAAACAGATAATTAGCGACGACTTTTTCGTTGCTAATTAGCGCGGGTAAATTTCCCGCGTGAATTAGCGACGACAAAGTCATCGCTAATACCTTGTGTGTAAAAAGTCGTCGCTAATTATTATTATTTATTTTTTTTAGTCATTAATTATTTATTTTTTATGGTTTTTTGTTTATGAAATTCTAAAATGAAAAATCAAATAAAAACTAAATTATATTATCCAAATCAAGAAATATATAAAATCCGGTTACGTACGTTTTCGGTTATCGAGAAATATGTAAATAATAATCTACTATACACAAAATATCTAATAAAACACTAGTCGCGACGTTTGCTTTGTCGTCCCGCCGCTCGTTTTCCCCCTCCTCGACATGAAACGCTCTTCTGCTGGCGCTGAAGTTCTGCAGGCTGCGGCGTCGGAGTAGACTGGCTTGGTCCGCCAGGCGTCGTCTGCTAGCTAGCGTCGGGAGTCCTCTGCTCGCTAGAGTCGGGATTCCTCTGCTGGCCGCCCGTCGGAGTGTGGACACCGGGCGTCGGAGTGTGGACGCCGGCCGTCGGAGTGTGGACGCCGGCCGTCGAAGTCTGCTGGCTGTGGGATGAAGGAGCGTGCTGCGAACTCTGTGGAAATTGAGACGTAAACGAGCTCAGGTTGAGGCCGGGCACCTGACTCTGTATTGCCTCGGCGAACGCAGCGAGGGTCGATGTCAACACCTCATGCGAGATATATCCTGGTTGCGACGTCCCAGCCTCCGAACCGTAGACTTCGGCGACTTCAGCCGCCATCCGTGCTCCCTGTGGCACCAAACGTCCGACGCCGGTCAAGTGATCAGTCCGCGAACCCATAATATCGCGGATCGCCTGCTGCTCTAGGACGGAAATATCAACGTCCGCTCCTTGTTGCTCAGCCTCCGCTCGCAACGTGTTGAACCTATCGATCAGTCGATCCTGATATAATTAACTAGTTAGTATATATTAATCGAAAAATAAGAAAAGTAAATGTAAACTTACATAACGTGCGGAGGCTTCAGGAGTCAGCCATTTGGACTTGTCGGACTGATGTTGGCGCTTGTAGTTCGCAAACAAGCTCTCGAAAGCGCATGTCTCGGTGCTCTTCTGCATGTAAACAAAACTTCAAGTGTTAGATAATTTTAACGATTTGATGTATCATATAAACATAAAACTTACGTTCTTCATGCAGTGGGTTGAGAACCCAATCATCCCCTGTCGAGTCTTTGTCTTCTTCTTCGCGCGATTCGCCTTGTTCTTCGCTTGAATGGCCTGTAATATAAGTAAACGTACACGTAAATAACAAATCGTTTAATAAAAGGGTAAACACATATTTAACGTAAATGATTTGATTACCTTAAACTCATCGCTCGTATATCGTTGTATCAGCGTCTCCCATTCGGTGTCGAGCTAAACGGTCCTCGGTTTCAGCGACCGCGCCACCTGTACGCTACTCTTGCAGTCGATGTCGAACCGTGACCGCAAGGTATGCCTCCAATCGCGAAGACGAGTCTTCGCGTCTCGAATGATTGCCGCATCGACAATCGCCTTCTTCTTCCCGGTTGCATCACCATCGACTCGAATGTCGTACTTGTCTCGAATCGCTGCTCGGATCTCGGCCTCCTTCACCGGCCCCACGTTCGCATTCGTCCACCTTGGGACCGTAGGCGAGATCTTGTCTCGGACGACCAACCCGAGCGTGTTCGCGAACGTCGCGAGATCCGGATCCATCTCGCGCTCTGGCTGCAAGAACGACTGAAACTCCTCGTTATAAATAACGACTTCCTTCACCCCGGGGCGCCGTGCACGCTCAGATCGAAGCCCAACCGTCGGCCCACGCACGGCCAATTCGATATCCTCGTCTTCTTCTTCGACGCCATCACGTACATGCGTCGACTGGCAATAATTCGGGAGACGTGCTAAGAAGTCATCCCCGCCTCCGCTGCCTCCAGCTCCTGTAGCCGCAGCCATCTGAAATTCAAAACAAATTTTATTTAGTTATGCATTCGTAATGATTTAAATCAGTTAGTTTAGTAAGTAAATGAAAAACGTTATATACTATCAATCATCGTCGTTTGACAAATCATCTTCTTCCATCAATTCTTCGTCCTCAGTTTCTTCGTCATCGATAAACTCTTCTTCTTCAATATTTTCCAACAAGTTCACTGCGTTGCTCACGGGCTCTGGTATCGCAGACTGATGACGCGTCGACAGTGAATCTAAATCTGACGGTTCTACTGACAACTGAACTGAAGACGAAGATTGACCAAGAATGAGGTCAATATCAGGAAGATCCCACACATTTCGATGATTACACTCTTCGACAATTCGCCAATCAGGACCATTCAAGTTATCTTCCAAGTAGAAAACTTGTTTCGCTTGAGTTGCCAAAATAAATGGCTCGTCTTTGTACCATTCTTTTGCCACATACACGCTTGTCAAGTTATTGTCGTTGCGTGTCCTTTTCCTCGGATCTTGGTCACCGAACCAACGACATTGAAATAAGACGACACGACAATTGTTCTGATACGTCAAGACAATGACGTTTTATACTTGACCGTAGAAGTCGTGACCTCCTTCACTTGGTACACACACCCCGCTATTCTGAGTCGTTCTTCTGCTATCACGTTGACGGGAGATAAATTTAACTCCGTTCACTACACAACACGGATACGTCTGTGGTGCGAAATGTGGTCCCAATGCCAATGCATATAATTCGGAGGATACGGATAATCCATCTTGGCTCATGCGAAATACCTACATACAACCATTAACGAGTCGGTTAGTGTCGAAGCGAGTTTAATCATATTCTTTGAGTTAATTAGTCAAATACCTATTCCCAAAACCATTTTGGGAACTCAAGTCGATGCGCTTCTTCAACATCTGGCCGACCTTCTAATTCCATGAGATCTATGTGTTCACTGAAATAAAATTCATGTTCATTTAATACATCACTTCGTATAAATAATTCAAGTTCATTTATTTCACTCATTTACCTCATGAAATAGTCAATTTCGGGACAATTTCATAAGATGTACCACTCAGCGAGCAATCGTATATTCTCATCTAAGCGTATCGTGGTCATCTTCCCGTAAGGCCGACAACTTGATGACTGAAACACCGATAACTCCGGTTCGACACCTTCGAAGTTAGACGCGACGTCTGTTCGTTGGGGCATGTTGAAACGATTCTCAACGCCTTCTAGATACCTTGAGCAGAATGTCAATGCTTCGTCTACAACATAGGCTTCGGCAATTGAACCCTCTGGTCTAGCTCGATTACGCACAAAGTTGTTGAGCGTTCCAAGGTATCTCTCAAATGGATACATCCACCGCATATGAACTGGACCTCCGTTAATTGCCTCCTCCGGTAGATGCATTACCAAATGAACCATGATTGTGAAGAAATCAGGCGGGAAAATTCGTTCCAACTTACACAATATAAGCTTCACATCCTCTTGCGCATTCTCAATGTCTGAAATTACAAGTGTTCTAGAGCAAATAAGTCTAAAGAAGTTGCAGAGCTCTATTATGGCATCTCGAATTGTTCGATCCAGAAAAAGACGAATAGCAGGAGCCAATAGGCGCTGCATAATCACATGACAATCGTGAGACTTCAAACCCGTCAACCCGTCATACACTCTGACAGATCTCAAGAACTCAGTAAACCGCTTCCGTTCTGAAGGTGTCAGAGTGTATGACGAAGGCGGTTTCATCCATCTATCTCCTTCTTGGTACAAATGATGCTCGTGCCTTATGTTCCAGTCCGCCAAAGTCAACCACGCCTTATCTGTGTCTTTCGTCTTCCCCTCGATGTTCAGCAAGGTACCAAGAAGATTGTCGCATACATTCTTTTCTATATGCATTACATCAAGGTTATGCCTCAGCGTAAGACTCGACCAATACGGCAACTCGAAGAAAATACTTTTCTTTGTCCAATTCAGCTCACTCGCATCGCGCTTTCGTTTCTTCCCGCCGAAGTCAGGGTGCTTCCCCGGGGTTGCATCTCCCACTAATCGCAATTTTCGAAGTATATCGCTCGCTGATTTTCTCACTGGTGGTGGTCGTTTCTCATTTCATACCTTGTACAGTTTGCTCTTCCTCACCGAGTGTAACAACGGCAAGAATCGACGATGATCGCAGTAAATAATCTTGTTTCGAGCCTTGAAAGATGGTGTGTCGTTGTTACACGTCGGACAAGCAAGGTACCCTTGACCACTCCATCCCGACAAACTGCTTCTCGCTGGAGAATCATTCACCGTCCATAGAAGTACGGAAAACAACCTGAATAGCTCACCGGTCGAACCATCTCTCAACACAACACTGGTTTCCCACAATTCCTTCAGCTCATCAATCAGCGGTCGTAAGAAAACATCCATGTCTTTTCCCGACGCACTACGACCTGGTATAAGCAATGTTAACATCAAGTACGATGTTTTCATGCACAACCACGGCGGTAAATTATACGCAGTCAAGACTACCGGCCACATACTGTACGATAAACTCATGTCACCAAATGGGTTGAAACCATCGGACGTTCCTCGGTTCTGCCGCAAACATGGGATATTTTCGGTCGATCTCCTTCCACGTTGCTCCGTCTGCAAGATGTCGCAGTACACCATCCTCCTTAATGCGTTCATTCTCGTGCCACTGCATCTCTAGAGCTGTGTGCCGACTCGCGTACAGTCGCTTAAGTCGATCTTTCAGTGGAAAGTAGCGCAACACTTTGTGCGCTACTTTTTTTCCACCGTCTTTCTTCAGCCACCGGCTCTCATTACAAACTGGACACTCGTCTAGATTGGCGTTGTCCTTCCAAAACAACGCACAATCGTGTTTGCAGACGTGAATCGACTCGTAACCCATACCAAATCGACGCAATTTCGCCTTTGCTTCATAGTGTGACTCTGGAATCGTGTTGCCGATCGGATGAGATTTTTTCAGTACTTTCAGTAGCTGATCAAACGACTTATTCATCCACTTGTTCATCACTTTCAAATGCATCAACGTGACAACAAATGAGAGTGACGAATACTCCGTACAACCCGGCCATAATTCTGTGTTCAGGTCGCTGAAAAGGTCATCGAACTGTCCACTCTAGTATTCTGCATTCGGGTCAATACTGTCATCGTCACCATCTACGTCGTTGTGATCTAAGATATTGTGTACAGCATCAAACATCCCTCCTCCTCTGTAATCCGTCTGATACTGCATTACGTCATCTTCTTCCTCCCCGTGAAAGTTCCACCTCATGTAATTCCTCTTAAATCCTCTGATAAAAGATGATTCTCTATATCAGGAATTTTTTGCATCAACACGTTGTTACACCTCTTGCATGGACACTTAACTCGTCATTCGACATTCACGTGTTGTCGGGCCATTGCCATGAACTCTGTCATGCCAGCCGCAAACTCAACGCTTAAACGTTGGTCCTCGATTATCCAATTCCTATTTGGATAACTCATTTTACCTATAGATTGAACATTTCAAAATTTAGTAGTTTTCGGATTTTATTTTATAATTTAACGATCCTACCGAAATTTCGGCAGAACCTCCCCTATAAACTTAACAACCCGGCATCAAGCCTTTAACTTTAAAACCTGCATAGAAACATCCTAAAACTAACAATAAATCCAACCTCAGTGGTTCGCTTATTAAAATTCATAATCCATCACATTTTTAATCATTTCTAACAACAATTAAATACAATTCCATTTAATTTACATAAACTAACTAATTGTTTTTACATGCTTTTACATAATTTAACCAAATATAAATATTTATAACTAATATTAAAATTTATAACTAATTTAAATATTTGTGTAAACAAAAATAATTTAAATATTTATAAAATTTATAACAAATATATAATTCTAAAAATATAAATTATGTAAATATAACTAATTAAAATAAATTTATAACTAATATATAACTAAAGTTCTATATATATAAATAACTAATATATATAACTAATATATTAATTAATCCTATAACTAACAAATATTTATATATATATATATATATATATATATATATATAAAGTTTAAAAAAAAAACTTACCGATCACGTACGGGGAGGGATAGCGCGCGACCAGAGAAGGGGAAGCGGCCAATGAAGGCGTCGGCGGGGAAGTGGCTACGGCGTCGGCGGCGGAGCGGCGGAGTAGTGGCGGAGCGCGGCGGAGGAGTTGCAATGGGAGAGAGAGAGAGGCCGGTAAGGAGAGAGATGTGAGGAGCGAGAGAGAGAAGTGAGGAGAGAGAGAGAGAGTTACCGGGTACGACGGTTGGCGTCGGCGGCACACGGCGGAGGAGGGCACGGCGACGGCGGGAGAGAGAAAAAGAGAGAGAATCGATTTAGGTTAAAGAAAGAGAAATGGGGAAGCTGGGTCGCGATCTGGTATTTAAAGACATTTACCGACGATTTTTTCGTCGCTAAATGATTTCATTTCGTCGCTAAAAGAACTTAAATCGCCAGACATTTAGCGACGATTTGTTCATCGCTATTAGTAAATTTCACATATTTAGCGACGATTTTATCGTCGCTAAATCATTTCGTTTTAATTTAATGGGAGGGATTTTTCCCTCTTTAAAATTCGTCGAAATTCGAAAACATGTAGCGACGATTATTTCTTCGCTAATTGTATAGCGACGATAAAAAACTATTTAGCGACGATAATATCGTCGCTAAATGTTTTCGTTTTAATTAAATTGGAGGGACTTTTCCCTCTTTAGAAGTCGAAATTAATTCTACATTATTAGCGACGATATTATCGTCGCTAAATGAATTCACAAATAATTAGCGACAATTTTATCGTCGCTAATTATATCCCCGCGAACTAGCGACGATAATATCGTCGCTAAAAGGGTGATTAACAACGATTTATTAGCGACGATTAAGTCGTCGCTAATAGTTTCGTCGCTAAATGTGGTATTTCTTGTAGTGGCTTTGTGATATGGCTAATTGTTGTCCAAAAGTTGTGTCATTTTTCGGTGTCATACAACTAATATACACATTATTCTCAGCTTCTACGAAGAGATGGGAAGTCTTTAATGATCATGTGAAAGGTCTCACTGTCAAGCCATTGTCGGAAACACGTTGGGAAAGTCGCATTGATAGCGTTAAAGCAGTAAGATACCAAGCCCCGCAGATAAAAGAAGCTTTAATGTTTTTGGCAAATAGTAATGAAGATGCCAAGACAAAAAGTGATGCTGAGACTTTAGCCGTTTACAATATCCATAATTATGAGTTCTTGTTGGCATTAATTATTTGGCATGATCTGTTATTTGTTGTTAACAACGTGAGCAAATTTCTCCAAACTAAAGATATGCGAATGGATGTTGCCATCAAAGAATTAGAAAGTCTACTTGGCTTTTTGAAGCAATACAGGGAAATTGGATACGATCAAGCTAAATTACAAGCTACAACGATAGCAATTGAGATGGATATAGAGCCCGTGTTCATTGAAAAACGAAGAGTACAAAGGAAAAGACAATTTGATGACAACGCTAGTGACGCGCTCTCACAATCCGAGGAAGAGTCCTTCAAAATTAACTATTTTTTCTACATTGTTGATCAAGCTATATCGTCATTCCATACCAGGTTAGATTATTTAATCTTACTATTCAACACTTACTATATCAACAAATATTTTTGTTCATAATTTATTGTCATAATTATCTTTGTCAGTAGGTTTGTACAGTTTCAGGATTTTGAAAAACAGTTCGGGCTATTATTTGATCTGAAGAAATTAAAGGTCGCCGATAAACATACTTTAAAGAGTTTCTGCGACAATCTTGCATCATCGATGGAGCATAATGAGATTTCAGATTTAGACAAGAATGATCTCTTCAAGGAACTGGAAATGTTGAGCCATAGTGTCCCGGAAGATATAAACAAAGCAATAGATGTTTTGAATTACATTAAAGACTTGGATTGCATTTATCCAAATGCGTGGATCGCTTACAGAATTATGCTAACTTTACCGGTCACGGTTGCCCATGCAGAAAGAAGCTTCTCAAAGTTAAAATTGATCAAGTCTTATCTTCGTTCAACTATGTCGCAAGAAAGATTGAGCGGTTAGCTACTCTGTCTATTGAAAAAGATATGGTCGAGAAACTTGATTATACGAATTTGATTAGTACTTTTGCATCTAAAAGTGTTAGGCGTGTTATGTTTTAATGAATGAAAACCTTGATTATAATTTTTTGTTTTATATTTAATTTTTTATTGTTATCAAAAGGCCCCAAAATTTTTATTCGCCTAGGGCCCCGGATGAGATCGGGCCGGTATGATTGTGCATTTTGTTATAATTTTATGTCATATGTTGGTTAGTTATAGCATTGAGATACAGTGGGACTGTATACATTTTGCCTGATAATATCTTATTAACAGTTGCCTGATATATATATATATATAGTGGGACTATGTATATTATATATATATATATATATATATATATATATATATATATATATGCTCGTTTATAATATCATAAATTGGGCAGATGCCGGTGTGAAGAATTTATCTTAAGAAAACTTCAGGTCTAGTTCAAAAATTAAAAATTTAAGGGCATACAACTAAACATTTCCCCTTTTATGGTCAATAAAGAAGTATGTAATTAAAACTTTCATGTAATAACTATTGTTAATGCCTGAAAATGGATCAACACGAAAATCGGTCCGCGGTTCGGTCTAGGACCTGACCCTATGACCGCGCGGTGGTCGAACGGAGAAGTTGTCCCAACACCTGTACCTCCGCCGTACCGGAAAAGGATTTCCGACGACTCGTCACCTGAGAAAAAAGAGAAACGTGAGCTAAAAGACCGCGGAGGGGTTTCCTCCGGCGGGCACTCCGACGCTCAACATTAGTCTAGGTGTCGTGCTTCAAAGTTCTAGAGAGAGAAGCTCTGACAAGAGAGAACCAGAGGTTTTGTAAGTGTGAGCAAACTTACCTCCAAATGGGAAAAATGGAGGTATTTATAGAGATGTGATGATGGGTTGGGGTAAAACCGTCATCTAACCGGGCTCCCCCTTCAGACATGAGGTGGAGGTCGAGCCTGGCTGGAGGTCGAGCCTAGCTGGAGGTCGAGCCTGATTGGAGGCCGAGCCTGGCTGGAGGTCGAGCCTGGCCTGGAGGTCGAGCCTAACGGGAGGTCGAGCCTGGCCTGGAGGTCGTGCCTGGCCTGGAGGTCGACCCTGCCTGGAGGTCGTCGTTACGAGGGAGGCCGTCATTATGAGGGGGATGCCGTTGTTATGAGGGAGGCCGTCATTATGAGGGAGGCCGTCGTTATGAGGGAGGCCGTCATTATGAGGGGGAGGCTGTTGTTATGAGGGAGACCATCATTATGAGGGTGGAGGCCGTCATTATGAGGGGGAGGCCGTCGTTATGAGGGAGGCCATCATTATGAGGGTGGAGACCGGCATTGGTTTAGATTCTTAGATGTTCGAGAGAAATCTTAGATTACCATTATCGTGAGCGTGATTAGCAAACATAAGAGTGTGTGTTTTGTGCGTAATTCCCGAATCCAAACCATAGGAATAACTTGTGAAGCCATAGTTCTTGCTTTCTCATAATCGTAATCTTTCGTATTTTAATTGTTTTTAATTTTCGTTCGTTTTGATAACCATCACAATCTTCAAATCATCGAGTTCAATTCGTGCTAGTAATCTTGTCAATTTAATCAAACATTTTGCTCATGGGATCGACTCGTACTTACGAACTTTACTACTTGAGCGACTACGTGCACTTGCGTACGGAAAAATCGCAACAAGTTTTTGGCGCCGTTGCCGGGGAATTTTGTTTTAATTAAAGATTAGATCAACTAGTTTACTATTTGAACTTCTTTTATTTCTTTTGTACTCATCTAGTTTCGTGTTCTCTTTTGCTTTTGTGAAGGTGCATGCGAAAGGACGGTGAATCGAGTCTTCTTCAGATCGACCCTGAAATCGAGAAAACCTGCAAACAGAATCGACAAGCAAAGAAGACATAATCAATGATGGCAGAACCTGCACCCGAACGACCACTCATGGAGTATGTGAAACCCACGGTCCAAGGGTATCGCTCGGCGATCAAGAATCCATCGGTTGAAGGGAATCGAAGCTTCGAGATCAAATTGGGGATGATTAACATGGTTCAACAGAATCAATTCTCGGGAGCCCCCAATGAAGATCCGAATGAGCACATCGCAAACTTCAATGAATTATGCGATACTTTCCAAATCCATAATATCAGTACTGATGCCATTCGTCTTCGATTATTCCCTTTCTCTCTACGCGACCGAGCAAAGTCTTAGCTCAAGTCGCTACCCGTCGACTCCATTGAATCATGGGAAGACCTCTGCAATGTCTTCTTCGCCAAGTTCTTTCCGTTCGAGAAGACAGCCCGACTACAAAACGAGATACATAGTTTCGGACAATGGGAAGGCGAATCTCTACACGAAGCATGGGCTCGCTTCAAAGAGATGCTGAGAAAGTGCCCACACCACGGAGTCACCCTTCCGATCCAGCTTCAGATATTCTACTACGGGCTACTCTCATCCACGAAAACTTTGGTGAACACCGCGGCAGGAGGCACGGTGCTAACTAAGACACCCACAGAGTTCCAGGAAATCCTAAACGAGCTGGCACGAGGCAATGACCAATGCCCGGTGGAGAAGCGAATCATGAAGCCACCCCCAGCATCCGCGAATGCCATGACATCCACACCTAATGTGGAAGCAATTAGAGCAGTGACGGCTGAATTGGCGGAACTTAAGAAGCAGTTGAAGGAGATGCAAGCCACAGCCCATGCGGTGCACTCAGCACCGGAGCCATGTTTCTGGTGTAACGGGCCTCACTTCATCGACGACTGCCCAAACGCAAACGAGTTTCAATCTGAGAATGCAAATTTTGTGGGGAACTACAATCGTCCAACGTTCCAGAACTCCAACAACTACACCGGAGCACGGAACAACCACCCAAATTTAACATGGAAACCGCAGCCTCAACAACAACAGCAACATCAACAGGGGTTCCTGAATCAAGGACCGCCCCGGGGGTTCCAAAATCAACAACAAGGGCAGCAACAACACCAACATGGGTTCCAGCCACAACAAAAAAATCAGCCCGCTCCTAAGGATGAAATGAAGGAGATGTTCACAGCATTCATGTCCCGAACGCAGACGTATATGCAGAATCAAGATGCGGTGATGCGCAACCTCGAAGCACAAATGGGACAGATGGCTGCTTCATTCAACACAAGGCCCCAAGGTACACTTCCAAGCACCTCCGAAGTAAATCCAAGGGAGCATTGCAACGCCATCTCACATCAATGCGCTGCGATCATCGAGGGCCCAAAGAAAGAAGAAGAAGAGGCTCCCTCTGTCACCGAAGCTCCTAAGCTGCCCTCGTCGATCCATATTTATGAGCCGCCAATTCCATTCCCGCAAAGGCTCACGGTGGCACTTTCAGCCAAAAGTAGCGCGCTTCTACAACAAGAGCTCCCGCCAAAGTTGAAGGACCCAGGCCAATTCACGCTGCCGTGCACCATACGAGATGTCTTCATCGACAACGCCTTATGCGATCTAGGTTCGGGCATCAACCTCATGCCCATGACCGTCTTCAATAAACTCGGGATGGGTGAACTAAAGTCCACGCGTACCACTCTCCAACTGGCAGATCGGACCGTAAGGCACCCGAGCGGTTTTGTGGAAGACCTCATTGTCAAAGTCAGAGGATTTACTTTTTCGGCCGATTTTTACATCATCGACATGGACGAAAACCACGAGATTCCCATACTCTTGGGAAGGGCTTTCTTAGCCACGTGTGGTGCTCGCATCGACGTGCAAAAATGCGAGTTGACGACGCACATGAAGAACGAGGAGGAGACATTTAGGATCGACAAAGCCCAAAAGCATGAAAATGAGATAGAAGAAGTCTATGTCCTCAAGACTATTGAAGTCCAGCCTCTTACGCCTCCGGAGCCTCCGCCACCTCCGCCACCTCCACCACCACTACGTGCTCCTCCGGAAAAATCAACAAAAGGCACGAATAAGGGTGCAAAGCCAAAGTCTACATTCAAGACATGGCGAGGACACTGGCCGAAACCGTTCAAAGAGGTTTGGAGAAAAAAAGAGCGCATAAAAGAAGATCCACCGCCGCCTGAGCGCGACGGCAACGAGTAGGGGAGTTCAACCACCCCCGCAAGATAAATTTTCTTCCCATTTGTGCTCATTGAACTACATTGGGGACAATGTAGATTTTAAGTTTGGGGGGATTCTTATTTTGTGGATTTGTATATATTAGGATAATTTATTTGTTTTTGAGGTTTTTAGGTAGAAATTGGTGTGAAGTGTCTTGATTGATTGTTATATTGCTTGCCGATGATATTGTAATGCCTTAGCTTTAGAGGTGAGATTTGTTCATGAACTACTAGGTGAGAAAGAATTTGTCGAGTTCTAGAGTTCCCATATTTGACCCGAATGATGCATGTCTCGACCTTTTAGGTAACCTTGGATAGCAACTTGACCGATCGTTTGATTGAAAACACCCACAACACACTAGAACCTTCTCTAATTCCTAATCGAGGCGAAATAAGTTACACACTAATCTAAGCCGAAATGAAGTAAGATTAGGATGAGCCACGTCGACCTAAAAAGCCGACCCGATCATGGATATCCATTAGAACCCTGTTTAGAAAAAGCCAAACACTATGATCCATCTCGTTCTAAGTCACTAAATGAGCTTAACCAAAGAAGACATTCCCACAAAAAACCCGTTAAGCTAACTAGGACTTCATCGCTTATTCACCTCTATATGACTTGTTCGTAGAACGATCTTCCGAGTCTAAAAAAAAGAAAGTCAAAAGCTCGTTAAATACCGTCGTTGTTTTTATTCATGCACTATGTAAATAGAAAAAATAATAAAAAAAAAAGATATGTCAATAAGTAGCTCAATTTTTAATTTTGAAAAAATCAACAAAATCTTATTAAAAAAAGGGTTTTGATATGTTAAATATGTATGCTAAAGTACATAATTGATATTAATAGAAATGTTTAAGGACACTTATGATATTCATAAAAATTATAGGGATAAACGTGGTATTTTGATTAAACACGGGGTCATATGATACTTTCCCTTTAATTTCCTTGGGAAATAGATTTATAGTTAATAGATGTGCAAAGAAATTTGTGGAATTCTAATATATTTGTTGCTTTGGCTGGGCTATTTTCGTGATATAGGAGGTCCAAATGGGTTATGACTCTTATGTCTCTATATTTTCTTTAATGCTAGTCAGTTCTTAAAACGCAACAATAGAGCATTTATAATTAGAATAAATGACAGGATTGCCCCCTGAATTATAGCACTTGAGATAACATGCCCCTCGATCTTTAAAATATCGATATTTTCTCCTTAATCTTCATGTTTGTTACAGATTGGTCCTTCCGTCTATGTTGGGTCACGTTCCGTCAGTTATATTTGCACGTGTGAGTCACGTGTTACTAAGTAAAAGGGTATTGATAAAAGGCTAATATTTTCCCTAATAAAAAAAAGCTTGTAATTAATGATGTATGAAAATCAATTAATTATAAAAATTATTAAACTTTAAAATTATAAATAAGTACAAATACGAGTATTGAATTATTACAATAAGAATTTTTATTATCTACTTAATGTATTACGAAGAAAAAAATTATAAGTAATTAAAAACATATCAGAATCTGGATTATTAAGAAAATATTCTAATTAGAATCCAGTCACTTATTCAATGTATCCCCAGGATTATAACACCATGATAGATAAATATAACACAAATATATATAATTAGATATAAAAAAAAAAAAAAAAAAAAAGAGGAGTATATATCTTAACCAAAGACCTCTTTTCTTAAAAGCACTGCAAATCATTTATATATTACGTAATAGCATAATTTAAATATAGAAAAATAAAACTATAAAAATAAAAATTTGTAGATAATTAAACCAAGAGAATATCACGTAGAGGGCCCATAGTATCTTGAACAGTTAGCCATAAGGATTCTTGATATCTTTGATGTTAGGGTTCTTTTTGTTTGGGAATCATGAGATTTGCTTGTCGTTTTGTAATTCCAGTGCTTTCAAATTCATTATCTACCCGGAGAACCATTCGTCACCTCGCTAAAAAAAGTGTTCCGCCATGTTTCCAAAGTGATGGACAAAATACATCTAATCTCTCTTTTTTCTTTTTACTTTTTTTATGAATTTTTTTTTTCTCAAGTGATTGAAGATGAATACTTTGTACACAAACTTGAGTTTGTAAATGCCTACGTAAATTTGAGATTGGCACAACTAAAAGTTTAAACAAATGATATGATACGTATAATTATAAGAAGAATTTGAAATCATTTTAAAATTTCACTTGAGTTTGGTCTCATAATCATTTTTGTGTCGTTTTAAAAATCAACAAATTTAAAACTGAAGTAATAATGAGATTATCAATGGAACAGACGTTTGAATAATGAGTTCAAGAATTACGTTTCCTATAGGATTTTTGAGTTTGTAGGATAGAGAAACGAGTCGGAGGTTCATAATGACGACTATGAAAGTTGCTTCTTAGTGCTTACTCTTGACTTATAGTTTTTTTTAGTGTTTGATAATCACAAGATTTTACGTGCGGATTACCTAGTTTCAAAGTTTATTTTCTTTTATTTTTAGAAATAGAATATGTTATCATAAATTATAATGTTGTTCAGTTAAGATTACCTAGTTTCAAGGTTGAGTTACTTGAAGTTGAAGATATTGATTCCTACAAATTTCGCGTCCTTCTGATAGATTACATGCAAAGGTGAACCATTCATGTAGGACAATTGCACGAATATTCAGCAGAAAATTATCATGCAGTTAAATCAAGCAATGATTTCCCATGCGTCGGCAAATCTTTTCCCAGCGAAGATGCTATATCACTTGAATAATTCAGTTTAAGATTACAAAGCCCTCGATATTCTTCTCTTCCACTTTGAAACCATGGCAACTCTCGGCTTGTATGTCATCGCTCCTTAGTAAATGTCTCGGCTTATGGAACTAGACACGGACCGAAATGTTTGTAAAGCAGATAAGTATTGCTGGCAACGATCAATATTTTTTCCATCAGAAGGTTTCACGGCCGAGAAAAGGGAAGAATAAGTTAAATCGAACTTGAAGCCGCTCTTCAAAGATGATGTCTAACATTGTGTCTTTATATTTTGATTATCTTTTTTCCATCAATCTTGTCCACCTATGTACGTTATGAAACCGGTAGCTTTCAACGTCTCTTTTATCTTGCCTGAAGCCCCTCGCAAGCAAGGATGGCTTTCATGAGTTTTCTTTTTGTAGAGATTGTTGGTGATGATTTATTATTAGCTTTTTGTCTTCAAGAGTTCTTATTGCTTCAACTTCAATGCGTCCTTTTTTAAGGATATTAATGTCATCTGCAATACTATGGCTAAGATGTTGGTGTCATGTATGAAGCTCTCTACATTGAGTCCTTCATTTCACTGAATCAATCCACACTTGGTGGTGGATAGATATTCATCTTAAAATCTAGTATTCCCATAATATCCTAATCACACATTTATTGTTAGTATTGAACATCTAAAATTCCCATGAACTTGCGTCAATAAAGGATTCGACCTATTTTTCTATTTCTTCAATTATCTACGAGCCGTCCACATTGGAATAAGGCCAAAAAAAATAAATTTATTATTTAGCACAATTTACCTAATTCGCCGCTTTACGTCCTAACCCAGCCCCAGCAGAGTTCGAAGGCAGCGATTCCCTCGTACCATCGTTAACCTTCTTCCTCAACTTCTCCAACTTTTGCCTCTTTCCCTCGATGTCGGCCTCGATGACCTGGCCTCGTCTCTCGTTCGAAAGCATGGCGAGGCGGGAGAACTTCTTGGGCCTGAGGACGGGCCCGAGCTTTTCGGTGATCTCTTTGAAAGCGGGGACGAGGCCGCGCCTCAGGAAGCAGCCATCGACGAGGCGCATCGAGTTGAGCTCGGGGAGCGAGCGGCTGTCTCTGAGCTCAAGGTCGAGGCAGAACGGCGAGTCCTTGAGCCACATCCTGAGGGAGTGAGCCTTGGCCACGAGGAGCCCGCTCCGTGTCTTGCAAGGCAAGAAAGGAGACCCCATTTCCCACAAGCATGCCTTCAGCGTCTTGTTCAACGATACGGAGTTGTACTCCGACGATCCCGTTATCAGTACCACCGACTTTGGGGATTCTGGGAACCCCTGCAACGACGCGTCCTGCACAAATATTGTGGATTTTTTTATTTTATTTTGGTACAAGCAAAATGTCACGCGCGTTGCTGCGGAATAATTAATACATTTTAGTCTGGAGGAAGAAATATATGGAGACATGTCTAGCAATATTTAAGTTTGAAAAAAAAAATGTATTTAAAGTTTTTTTGGAGACATTTTAATCTTTCTGATAAAAAAAATCGGTACGAATGAACACTACTTGTGTTTAGGGTCCAATCTCTTATTTTTTCTATTAAAAAAAAACAGTGCGTAAATGAGGTTCTTCTCCTTTATATATATAATATAATAAGTAGAGCATTAGTGTGGGTCTAGAGTCGAGACGGAGGGATTGACCTACTTCTCGATTTTTAGGCCGAGATCATCAAGTTTATTATCAATAAAAGTTGCATTTGTGATCTTAATTATCTCGGATCCTATCACGCGGTACAATAGCATATAGCTAATCCAAGATTTTTGTTCGAAATTACAGTTGAGTTCAGAGAAACCCGACTTGCCTGCATGTGATCAAGCCATAATGTAAGAGCAACGAGCGACGAGCCAGCGGACAACTTTCTGAAATCGGCACCCTAATCCTTATCAGCGACCCTGAAGTACAAGCAAACCAAGGAGTTAAATTTAACAGGCGGGAAAAAAATCTAGTTTTATATTTTTAGCGTATACTATTACTGGTAAGGGTTTGTTTGGAACTTGGAAAATAGAATGGACATGGAAATTGAATCTCTCTTATCTTCCTTGTGTAGTTTGGGGAAAATAAGAGGGAAAAAGAAAAAGGGAGAGAAAATGTATAGCTAAATAGGGGTTCCAGGTTCTATGGAAATCGAGTTGAAAATGAATCCATCCAAATTTGTACATGACTTCATTTTCCCTCCTATTCTCATGACTTCCAAACACGGAAGAGAATTTTCATTTTCCCTCCCATTTCATTTCCCTTCAAATTTCCGCTTTCCCTTGGCATATTCCTGGTTCCAAAGACCCTAAGGCTCCGTTTGGAACCCGGAAAATAAGAGAGAAAGTGAAAATAATAGAGAAAATAAAAATGTAAGAAAAAATAATAGAAAAAGTCAAAATTCTAATTGTGTTTGAAAGTCATGGAAAATATGAGAGAAAATTGACGGGAAAGTAACGATGAGACTAGGGACGGAGCTAACTCAAGTCGAGGGTGGGTTCTAGCCCTCTCCCCTTCAAATTTTCTTTATTTACATTTTTTGCTCATTTTTAAAAAAAATTTACATTTTTTACCCTAAAGTATTTACACTTTTGACTAATTTTTTTAAAAAAATTTCATTTTTACCATGAATTTTTTTATTTACATTTTTTGCCCATTTTTAAAAAGTTTTATATTTTTACCCTAAAAAATTTACACTTTTGACCCATTTTTTTAAAAAAATTTCATTTTTACCATGATTTTTTTTAATTACCCCCCTAAATTTTTTTATTTACATTTTTTGCCCATTTTTAAAAAGTTTTACATTTTTACCCTAAAAAATTTACACTTTTGACCCATTTTTTTTAAAAAAATTTCATTTTTACCATGATTTTTTTTAATTACTACCATGAATTTTTTTATTTACATTTTTTGCCCATTTTTAAAAAGTTTTATATTTTTACCCTAAAAAATTTACACTTTTGACCCATTTTTTTTAAAAAAATTTCATTTTTACCATTATTTTTTTTAATTAGCCCCCCTAAATTTTTTTATTTACATTTTTTGCCCATTTTTAAAAAGTTTTACATTTTTACCCTAAAAAATTTACACTTTTGACCCATTTTTTTTAAAAAATTTCATTTTTACCATTATTTTTTTTAATTAGCCCCCCTAAATTTTTTTATTTACATTTTTTGCCCATTTTTAAAAAGTTTTACATTTTTACCCTAAAAAATTTACACTTTTAACCCATTTTTTAAAAAATATTTCATTTTTACCATGATTTTTTTTAATTAGCCCCCCTTAAATTTTTTAATTTACATTTTTTGCCTATTTTTAAAAAGTTTTACATTTTTACCCTAAAAAATTTACACTTTTGACCCATTTTTTTTTTTTAAATTTCATTTTTACCATGATTTTTTTTAATTAGCCACCCTAAATTTTTTTTATTTACATTTTTTGCCCATTTTTAAAAAGTTTTACATTTTTACCCTAAAAAATTTACACTTTTAACCCATTTTTTTAAAAAAAATTCATTTTTACCATGATTTTTTTTAATTAGCCCCCCTTAAATTTTTTAAATTTACATTTTTTGCCTGTTTTTAAAAAATTTTACATTTTACCCTAGACAAATATGATCCCCTCATAGACAAATGTGGAGAGATTCTCATTTTCCTTTTGATTTTCGAAGGAAAATGAAATTCTCATTTTAGTTATACACTTTCTCTCGCATTTTCCATCATATTTTTTTTCTACAATATTTTCATCAATCCAAACAACCTAAGTAAAATAGGAGGGATTTCTATTTTCCTTTCCCTCCTATTTTCCGGGTTCCAAACGGAGCCTAAGAGCTCAATGAAAACCAAAGCGAAAGTATACACAACCAGTGAACTGATACAGTTGAGAATTATGGGAGACAAAATCAACCACTAGATCTAAACATTTCTACCAATAAATTACAACGCAATAGGACAGGCCTGTCTCTAAACAAATCAGATCTTAAAGGTCTTTAAATTCTGGACAAGATGACGAGAGCCACAAGGTCCCAGAATCTCCTCCCAATCTATTATGTTTGTTGCATAGCAAAAGCCCTCAGAGAAAAGAAATATATATATATATATATATATATATATATATATATATATATATATATATATGGTCAAGAGCCTAGACCAACCTGAACACATCGCGCCCATAGATTCCTTTCTTGATTGCAAGCTGAAAAACCCACGAGGCAGTTGCCCTGAGTTCGAACGCCCACAAGAGATCCTCTTAAAGCATTGACAAAGTTAAAGGCTGCATCGTCATCCAAAGGACGTAATTTTTCGAGGCACTGATCTACATCCGAAATCAGCGATTTTGATTCAAATCTTTCCGTCAGAATCCTGAGAAACGAAAACGAGAAACAAAATTACAAATACAGAAAAAATGTGTTTATACGGGAAACTCATGGGCATTTCAAAAAAAGAGTACCTATTACCTTATCGGAAGATCAAACCCGGTATTGCTTATAACAGTCAAGAGTTTAATTGCTTCTTTTGTTTCCAGAACCAAACTAGCTGCTCTAATAAAGCATGTCCATATTCTATGGTCCGCTTCCAAACCCTCGTTAATCATCTCATTGAGCTTTTCGATTGCTTTGTCATAATCTTTATTCTTTAGATAAGCATCGATGACGGAGCTGTACGGCAGTGTATCGAGATTCAAACCGGTGCCTTTCAAATTTTCGAGAACGTTCTCCGCTTCTTGAGGTTGCCCAGAGCTTCCATACGAAATCATAAGCAAGTGCATCGTCGCAAAATTGGGCTCCATACCCGCTTCTTTCATCATACCCACGAGCATTTCTGCTTTCGATGGGTCCTTAGAGTTCCTGTAAACTTTAATCATGGTATGGTAAAACGAACGGTCCAATTTATGTCCGCTTGATCGTAGCATTTCAAAGAGATCCTCGGCTTGACCGAACATTTGCTGCTTACTGAAAGCTGAGATCAGGCTTTTATACGTATCCAATTTTGGCTCCAAGCCTTTGTTTCTCATTTCGTTCATCAGAGATAACCCTTCTTCCGGCCTACTGACTTTGCAGTACATTATTATCAAAGTGTTGTAAGTATACTCGTCAGGGCTGATTCCAGACTCTTGAATTGTTTGGTACACTTGGACGGTCTTTTTGAAATCTTCGATCGTCGAGTAGAGTCTCAAAACGGAGTTCCATATCGAGATATCGGGCTTGAATCCCGCATCTTCCATCTCGGTTATCATGGCCTCGACGTCTCTCACTCGTCTCGATTTACAGAACAGCGTAATCATAACTCTGTAGAGATTCATGGTGGGAAAATACCCCGCCACCTTCATTCCGTTGTATATCTTCGTGACCTCGAACATGTTCCCGGCTTGAGCAAAGGCTTCGAGCATCAAGACGATCGACGTTTTGCTAATTTTGAACCCCATGTCTTGAAGCTCCTGGATCACGACGTAGAGCTCTTCCAATCTCCCGTCGTTGATCAACGCTTGCAATAAACCGTTCATGGAATCCACGGTCGGCGTCGGACCATCGCGCATCATCGTGTTGAAAATCGCTCTCGCCCGCTCGTAGCATCCACTTTCGGCGTAAGCGTTTATCAGAGCGTTCCACACTTTCCGGTCGACTTTTTCATGCCTCTGTCTAAGACGTCCCACCAAGCTCTCCGGAACCTGCCACACCTTGGCTTTCCCATACGCCTCGATGACACAGACGTAAATAGGGACTACTTGGCCTTCGGCGAGTAAGCCTTTCTCATCCGCCTCGTCAAGGAGACAATGAGCTGTCTCGGGGAAACCCATTTTACAATACATGAGAACCATGGCCTCGTACAACGAATTGGAAGGCTCGACGCCGAAGAATCTCATGTCGGAGAAGACCTGGGACGCCTCGCCAAAGAGCTCGTTCTCTTTACAGCCTTGAATCAAGGCCTCGTACATGGTTGAGCCTCTGCTGAAAGAATGGAACCCTTTTGTCTCACCGTACTCCTTGAAAGCTTCGTCGAATTGCCCGCCTTGCACAGAATGACAACGAGCGCCTCGGCTACGAGCTGAGTGGATCCGGTCGCGTGTTCTCTCAAGAACTCGAGCAATTCACGAGCCTCGGAGTGCCTCCCCGATGAACTGTACGAGCTGAGAATAGACAACATGTTTTCCCGGTCAAGTTCGTACCCGTTCACGATGGCCTGCCTCAAGATTTTCGCGGCGTGATCGTAACACTCGCCTTTGACGAGGATCGACGAAATGGCCTGTGGGTTCATCCCACGAACAGAGTCCATATCTCTGATAACCTTTGTTGTCGCTGATTTTTTGGACAACTATTTAGGAGCCCAGAGTGGTTAGACCCAAGGCCGGACCAAGTGGTCTCACTCCGGCTCGAGCGTGTCGGACTTGGTATCCCAAGTCGTCCCTTAGCTGTGGGTGAAGCTCACCTCGTCTCGATACCTGAAAAGCAAACAAGAGATTGTGAACTACAAAGGGGAAACAGGGAGGGTGCCCCTGTTTACCTCTCCGACGCTCAACATTAGTGGGATTGAGGTGGAGTATAGAGGTTTTAGGGGTGTTTAGAGGCCGAGACTTGAGAGAAACGAGCGAGGTACGAGTTCGACAGCGTTTCAGTACTCAAGAATGGATTACCTCGACTAGGGGAGCGGCCCCTGTATTTATAGGCAGCTAAGGGGTGGTTTGAAGACCCCTTGGCCGAGTGAGCAAGTTTGGGTCGGCCATTGGCCGGCTGAAGGGTTGGGTCGGCCATTGGCCGGCTGAAGGGTTGGGTCGGCCAATGGCCGAGTGAGGAGTCCTGGCCAGATGAAGGTTCACTCGGCCATTGGCCGTGTGAACTGCTGGAAGGTTCACTCGGCCAATGGCCGAGTGAACTACATGGCCGGCTGAAGGGTTCACTCGGCCATTGGCCGAGTGAACTGCTGGAAGGTTCACTCGGCCAATGGCCGAGTGAACTGCCTTGGTGGCTGGAGGGTTCACTCGGCCATTGGCCGAGTGAGCTGCCCAATGGCCGAGTGAGCCATTGACCCAACCAATGGCCGAGTGAGCCATTGACTCGGCCCATGGCTGGGCAAGGCATTTGACTCGTCGTCCTCCAAAGACTCGCGGCTCTCGATATCGACCTCCTCGCGGGCCGGGTCGGGAGAGACAACTGCGAAACGGGCTTGGTTTGGCATCGGATTGTCATGGCCATGAACACTATCGGAGGCCGGCTCGGAGAGCTTGAGCTTAGACCATCTCACTGAAGGCGTGGCTCTACTGTAGGTAAAAGTTTTGGTCGTTTTGCTAGCATCGGCATTATCGGTTTCGTTTCTTAATTGGTCCGAAGTCAAGCTAGGGTTAGGACTAATACTAGCCGTTGTTGTTGTTGAGAGGCCTGAATGATTGCAATTGAGAGAAGTGGTTTTGCGTACCTTGTTGGAGTGAGAATCCGAATGGAAAATAGGTATGGACGAAGAAGAAGCGGATAAAACAGCTGTGAATGCCATGGATTGACATAAATGTGTTGTCTGTATCAGTTTGCTCTGTTTCTGTGTCTCTTCTTCTTCTTCTTGTTCCTTTTTTTTCTGGTTGTGTTTCGTTTTAACCGAATTCAAGAAGCGTCTGTTGATATTCCACGTACTGCCATTTCATGGTGTGACGAAGATGAGGGAAAATGGAATAGCAGATTATGGAGAAAAGGAAAATTCTTAGCCTCTTTGGGGGATGGAAAAGAAATACAATTTCATAGAAGTGCCATTTCTGTTTGTAAGATTTTTATTTATCTATTTATTTTGTACTTATAGACCACAATTGTAATCAGGTGCAGATATTTCTACATTTTAGTTTTGGTATTTTTCATTTCTTTCTTATTTGGGGATTTCAGTTTTATTGGAAATTATGAAGAAAATTTCTCTAATACCGACTTTAGTTTTAATTCCAGGACTGCTGTCTAAATCAATTTAAATCCAAAAATGTTTGTTTCATGTTTTAATATTGTTCATTTACTAATTTGCTCATATTATTATTTGGACATTTTCATTTCATCTTAATTCCTAGAGCCTAGTTTCAAGCTTCTTTCTCACAGTATGTTCTTAGAGTTGTCTAAAGCTAATAAACTCTTCCAAATTTAGTTCTAGTTCGTCAATAATTTCTAGGTCAGAAAAACTATCAAAGATAAAGTTATCTAAAACTAAAATTGATAGTTTTATTTTTTTTCCGAGAGTTAGCTTATATTTGAAATTCCTTTTTTATATTCTATACTTTTATTATACATCATTAGTTCTTAAGTCTCACTATGTCACTCGTTAATTACATATAAATCCATGATATAGACAACAAGGAGGAGGGTCTTATTATGTCCTCATTATATTTCAGTACATGATATGATAAGGTGACCACAAATGACAAATTATGGTAGAAGAATTTTTTTTCAATCTCTCTCTCTCTTATCTTTCATCATCGCTAATAATTGTACCTCATCTTAACGCCTTGTCTAGTATAATTTTTAAATTAAGGGTTAGTGATCCAATCCAACCTTATTTTTGTACATTTTCGTAGACCATATGGTATAGTTTGTACATATTTATGTTTTCAATTTGGATTAGTTAAGAATTGGTTAGATTTTTAAAATCTTGGTATAAAGGAAAAATTGAGGGCAAAAATATGTTTCATTAACAGCCAAAATCTAGGTGGAATTTAATCCTCAAACATTTGTGATGGGGGTGCTTCTGTATTGCTTTTTGCTAGATTGCGAATTGCAATGCTTTGCAATAACTTTATCAAATCAGATTGTGATAAGCTGCGAGGATTTGCCATAACCCATAAGTTATTAAATACGTTTGCCATAGCTTGTGATAAGCTTTTAAATATTTTTTTAGGTGATTTTTTTTAAAAATATTTTTGCGATGGGGGCATATTTTAAAAAGAATATAAATATAAAAATAAATTTTAGTTTCCTAGATTCTGACTTAACCGAAGCTTTTAATTTGTATTTTATTGTCACCAAACTAAGTGCACAGTACGCAATTCTGTCATTGTTTCATCTCATTAAATTCAAGTAGAGATGATTTTGTCATTTTATCTTTGAAATATCTAGAATTTGTCTCTGCATTTGATTCCGAATTTTCAGGAGATACTCAGAGTCGGAGAACTAACAATAATTAATATTAGCGTTTCTTAGTTCATAAGGTACTCAACGTTAACAATGCATATCCTACTTATAGACTATAGTTCCACAAACCCATTTCCCACCAAAATGCCTTTTCATTCTTCAGGCTGCACGTTGAATGGTAGGCCCTTGATCACATGCCGACATTGGAACCTGAAATAACAAGCCTCGGATATAAATAAAAGTTCAGAAATAAGAGCAACGAAATGTTTTTGAAGTTGTAAAACATATGAGACAAAGACTAACAGATATAGCAAGTCAAACGTTGTGAAAACGAAACAGTGCTTTTGAAGTTCTAAAAGGGTCTCTAACCAGATTGATTCATTCTGAGCGGACTCGGCTAAACCAACCGGGTCGGTATTACTAGCTACAGTTTCTCCAAAAGCTAGGTTTTTACTCTTGAAGTGCACTCTAAATGGCACAATCTGTGAGGGAAAACAAAAATTCACTTTATCGATAAAACTATCCGCGTAGACATAACCCATCGACGAGATGCAAAATTTCAAGTGATCTTTGGAAAGAAAACCAAATTGCACTTTTCTCCTAATGCATCATTAAATATTTTGTCCTCCATTTCTGAAACTCTTCGAGATCACCTTCTTGTTGTATCTGAAATCACGTTTCGGGAGAAAATGAAGGGGCTGGCTGAATGACAATGGAGCTTTGACCAATAGATACAACTTAGATGTTCCTGAGGAAGTTGAATTTATAGAGTATTCAAATGGTAACCAAAATCACAATAAAAAATACTACGTAGTTAAGAAGAAAGAACATATATATATCAAAACCTTGCTTAGGAAAATCACCTTGATAAGAACCCGAGCCAGCGCCCTTTGAGATCAATGCCCGGATAACCTGCAAATTAAACGAAATTTTGCTGTTAGTACGAAATTTAATTATTACTTCCTTTTTAAGAGAATTTGATAAACAACCCTTTTCGAAATCGCATCGGCTGCTCTGGTTTTGTTGAATTCCGGCGGATCAACAGGCAGAGATCTATTCGGCGAAAATGAGAGCTCATAAACATGTTGAGGCCGCATCGGACTGGCTCCGAGAGCCAATACCACTCGTTCGATTCCATGGACTTCGCTGATCACTACCTTGAGCGCTTTTTCAACGTCGGAAATGCAACGCATCAGCTTCTCGAATCTTCTGATTCCCAGCCTGGTCTCTCTCATTTGACTCATGCACTTTCTTGGTAGAGACGCCTTCTCTAGGGTTTGTGTGAGCTCGGCTTCCTGAAACAAGTGCCACAAAACGGGCTCAATTGCAAATATGACTGGATTTTGAACCCTAATTTTTGCTATAAAAAAAAAAAAAAAAAAGAGGGAAATATCTTCGGCTTAGAAACGAACCAATCCATTCAATTCTTCACACCGAGTGTCGAATTCAAGAGTGATCTGTTGCAAGACGCTAAACGAAGGAAATCGGAATCGGATTCCGAACTGGTGAATTAGGGTTTTGCTGATCTTCCTGGGAACGAAACAGGAGCGATTTGGGGAAGGAGTGACTTACGAAGGGATTTGCTGGTGCATGTAAAGCACGAATCCGGAGACTTCGGTGATAATGTGAAAGATCATGGAAGTGTCGAGAGATTCTGCGGCGGTTTCGATCACCGCGCAGTCCGCGTTGGTCTCCAGCTCGGTGCTGCCCTGACCCTCCATGGCTGTCCAAAAAAACACTCTAATATGGGGGGACACGGATTTTTTTCCCACCAAAAAAAAAAATTGTTATAGTTAAATAGCTTATTAAAATTAAAAGATTTGTAAAATAGCAAAAATTTGTCCAAAAAGTAGGACGGCACAAAAAAATCGTAAGAACTGTAAATCGGACCGGATCAATGGTTTTTAGACCGTTTGTCCAGTTTAAAGCGATTTTTTTCATCCGATCTGGTCGGGTCTACTCATAACAAACGGTCCGATCCGATTTTTTATTTTTGCACCCCAGTCCAAATCGGACCGGATCGGTTTATTAAAATAAAATTAAATAAAAACTTAAATCCAACCCTAAATTAGGTATTAGTTCTTCCATGTTCTTTTTTTTTTCTATGGTTTCATCTTTCTCCAATACTTAATAAATGTATTTGACATTATATTTGTGCAAAATAAATTAAATATTAAAGATTATAAAATATAGTTAAAAATTGAATATATATATATATATATATATATATATATAAATAACATATTATGCAACATTATTTCCGTTCGGTTTTCCGTCGGCACGTCGGTTTTCCATGGAAAACGGCATTTCATTTGCCCTTTTCCACAATTTTTCCGTTGGGTTTTCCATCGGCATGACGAATTTCCGTAAATCAGGAGGGTCGAAACGGTAACGAAAACGGCATTTGATTCCTTGCTTCTGATTGATATTCCAAAATAATAATAAAAAAGTCATCCAAGTTGTGTTATTGGTGTATAATATTTGTGATGTGTTTAAATATTATAATGCATGTGTATGAGTTTCTCAAGTTTGTGCAAATATGAATTTATATATATATTTTATAATGGTTGTTATAATATAAAACGGTATAAACTGTTTAAAACAGTTCGATCTAAACGGTTTAAACGGATTAAAACGGTTTAAACAGCCCAAAACGGTCCGTTCTAAGCTGTTTAAAACAGTTTGAACCGGATTGGTTTAAACAATTATATCACAAATGAAAAGAATAAAATAAATAAAACATCGAAACAGGCATTAAACAACAAACAGCCATGCCCGGCCCATGCCTTAGGCAACTTAGGCCAATGCCTAAGGCCCCATTTATTTTTGGCAGAAATAAAGGCTCAATTTTAAAACATTAAAAGACTAGCGGCCATAGCATTGTCATAATCTTTTGAAGGCTTCTTAAAAAAAAAACTTGTGATGGTCCAATATTTGACTTTCAACTAGCCGTAGTAGTGTGTACGATGACTATCACTTATACTACTAATAAATAATAATGACCTTTGTTTACAAGAAATACAAAGCCAATTTTGAAGTGAAAATGTCAAAAAAATAGCATATCTCAAAGGTCACATTTTTTTTGGGTAACCTTGCTTGTGTGTGCCGCCGAAGAAAAAAAAAAGAGTAGGGAATTGAAATTTTTCAAAAGCTTGGAAAAGAAAGAGAGCTGTGATTTTTCCACAAACTTAGGGAAACAAAAGAAAAATCAGGTTTTATATTTTATTTTCTTAAAAGTCTAATTTTTTGGGTTTTTTTTTTCTTAGAGAGCTGTGGTTAGTTAAATTATATCTTTTTATTTGTGTGTTTTTTTTTTTTCCTTTATGAGCCGTGAGAACATAAAATAATAATTATAGCTGAAGATTATAATTTTTTTTGGAGATTTGTAAGTAAATAAGCCACTTTAAACATGTGATTTTGGATCTAGCCTATGTTTGACAATTTTTCGGGATATAGTCAAATGACTTATGTGGCAATAATTAAGGTCTGATTTGCCCTTATTTATTAACAAATTCGTCACTTTCTCTCTCCTATTTTTTTCAAATTATTTTTTTTTGTAATAAAACTTCAAAAATTCATATCTTTTTATACGAACTCAAAATTGAGTGATTTCAGATCCTACAAATTCGTGGCGTCGAGATCTTCAAAAATACACCCATTGTGTTTGATGAAAAATTATGTTTAATGCATCATAGTTACGTTTCCATTTATTTTTTTGATAATTTCAAAAATTTCCAGTTATTTCCATATTTAAGGTAATAACGTGATTTTTCTACATCTATGGTATTAAACATGATTTTTCATCAAACACATTGGATCTATTTTTGAAGATCTCGGCGTCACGAATCCGTAGGATTTGGAATCACTCAATTTCGAGTTCATATGAGATAGATATGGTTTTTTGAAGTTTTTATGTAAAAAAATGTAGGAAAAAAGTAGGAGAGAGAAAGTGACGAATTTGTTAATAAATAAGGGTAAATCATATCTTAATTATTGTCACATAAGTTTGTTGGCTATTTCCCTAAAAATTGTGAAACATAGGCTAAAAACAAATTTCATAATTTCATTTTGGCTATTTCGTTACACTGCCTTTTTTTTTTTAAATGTATCATCGTTTCTTTGATACTCTTTTTTAAGAAGGCCTAATTTTGTGTTCTCGCCTAAAGCCTCAATATGTATTAGGCCGGCCCTGCAAACAGCTTACCTACCCCTTAGTCTTTAAACAAGAGAATTAAATTTTTAACATCGGCAACATTGCAGTGAATACATGGAGTGGGACCCACAGCCTTGGTGGTACGGCCCATATATTTTTTCCCACAATTTTCTACGTTGTTTTGCACCGATACGCTGTTGGCTATCACTGCTCTTTAAACAATCAAATCAATTCAAATTGGACGACGAATGCCAAGAACTAACACATACAGAGTATCTACATTTTAATTTCTATATATCTGATCACCTTATAGGTCAATGCAATGTGCTTGATCTACAGTACATTTTTTTTTTTGGATACAAAAAATGATATGCTTCAAGGTGCTTTTTTCCCACACAACCAAAACTTCTTCCCTTCCTTGGGAAACCTCTATAACACCATAAATTTGGTTTCAACAGCATGAACACTTTTGCAAGAAATTTTCAAAGACGACCAACACTGCTCAACGGGATGTTGTCCGAAGAATGTAGCTCCCCAAGACAAGGGCGGTGCGGATTTATCATTCTGCGTTGGTGAATAGCACAAAATATTCATACCCAATCTCTGCTCCCGTTTTTTTTGTGTCATACACCATACCGCCTCAAAGCTTTGCTTAAGCTCGGCATTACATTGTAAGCTTGGTAAGATCTTCTCAGCTCAATAATGGAACCAACCTGAACAAGAAGTGTCAGTCCTAGGTATCATGAGTCGCCGAAGGACAATTTTTTTTTTCTTTTTTCTTTTTCCAAATCACTTTGTGTGGAACAAAAGAATTGTGAAGTAAAATCTAGCAATAGACACACATTTGCAGAAGATATTTTTCCAGCAAAGATGAAACCAAGAAAAGATTTGCCACTATATATGCCAACAAGATAAACAAATCTGAGATACTTATAAAGGATTACGGTCAAATGTATTCTTACAATAATTAAGACGGATGTGAAGCCAATAGCAAACCCGGCATTGATACGACGCAAGTAATGGTCAAGTATGGTCGATGTGGTTGCCAAAATACTTAACAGAGCACCCCCTGCAATTATTCACACAGAATGGTCAGCACCGAAAATAAATAAGTAAATAAACTTGCCTTCAAATGCCTAAGAGGAAAAATTATCCTTTATATTCTAGTACATTAAAACAAAATAAACTTTAAGATGGTAAACAGACCCCAGAAGCGCGTCGAAGCCTGAATTTTTGTGAGGTATTCAATAGTGGCCTTCCCAGGTTTTATACTAGGTATCCTTGCACCCATCTTGTTCAAGTAATCTGATATTTCTTTAGGCAAATTAGCCTAAACAATGCAATTACCAGACATATCAGAAATGTTAAAGAGAGAAAAAAAAAATTGATAGACTTATTTAATGTACATAGCAAAAACAATTCTAGAAAGGAAAAAAAAAAAAAAAAAAAAAAAAAAAAAAAGGAACTTACAATGTCAAATATATTGAACAGGAAGACAAAGAAGGCATATATTGAGTAGAACACCCAAGGACTTGCACCGATAGAAGTTTCAGGATTCAGTACCTCTCTAACACGCACCCAGAAAGGCGAACCAAGAAGACTGCAAACAGACAACAAAATTCCAGAAGAAAGACGAATAAGTAAAAAGGTCGAGTTGAATTGTTCTTTCTTTTGTATATAGAGGACCCCAACCCAAAAACTTGACGAAATAACAAGTGAAAGGAAATTACATGCGCAGAAAAATATAATCATAAATTTAAATCAGTAGAGGTTGACAGAACCTGGCAAGAATAGCTGGAACAGCCAACAGATAATTAGTCGTCAGAACCGGCTGCATTCCTGCTGGATTGATATTGAAAGGAATATACGGCTCGACCTCAGTCGTTGGGGAATCATCTCTATTCATAAAGCAAGCCAAGTAAAAAAAAAAAAAAAAAAGTGCCAACCATAACAACCAAGTCTGATAACAAAAGCTTCAGAAGGTAGCGCCAACCAGCTCGTGCCACATTTATAATTTTTTTAAGAAGAAATTTTTTTTATATACAATAAGTATGGGGCAATACCTCCATGACGTGTCAAATATGGATTAGTAAATGGCAACAAAGGAACATGATTTGCAAATACGGGATCAAAACAGATTCTTTGAAGAGCAAATAGGACTATTGGATATTAAAAAAATGTATTACCTGGCAGCGGACGCAAGTTTAAAACCGTAGTACTGTAGCTTAATCTTTCTGCAGCCTTCTGTTACAACAACTGCGGACATGGTCACTACCGTGAAAACACCTAAGAGACCTAGTACATAGGGGCACCACGCCATTGCATTTCCTGCAATATGTATTCAAAACGCTTGATCAAGATGAAAGCGTAAATTCTGGACAGGAATACCGGGTGTTCCACAATTTTTTTTTTAATATCCATGATGATCAGACTAAAAACAAGGCATGGCATTATCAACCGGGAAACTGACCCAGTGCCCCAATTTTTGCATCCAGGGGGAATCGAAACGAAGGTCCCAAGAATAGCCCTTAACACTGTATTGGAATAGCTATTTTGGTTTAGGTCGTTTTAGCTAGTTATTGTCTTTATTGTCGTTTACTCCTTTTATTCAGTTTCTTTGTCGTTTGTTTTGTAACTCTGTATTATAAATACTCTGTAATCATTATTTTTGAATACAATGAAGAATATTCCTTGTTCAAATTTCTTCTCCGAAAATCTCTCTGCAAATGTTCGACGAAGCTCAATCGTGAAATGGTATCAGAGCAATTCGCTCCGCTCATCTCCACCTCCGTCTAAAGCAGACTTTCGGCTTTTCTATTCTTCTTCTTCGTTTTCTTTTCCTCAATGGCGACTCAAGAATCTGAGAACGAATCTCCGGCGACGGGAATCACATCCCGACGGATTCTCAATGAAGAAACCCTAGATCCTTTCTTTCTGCATCACACCGACACTACTGGACAAATTCTTGTCACAAACGCGCTCACAGGAGACAATTATCCGACGTGGAAGAGATCTATGAAGATCGCGCTCTCTGTGAAGAATAAATTCGGATTTATTGATGGATCTATCCCCAAACCGAGTGATTCCGAACCAAATCGCCTCAATTCTTGGAAAAGAAACAATGACATCATCATTGCGTGGATGCTCAACTCAGTATCCAAGGAAATCTCATCTAGTGTGATCTACAACGACTGCGCAGCATCGATTTGGAAAGATCTCGAAGAACGTTTCCAACAGAGTAATGCGCCGAGAATCTTTGAGCTGAGAAGAGCGATCATGAATCTAACGCAAGATCAGATGACTGTTGGCATGTATTTCACTAAATTGAAGAGCTTGTGGGAAGAACTTGCTGATTTCAGGCCGGATTGTCCTTGCTCATGTGGAGGAGCAAAGGATTTGGTCAATTTTGTTCAAGATGAATATGTCATGAAATTTTAATGGGACTTAATGAGTCCTTCAGCAATGTTCGAAGCCAGGTTCTTCTCATGGATCCAATGCCTTCAATCAACAAGGTTTTTGCAATGGCAACACAACATGAGAAGCAAAGATCTCTCAGCACTGATGTTCTTGGAAGCCAAGATTTGTCGAACTCGACAGCAATGGCGGTCAAAGATGATCCAAAGCGGTTCAACAACAAGAAAGACAAACCAACCTGTACTCACTGCAAGTTGGTTGGTCACACCGTGGATAAGTGTTACAAACTCCATGGCTTCCCACCAGGATACAAATCAAGATTCAAGGCAAATGCAGCCGAGGGATCAGGCAACTCCTCTGAAGCCAATCCTGGCCCTACAACCAATGCCATGGCAAGCCTCACCACTGATCAGATTCACCAATTGATCAGTGCTCTCTCCAATCAGCTGACTGCACCAAGTGCGCCTGAAGGATCCAACAACATCAACATGACCACTCTCTCTACAGGTTCATACTGTTATTCTAACAGTACAGGTTTTTCTAAACACTCTTACAATTCATGGATACTAGATTCAGGAGCCTCTAGACATATCTGTGCATATAAGTCCTGCTTTCATACCTTTAAGCCTCTGCATAATTCCACAGTGACTCTACCCAACCATACTGTGATCCCTGTACATAGTTATGGTGATGTATACATCAAGAATTTAGTGCTCAAGGATGTACTGTTTTTACCTGGTTTCAAGTTTAATTTGATATCAGTCAGTGCCTTGACACGAAGTTCTCTGGTCACCATAACATTTTCTGATACTGGTTTCATGATTCAGGATATCAAGTCGACGAAGACGATTGGCAAGGGTGAGACCGTCAATGATTTGTATGTGCTAAGCAGTGAGAATCAACATTGCATCAACCATGTTTCATCTCACACTTGGCACAACAGATTAGGACATCTCTCCTTCAAAAGACTTGATATCTTGCGTGACAAGTTACATTTTACTAATGCAAATAAGAATGTACCCTGTGACATTTGTCCTTTAGCTAAGCAAAGACGTCTTCCTTTTATTTCTCACAATCATTTAGCTAGTAAACCGTTTGATCTCATACATTGTGATGTGTGGGGGCCATATTCTGTTACCTCTCACACTGGTTTTAAGTTTTTCTTGACCCTTGTTGATGATTGTAGCCGGTTTACATGGATCTATCTAATGAGAAACAAATCTGATGTTCATGCTATTATACCTCGCTTTTGTGCCATGGTTTCTAACCAATTTTCTACTACAATCAAACAGTTTCGTTCTGATAATGCTAAAGAATTGGTTTTCTTTGACTTTTTCTCTAAGACAGGTATTATTCACCAATTTTCCTGTGTAGAGACACCACAACAAAATTCAGTGGTTGAACGCAAGCATCAACATTTATTGAATGTGGCAAGATCTCTCTATTTTCAATCTCAGGTTCCCATTCAATATTGGTCTGAATGTATTCTCACATCTGTGTATTTGATTAATCGGACTCCAAGTCCTCTTCTTTCTCAAAAATGTCCTTATGAAATTCTTTATGCTAAGAGTGTTGATTATGATTTTCTAAGGGTCTTTGGATGTCTTGTTTTTGCATCTACTTTAAAGGCTCATAGAACTAAGTTCCAACCTCGGGCAAGAAAGTGTGTTTTTATTGGATATCCTCCTAATATTAAAGGGTATAAATTACTCGATTTGATCACTAGAGAAATGTTTATTTCCAGAGATGTGGTATTTCATGAACATATTTTTCCTTTTCATGATCAAAAGAATACTAATGCTCAAGCTGATCCTTTCCTGGATTTAGTCTTACCTGTTCCTATGAGTTTCACAGACTCTATAGATCACTCTGCACACTCAAGTCAGTCCAAGGACGTTGAAGAGGCTCATGACTCTGAGCCTAAATCCATTCTTCAACCTGGTATCCTGCCTGAACCAGTCACTGCAGTCAGAAGATCTACAAGACCAAGAGCACCTCCAACCCATTTGAAGGACTTCCACTGCAACCAATCAGGTGTACATCTTCCATCTCCTCATACTTTATATAATGTTCTTTCTTATGACAACCTTTCTAGTAGTTACAAGTCATATGTTCTTTCCATATCTGATCACTTTGAGTCTCAATTTTATCATCAGGCTTGTAAATTTCCACAATGGAAACAAGCCATGAATGATGAGCTCAAAGCCATGGAAGACAATAAGACCTGGTCTGTTGTTAATCTGCCACCTGGTAAAAAGGCCATTGGCTGCAGATGGCTATACACAAACAAATTCAATGCTGATGGTACCCTGTCTAGGCATAAAGCCAGACTTGTTGCTAAGGGGTACACTCAAAGAGAGGGCATTGATTTCTTTGATACCTTTTCCCCGGTAGCTAAATTAGTCACTGTTAAGGTTTTTCTTGCATTAGCTGCCTCTCAGAATTGGTGTTTAGCCCAACTAGATATCAATAATGCTTTTCTTAATGGTGAGCTTTTTGAGGAGGTATATATGGATGTTCCTCTAGGTTATTCTATTCAGGGGGAGCTGAGTCATGTTGGTCCTAAGCCTGTTTGTCGTTTGCATAAATCCATATATGGTTTGAAACAGGCATCTAGACAATGGAATATCATGTTCACCAAGTCTATTTTGGATCATGGGTTTGTTCAATCAAAATCTGATTACTCTCTTTTTACCAAGGGTAATTCAGATAATTTTGTGGCTATATTATTATATGTTGATGATATCATTGTTGCAGGTCCAAACCCTTTGGTCATTAATGGTGTGAAAGCTTACTTGCATACCAAGTTTAAGCTGAAGGATCTTGGTCCTTTGAAGTTTTTCTTGGGATTGAGATTGCCCGGTCACATTCTGGCGTTGTGATGAGTCAGAGACACTACGCCCTGCAAATCCTTGAGGATTATGGTTTTTTGGATTCAAAACCAGTCAATACTCCAATGAATCCTAGGCATTCATTAAATTCTGAAACTGGTGTCTTATTAGAGGATATTAAGCATTATAGAAGTTTAATAGGACGTTTGTTATACTTAACTATATCGCGTCCTGATATTACTTATGCTGTTCATTCTCTGAGCCAGTTTTTACAAGCTCCTCGTGATATTCACTTACAAGCTGTTCATCATTTGCTCAGATATATCAAAGGGTCTCCGGGACTTGGGTTGTTTTATCCAGCAACGTCTTCAACTCAGATACAGGGATTTTCCGATGCTGATTGGGCAACCTGCGCTGACACTCGGCGTTCAGTCACGGGATTCTGTGTCTTCTTAGGAGGAGCTTTGGTGTCATGGAAGTCCAAGAAACAGAATACGGTTTCCCGCTCCTCAGCTGAGTCTGAGTATCGAGCGATGGCTGCTGCAACTTCAGAGATTATTTGGTTGCAGCAACTTCTCCGAGATCTCAAGGTCTCATGTTCTAGTTCTCCAGTTTTATACTGTGACAACCAGGCGGCGATGCACATTGCGTCAAATCCCTCGTTTCATGAACGAACAAAGCACATCGAGGTTGACTTGTACTTTGTCCGTGATCATTTAAGCCGTGGGGATTTGAAGCTTTTGCCTGTGAGAACTCATCATCAACTAGCTGATGCTGTTACCAAGCCGCTTCCTTCTTCGACTTTGACTTCTATTATATCCAAGTTGTCAGTCAAGAATCTCTACCTTCCAACTTGAGGGGGAGTATATTGGAATAGCTATTTTGGTTTAGGTCGTTTTAGCTAGTTATTGTCTTTATTGTCGTTTACTCCTTTTATTCAGTTTCTTTGTCGTTTGTTTTGTAACTCTGTATTATAAATACTCTGTAATCATTATTTTTTAATACAATGAAGAATATTCCTTGTTCAAATTTCTTCTCCGAAAATCTCTCTGCAAATGTTCGACGAAGCTCAGTCGTGAAACACTGTTCCACAAATCTATTAACTGTAATTTGATTGGACTTGTTGTGACCATTTCATCCCCTAATCTTCGAAGTATGTGATGGCCAGGACCCAGTATAATTTGATTGATAATTTTGCGGTCTCGTCTAAATGCTTATGAGATAGGACCCGAGATAGTTTTTTCATCTCATCCTCTAGCCTTTTACCTGATGCTTCCATAAAAAACTTTGTAATCATCAACGAAGATATACCAAGTCTGATTGGGACTTGAAATTCCCTTAGTAGACTCACTGGTCACAAGCTGAATGGAATTGCAAAACTCTTCGAAATCTAGAACCGGCAATCAAAAAAACTTTGAAATCCTCAACAAAGATATACCAAGTCAGGTTGATTGAGACTTGAATTTCCCTAGAAGCATCAGTGGTCGTGAGCTGAATTAAATAGCAGAACTGTTGGAATTTCTAGAACCAGCCACTATTTGGGACAACATCCAAGACACAGAAGAGTTCTCAGCTAAAGCCATGTCCCTCTCTCTTAGAAAAATTAAGAACTTTGGGGGCTCTTGTCCCTGAGAATAGTCAACACCTTAGAAGGAATTCAGAAAAGGAGACCCCACATTTCGTTAAGGCTGAATAGGTGCATCTTAGTAAAGAGACAGAAGAAGATATCAAACACGTTTTTTTTTTCCGCTGGCTATTTCTTGCTGGAGTTTGGAACAGCCTAATCCCAAAGCTTCAGGTTGATAAGCCGCTCCCAGCATCCCTCGATAAGATCTATGTATTACTCTTGTTCATTTAAGTTTGTCATTCATTTTTGAAAGACTTCTTGTCCTATTCTTTAGGGAATTGATTCAATCATCAAATAAAGGTGTTTTTTTGTTAGAAAAGAAGAAGAAAGTCGCATGCCTGATAGCCGAGACACCATGTTGTATACCATTTCTGTGTAGCCCGTCAATATTCCAATACATATGATCAAACTTGACCCTTGACCTGTAATAATAAATTTACAAGTTCTTAGACTAAAAGCACAGTTAAACCAAGATCCGTGAGGGGAAAAAAAACAAAAAACTAGAATAGCTGTAAGCAAGTATTAAGCTGCGTATCATATAAAAACGTACAGACTAATACCAAATCCAGATTCTGAGATGGTATCACAGATCCAAGTTATTGTCATTGCTCCACACACCAACAAGTATGTTTTTTCTGGGTTTATATTTCCGGCTTATTTTTGTAGAGTGACAGAAGCCACTACTTGCGGTTACCTTTTTTTTTTTTTTCCGTTCTATACACGGGCATTTTCTAATTTGAACTGAATGCTGGAGCTCAATTTACTTGACTTTTATCTTTATATATAAGGACTACGAGTGAACGTGTATTTCCCCATTAATGAGTGCTTTATTATGCAGAGCCTTCTGCAACCCTGCTGATGTCGAAGCATTTACCGAGGAGAAGAAGCAGTCTCTTCTTACTAAACGGCATGGAAAGGGTTCTGATTTTGTTCGCGCGGTTAATGAAATAATTGAGAAGTTTGAGGAGTTGAAGCAGCAGAACCAAGGTGAAGATTGTGACTCTGGCGAGGTTGCTCATATAAATGGTGGGAACGCAGCAAACTCATCTGCGAACCTCGAATAAAAAGATCAGCTTGAACCCCCTGAAGCAACTCGTGATTCTCGATTTAACTCATCGCATTCTAATTTAGAAAGTCTTCCAACTGAGGATACTTCAGCTGCTGCAATTGTAGATGCTGCTGATAGAAAAGAGGAGCCCGCTGTTGCCGAAGATGTTACAGAATCACCTTTGCGTGCTCTTTATTTATCAAGCAAAAGAACCAGAGACTTGCCTCTGCAAAATGGTCTTTCACAGAGAAAAGAGTCGTTAGTTAGAAGGTCCAGAAGCTCAAGGTTGGAGTCCCGAAGGTTGCTAGACGCTGTAGTGCAGTCTAGTGATACATCAAAGAGGAAATTATCCGAAGCCTCTACGTGTAACAGTGTTGATCTAGCTGCTTTTGCTTCAACTGGTAGCATTGAAGACAATAATTCCGAAGTTGTCACCGTTGAGTCCCACAATTTAAGTTTAAATGAAGTTAGTACCATTGATTCAGGTAGTCAATTAGAGCACTCTGAGACTGTGGCCGGTGATGTTGAATTGAGCAAAGCGCTCGAAAACCAGATAAAGGCTGTTACGAAGAAGAAAAGGAAGCCAAGCCGTAAAAGGCCAACTAGTGACGCAGTCGAACCTATTGCTCAAGTCAAGGAGGATGATTTCCCCAATACCAGCGAAAGCTCCCAAAATAATTTTGAGAAAATAAGTGGCAGCTGTCACAAAGAAAATGGAGATGAGCACTTACCGTTGGTGAAGCGAGCTAGGGTCCGGATGAGCGAACCTTCCCTAAGGGAGTGCAACACGTTTACACGCCCTGAAGGTTCATCAGAAGAAGCTAACAAATCTTCAGATTGCAATGATCCCTTGCTTAGGGAACCCTCTCGGACGAACTCCACTTTGCTCTCATCGTCGCCACCACGTGGATGTTCTCAGTTTTATGGAAGTAGAGCTAATTTTTGGAAAGTGAAAAAGGACCAGCTGTCGTATGGCTCAATAGACGACGAAGCTGCTTTGCCGCCATCTAAGCGTCTTCATCGTGCTCTTGAGGCCATGTCTGTTAATGCTGCTGAAGAAGATCGGGCATGTAATGATATGGCAGCGGATGTGAATATGCTTACAGACAGTACTCTTTCTCCTTCAACAAGTAAGTCCCCTCATGCAGCGATGGAAAATCAAATGCCAAATGGGTATAAAATCGAGTCTATTGGCAGCGATCCTCAAGAACAAGCAGATGCTTCTGGTTCCAACCTTGGGAAAATTCTTGAAGCAACCTCGGTGACCGACTTAAATGGCCAAGGAGTTGAGGGTTCTGACATCCAAAACAGTGAACCCAGTAAGGAATCTTTCGTGGATGCTGAGACTCATACCGATGAAGCATGTGGTGCAACAATTCCTTCTGTGATCCTACCTGAAAGTCCAAAGCATCTGTTATCTAGCCCTTACAGAAAAGAATCTGTTGTGGGATCTGCTCAAGGTCTAGAAGAGGAGTTGTCGCCTTGCAAAGACAAAAGCGATTCTGAAACAAACGAGTTAATAAATAATAAATCGGAAGAGACAGAAAAAGAATTAGAGTCGTATGAAGGTACTTTAGCGAGTATAAACCCTATGTCAGGTGCGCATGTTGATGATATGGAAGTTTCACCTCAAACTGATACTGGTGTGCTTCAGTTAAATACAGAGAGCACTCATTTAGAAAATATCAGATCTCCCAATGACAATAGAGACGAAAATGACATGTAAGCTTTCATTTCTAATTCATGTTCCACATAATATCCGTGTTTCTCGTTCTTGCATTACATGCGCTGTACTTGCCTTTTCGTATTTGCATGAAAATTTTAGTTTCCCGTTGATTCCTGATTGTGTGATAAACATCTCATTTTTTTTGCTCTATCTTGCCATGGTTTGCTTCATACTTCATTGATAGGTCTGTGGATGTGGCAGAGGCGGTAAATAAACAAATGCTCAAAGAACCAAGTTCAGAATCATTTCCAAATGGCTACTCGGGTGACGGCGTTGGTGTTCATTCAAGTCCGTGTTTAACTGATGCTGGAAATTCTCTTGCCCAGGCATCTCCTTTCAACACGTCATCCGGCCGATTGTCTACTTCAGATAATAGCAGCTTCATTCAAAACAATGGAAGCTGTAGTCCTGATGTGCATTTGTTCCACAAGACCGTTTCACACCCTTCATTCACCGAGGAAGAGAAATCTGAATCGCTGTCATCTCGTAGGCCGAAATCTGCTGGCAGGTATCCAGAGTCAAATCCCGCTCTCTCATCGTTTGAGGCACTGCTTGGGTCTTTGACGAGAACAAAGGAGAGCATTGGCCGAGCAACACGCTTAGCTGTCGACTGTGCGAAAATTGGTGCATGTTCCAAGGTTCAAAATACTGATCCATCTTGTCTTGTAATTATTGCTCTACTAGCTGATGACTGTTAATTCTTGGTGCTTTTAACACACACACACACACACACAGATATCACATGCTAAAGTTATCATGGGTGTCGATTATCACCGAAGTTTCTGCTGACAATAGTTCCTTCAATCAGGTTGTAGATATTCTTGCTCGTTCTTTGGAGAGTGAACCAAGCTTGCATAGAAGGGTGGACTTGTTCTTTCTTGTAGATTCTATCATGAAGGGTAATATATCTGTTCTCTTGAAACCAACATTCATAGATGCTAACTATATCGTTAAATTGCTACTGCGGAGAATGGGCGTTTTGACATTGTTTTGAGAAAACAGGTGATACTTGTGGCTTATACACATCTTCAATTCAAGCAACGTTGCCCCGGTTGATTGCAGCTGCTGCGCCACCTGGAAGTTCTGCTCACGAGAATCGGAGGCAGTGTCTCAAGGCAAGTGATATATCTATATATATATATATATATTTATATTTTTTATAT